>NW_005871355.1:1157129-1158205 GCF_000147115.1 Myotis lucifugus
CACAGGGGCTCTGGAATCAAACTGCCTTGATTTAAATTAGATCTCTGCCACTTTTTAGCTGTGCTTAGATTAAAAATAACAACAAATGACATGGGCCCTCCTCTTTGCCAGACACTATTAATATCCGTTAGTCCCTTACCCTTGCTCATTTAAATAGAAAATAACATTATTCCCCACCTTTAAAAAAATTGTTTTTCTTGATTTCAGAGAGGAAGGGAGAGGGAAAGAGCGAGAAAAACATCAATGATAATCATTGATCAGCTGCCTCCTGCACACCTCCTACTAGGGATCAAGCCCACAACCTGGGCAAGTGCCCTGACCGGGAATCAAACTGACCTCCTGGTTCATAGGTCAATGCTCAATCACTGAGCCACACCGGCTGGACATACTCCCCACCTTTTATGTGGTCAAGTACAAGCAAAACACCTTGTGAAGTGTCCGTCACACCCTTTGCCGGGTAGGTAGCAGGTATGCAGGCAGGTGGCTGATGGCGGGACAAGGATGACAAGCGGCATTTCTGTCCCGGGACCTGCGGGGGCTGAGACAGCCTGGAGTGAACAGGTCATGAGTTCCAACGTCTAGGACTAAGTCGCCACTGCCGATGCCCGCACTGTGCCATGAAAAGACCATATCAAGCCCTTCAATAGAGCCCCAAGTTCTTAGAGGGTAGGGGGGCATCAGTCAAAACCCTTTGGTTATGGGAAACAGAAACCCCGTCTAGCGTCTTAAATTCAGTGGATAGTTCAATACACAGGAGGCCGGGTAAGTACGTGAGCAGGTCACATGGCCTCCGTCCCTGGGTCCTTCTTCCCTCCTGAAGTCCTCCCTCCCTCCCCTGGTCCTCCTCCCTCCCCGGGTCCTCCCTCCCCCCCCCCCCCCTCCCTGGGCCCTCCTGCCTCCCAGGGGACATCCCAAGAAGCTCATTCCGGGTTTGCAGCCCTGCCTCCTGGCTGGCCTCTCCAGGTCTAACTTGGCCCCAGAAAGGGTATTTTTTTTCGTTTTCTCCACAGAAAAATGGTCCCTGGAAAACAAAAAAAAGAAAAAAACTCGGTGTGCGTGCGGTCTTGAAAATTAAC
>NW_005871355.1:1158305-1163891 GCF_000147115.1 Myotis lucifugus
ACAGAGCAGGGCCAATCAGGGGGTTGGGGCACCGCCACTGTCACACTCAGGGCAGGGCCAATGGAGAGGTTATGGTTCTACCCTGTCACACACAGAGCAGGGCCGATCAGGGGGTTGGTGTGCTGCACCCTGTCACACACAGAGCTGCAGGGCAATCGGGGGATTGGGGAGCTCCCCCCCTATCAGGCACAGAGCAGGGCTGATCAGGGGGTTTGGGCGCTGCCCCCTGTCATGCTGATCCCGGTGCCGGGAGCCTCGCTGCTCCGCTGATCCCGGTGCCGGGAGGCATATTACCCTTTTACTATATAGAATAGAGGCCTGGTGCACCGGTGGGGGCTGGCTGGTTTGCCCTGAAGGGTGTCCTGGATCAGGGTGGGGGTCCCCACTGGGGTGCCTGGCCAGGCTGGCTGAGGGGCTGAGGGCTGTTTTCCCACTGGCAGTTGACTAAAAGCTCCCAACCGCTCCTTGTTTTCTTTTTTTTTTTTTTTATTCTGGGCCAGCTTTAGCTCTGAGGCCTCGCTGCTGAAAACATGGATACAATGTTGCGGTTGGGGGCTGACTGACAGTCGGTTTTGTTTAGCTTCTTATTTGCAACATAGTAATAGTTGCTTAGAGTTGCAGTTGAGAGTCCGGCAAGTGAGGCGGGAACGTTGGAGTCCACAGTCCCTGGAGCAAGCAAGCCTCATGTTTGCTTCCAGCTGCCTGGCTGCCGGCTGCCATCTTGGCTGACAGTTAATTTGCATAAGGATACGCTGATTAGCCAATGGGAAGGGTAGCGGTCGTACGCCAATTACCATGTTTCTCTTTTATTAGTGTAGAGATATGTTTTTATTGATTTCAGAGAGAGACAGAAAGAAAAAGAGAAAGAGAGAACCATTGATTGGCTGCCTCCTGCACGCCCCACCCTGGGGATGGAGCCTGCAACCCGGGCATGTGCCCTGACCTGGAACTGAACCACGACCTCCTGGTTCATAGGTCAACGCTCAACCACTGAGCCACACCAGCCCAGCTGAAAACATTTATTTAATCTCTATCCTCACGTGATATCAAGCTTCTGGAAGGAGAGGCGTTCTCACTCATCTCTTCACTTCTTATGTACTAGAGGCCCCGCGCGTGAAATCGGGCGCAAGTAGCTTGCTTCTGCTTGCCTCAGCGGGCCGCCCTGCCCTCCGCTGCTCATAGCTCTCTGTTGCTAGTAGCTCGCACCCCGCCCGCAGCAGCTCCTTTGGTCGTGAAGGCATTACGGTGTGATGGCCATGGGCCTTTTATATAAGAGATTATCAATAACTTTGCATCTACTATTGCTAATCAGGAGTTGAAATGACTCAGATGAGCCAAACCTGAGAATCCGCCCCTCATCCATGACCTCACTAGAACCCTCCCCGCCCCAGGGAGTCAGGACCCGGTGCATGTGCCTCAGTCCACTGTCTGTGAGCTCTGCCCTGCGGGCACGGACTCAGTGGTTGAGCATGGACCTACCTGTAAACCAGGAGGTCATGGTTTGATTCCAGGTCCAGGCACATGACCCAGCTGCAGGTTCAATCCCATGTGCAGGAGGCAGCCGATCAATGATTCTCATCACTGATGTTTCCTTCTCTCTCTCACTCTCACTCTCTCTCCCCCTCCATCTCCCTTCCTGTCTGAAATCACTAAGAACATTTTTTAAGTAAATATGGTGAGCTCCTTGCTGTCTAACTCAAGTTTGGGGAAAGACCATGCCTGTTTTCAATGACGACAGATAACACCACAGGTCAGCACTGCTCACTACTGCCCCTTGTCCGGTTGGGATTCTTTTAGTTCATCCGAAGGACTGATAAAGAGAACACATGTCCGGTCACCTTCACAGTATTCCCACCAGCTCCTACAGTGTCACGCTTTCATTGTAATTTTCCTTTTTCCTTTGAATTCTGTCTCCAAGAGAGGAAGTTGCAGGCACCTGCACACACTTCCTCCAGGAAGAGGACTGAGGGCATGGACCAGTCCCGAGGACCTGGGGGGAATGACTTTCTTCCTTCACTCCGCAGGTGCCCTGGCGTGGGAGCCACTCCTGGCCAAGCAATTAACATTTCAGACTCATTCTCTCAACTTCATAAAACCGCTCATTTCTGATCTTTTATTTGGGTCATGTTTTACTTTTGCTAATACCCTTTTTCATAATTTATCATTCATTTACATTTCAATTAAGGACCCTGGCTGTTTGTAAAAGCTGCCCTGGTGGGGGAGTGGGGAATAAATGATGGAAGTTGCTCTAATCTGCATTTCCATTACCACCTCATTTACCCTAATGACACTGAAAAGATCTCCGCCCTCCATGGAGCTCATCCCTGTCATAGGAATTCTCACTGGAGTCCCCCCTCATGGAGGCTGTGGATATTTGCATGTGGTGCTCAATATGCTAATGAGGCTGCTGCTGGCTGGACTTCACCCTGGGAGTCCTGGTCCAGGAGAGCGTCAAATAGAAAGGAAACCGTGTCCAGGGCCCCAAGTCCATGCCCACGGGGTGAGTAATGAAGATGTGACAGGACGCCATCGGATCCCCGTCGCCATCATAATTCTTTGGCACCCGCCTTGCACATAGAACTTGGTTTTCAGCGGGGAGAGAGGGTGCAAGAGAAGACACCAAGTACATCCGGCCCCAGCTATGCAACAGGCATGTTCTGAGGACTTCTGCATGCCGTCCCCCAAGAGTTCCTAAGCCACGCCCACACCAAACGGAGCTGAGAAGCCTCTTTGGTACCCAAGTGGCAATCTGTACCCCAAAGACAAAAACGATTTAGAACGTAACTTAAATGTGTTTTATGTCCTTTTGGAAGAACTGAACCATATATGTCACAGCTAAACGACACATTCCCCACCTGTGTGGCTCACTGCAGCTGTTCGAAGCTGCGACTCCACCCTCCCCCACCCTCAGGGCTGGACTCCCAGTGGGCACTGTGGACGCAGGTGCTGGCTCCCGGGCACCATCCAGGCCCTAGCCCGTGTCCCTCAACTTCCCCGGTTGCCAGTAGCCCGATACATTTCCCCCTGCAGTCGTTCTGCCTCTTTATATTTATTACACAAAACTCTCTTTCAACTAGACCTTGACCCTCTGCGCACCGCTCCTCCTGCCTCACCAGCCCCAGGACCCCCTTCCCGACACCAGCTCGGAGATCACATCTCGATTCGATTTCCTGCTCTGAGCATTGCTTTGGGGTTATAATTCCTTCCTGCATCAGACACTGGTCTCACAAACCTTTTCCATATGCCCATTCACTCATTCACTCATTCAAAAAATAATGTGGATCCTGCTGACAGGGGCTGCCACACTCAGATCCTCTGTGGTGACCGTTGCGTCTCCCTCACTCCGTAGCTGCAGGCATCGGGTGGGCAGAACTCCTGCTCGTGGTTGTAGGACTGATCCCTAAAGTCCCGCTCAGTGGAGGCGCCGCAGAAGATTGTAGGAGATGGAATCCGCCTCGCCTTCCTGCTCAGGGCGAAGGCCGCCTGCACTCACAGGAGGGAAGAGCAGTTTGCCTGTGATTTGTATACCTGCGTTCCCAGCGGTGTTCCCTCCCCCCCCACCCCCCACCCCATCCAAACGGCAACATCGCCTCTTTTACATGAAATAAATCAGAGGTAAAAGAAGAAACAAGGCGCTCTGGGCAGATGGCTGGCTCCTCGGCTGCATCACTGCTGAGCTGGGAGCCTGGCGTCTGCGCACCCCCAGCTAAGCCTCAGATTCTATGCAAATGGGACGCGGAGCCCATCAGCCGCAGCAGATCCTCAGACATAAAGTGAATTGCTTTCTTCTCTGTTGTTCTTCTTGGCGACGAATGGCCCTGACGGTAAACATGTGCCGTGTTTCACAGACAAAGGCCTGGCTAATGAGCCTGGAACGACAGCTCAGGCGGAGAGACTGGAACAAATAGCCAAGGCTGCTGTCTGCAGGGGCCGGACTGCAGGAAGAACGGACCAGATGAGGGGAGCTGGAAAGTGGGTTCCAGTCCACAAAGTCATTACTAATTTATACAAAACGTTTAATATATTTTTATTGATTTCAGAGAGGAATGGACAGGGAGAGAGAAACAGAAGCATCAATGATGAGAGAGAATCATTGATCGGCTGCCTCCTGCACACCCTCCACTGGGGACCGAGCCTACAACCCGAGCATGTGTCCTGACCGGGAATTGAACTGTGACCTCCCAGTTCACAGGTCAACACTCAACCACTGAGCCACACCGGCCGGGCTCAATGGTTTCTTCTCATCCTGCAGGGCTTAGGTAACCCCTAACTCCACGAAACCCTTTCGCGGAGTCCTCAAGGCTGCAGTATTCCCGGGCACCGACAGCATTCCAGGAGAGGCAGAGCATCACAGGGGTAAGCACAGACTTCGAGCGGGACCGCAGGGGTGTGTTGCTAGCTCTACCACTTTCTCGCTGTGTGGCCTTGGGCCAGTTATTCCCCCTCTGGGCCTCAGCTTTCCCATCTGTACAATGGAAGTGACAATAGTCCCTACTTCACAGAGGAGTGGTAAGCCCGTTAGCTTCCATGTGCACAGCAAGTGCGAGTGTTGCCACTGTTACTCTCTCTAGCACAACATCTCGCGGGCTCGCCTATGGACACCTAACTTGTGGTGGGCGCCATCCATGCTTCCGAAGGCATGTGGACGTGGATTGTGAGACGGCGCTTAGTAAGATCACGCTGCAGAGACCGCACGTGCAGGACCCATGGAGACGGGGAGGAACCGTCAGGAGTTCTCCGTCTTAAAGATGTATCCTCGCTATTTCCATCAAGAATGAAACATTCCACTTACGGTCATTTAGGAAAGAAACTTAAATGTTAACAAAAAAACCACAAAACAGTAAACTTTAAAATCAGGAAATAAAAATATGACTTGGTTGATTCTATTTTTTTGTCTTAATTATAATCCGATAAGTGACGCAAATATATGTAGCTGGTGTTGGCTGTGCGGTGCAGAAGGTCATGTGATGGGGGAGGAGGAGCGGAGGGGAGCGTTTGGGTAAGAGAACCACGTGGAAGGTGCACAGAGCCGGACGGACCTCAGGCTTTCTGACTTGAAGTCACACACACTCCTCATGGCTCGCTCTCCCTCCCAGGCCTGCCCGAGACCAGGAGAGGAAGGACAGCACAGCAGAGAGGAGCAGGGGGATTCATTACGTTCTCGTCCGCACGCGGGTCGGAGGCCAGAGAGCACCGGGCAAGGGTGTGATTCCAGGACACAGATTCTGAAGGAGAAAAAGGTCGTCCGTGCCCACTCATTCGGGGCATTTGCTGAGCGTGCTCCCCGCCCCATCACATGACAGAACAAGGCAGAGCCCTCGCCCCCGGGGAGACCTGGTCCTGTAGGGAGACAGCCATGAGCAGGAGGCGGTGTGGAACTGGGTGGCTCGGGTCTGCAAAGCCATGTCAGCAAGAATTCGCAGGGCAACCTGAGGCGGGCTTAGGCCGCCAGGTCGGGAGGTTTCCCTCGGATGAGCAGGGTCCACACAGTCCCGGGAGGAGGGCGGAGCATGGCAGAGCCACGGAGCAAAGCACAGGGGGTGTGAGAACCACGGACTCTCAGTGCTGACAAGCTGGGAGGATCCA
>NW_005871355.1:1165588-1184061 GCF_000147115.1 Myotis lucifugus
GACAAATGCAGAGAGTGGCCAGAGTGCCCCCTTGGGTTTCTAACTTCCTGCGTGGGTGTCACTGACTAAAATAGGTAAAAGGGTGAGACAAAAACTCGTCTCCCACCCATTGGGTTGGATTGCTTCCTTTTCTCAAAACGAGGCCCAACGTATTTCAAGAGAAGAAGGCAGCTGGTGGAGCTGGAGAAAGGAAAGTGATGTTATTGTAAATGTGATTTCTCATGCATTATGACTCAAAGTCCCCATGGACATCTAAGAGCTGCGTCATTTCTCCACGGGGAAGAAACGTGAAGAAAAGTAAGACTCCTGATTCTTAACCTTGAATGTGGGTCCTGTGGCCTGACCACCCCCTGTGGCCCCTGCTGTCTGTCCCTGGCCCTAGCCCTTGTCTTGCCCTTTGTTTTGCTGGCGTCTGATGACACCCAGAGTCAGACATCAACCTCCTGAGTACAAGGGAGATAGGGAGAGTGCCTCATACAGAATCCAATGAATACTGAATGAATGAATGAGGGGGGAAATGAATTAAGAGGTAAAGGGTCAGCAACCAAATATCAGATTTGCCTCCATAAAGAATCTACCAAATTGAAAAAGTGTGGAGAAAGGACAAGAGCTGTCAAACCCATTTTGTGTCTAGAAGGAATGACTTACAATGATATTGATTTATTGGGAGCTCTACAACTTCTTGCTGGAGATGGCTGATGGGCAATAGGTGCTGTAAGAACAATACCAGATATTTTGAGTTTCACAAATGAGCTCTGCATTCTCCAAGGGGCTGAAAAGTGAGCCCAAGGGTCATGCAGCCTAGGGGTCAGCTGTTCACCACACTTTCCCCTTCTCGTTTTCTGGTGCGGACTCTCTCCAAAGAAGGTGGAGACGGAAATCCATGCCATACAGATAGTGAGGGAGACAGAGGCCATTCCTGAGCAACGGGAACCGGCTGTCCCCTCCCCTGCCCAGTTCCCCCATTTATCCTCATACTCTCTGTTTTCACGGGCCCATGATGGGCGTGTGTGGGTATAATATCTAAAGAAGAAGAGAAAATCCTAGTTGCCGAGTGACTGTGCGTTACAATGTGGGACCAGGGTGCTTAGGACCCAGTGGAAGCTCACAGAAGGCAGGCGGGGAAGAATCAGTCCCAAGGCAGCCGGTCCCAGGGACATGACTGGCTCCCTCACTTCCATTCCTAAGTAACTCTATTTCCCTCCCTTCGCATGGAGAGGCAGGCGCTGGCAGTGTTTGCCATTGAACCACAGACCCTTCGACCAATATGACAAGAAGCACAAACCCTGTCGCTTCCCCGGGAAAATGCGCACACATTCAATTAGAAACACACACACATTCGCTGAGGTGTGACGGATTCACAAAAACTGCATATGTGTCATGTATTCAATTTGGCGAGTTTGAACGAATGCATACACCTGTGGAACCGTCACCACAATCAAGGCAGCAAACAGACCCATCACCTCTAGAAGTTGCCTTGTCTCTTCATTTTACCACTTCTCAGGTTTTTTTGTGTGTTTTTTTAAAAAATATTTTTATTGATTTCAAAGAGGAAGGGCGAGAAAGAGAGAGAGAGAAATGTCAATGATGAGAGAGAATCATTGATCGGCTGCCTCCTGCACACACACACCCCCTCACTGGGGATCAAGCCCGCAACCCAGGCACGTGCCCCTGACCGGAATCGAACCTGGGACCCTTCAGTCCACAAGCCAACGCTCTCTATCCACTGAGCCAAACCAGCTAGGGCACCATTTCTCAGTTTTGTAGTAAAATGAATGGGATGCCACCAGCATTGAGCTACACCACTGCCCTTGTGTAAATGAACACGGAAAGAGACCATCATGTCTACAAGTTAAGGTCCACAGACAGTAAATCACTAGGCACTTTGACATTTGTTCATTATACTCATTTCCATTCTGCAGCGGCGAGTCTCCTAGTTCTAAATAATATGTCATTTTCTTAAGAAGCTTTAAAAACCTACAGTACCCTTAGAGAACGAGACACAATTTCGTGCAGTTCTGATAGCTTTTTTTAATGCGATGTGTTTACTGTTTATACTTTTAAGAATATTTTTATTGAATCCCATGAACTGTTGGGGGGGGGGGGGAGGACTCATTTAGATATTTTAGCAGCCCCAGCACCCAATCCCTTTGCGAAGTCCTCGGGGGAAGAGCCCTGTGTTGCTGACCGCTGCACATCCCACAGCGTTCACTGAGTGCTAAGTGAATACAGGGATGCCTGGGGGAGGAAATCACCCAGTCTGAACGCCACTGGCTGCTGATGGTGAAGAATGCTTTCCTCACCCCACAGGGTGGTCACAGGAAAACATGGTCACTCCTTTGTGGGGCGGGTGGGTGATGGAAGAACAGCTAGGAAAAGAGGGAAACTAACATACATGGAGCAGCTATCCTATTGAGCACCTGGCCCTAAGCTGGTCATCGACATACACTATCTAACAGAATTGTCACAGTAAAATTATTAAGACGTTATTTCTTTCATCATTTTATAAAGAAAGTAGGGCCCAAAGAAGATACATCATTTGCCCAGAAACACGTACGATTAATGAGCACCACCCAAGACTGAAGGAAGGCAGAGTATTGGTGTTGGAATCCTACATAATAAAAGGCTAATATGCAAATCGACCGAATGGCGGAACGACTGGTCGCTATGATGCACACTGACCACCGGGGGGCAAACGCTCAATGCAGGAGCTGCCCCCTGGTAGTCAGTGTGCTCCCACAGGGGGAGCGCCGCTCAACCAGAAGCCAGGCTCACAGCTGGTGAGCGCAGTGGTGGTGGTGGGAGCCTCTCCCGCCTCTGCGGCAGTGCTAAGGCCTGCTCCCCCTAAGCCGGCAGTCAGACATCCCCCGAGGGGTCCCACACTGCGAGAGGGTGCAGGCCGGGCTGAGGGACGCCCCCTCTCCCTCCAGTGCACGAATGTCATGCACTGAGCTCCTAGTATGTGAATAAGTTTAATTCTTTCTTTTTTCATTTTCTTTCCATTCCCTTCCCTTCTTTCTTATTCATGGAAAGAAAGGCTGCTGTAGACATTGAGACATTGAAGCATGCAACACACTGATGTTTTGCAGAGGGAAAGGGGGGGGTGGAGGGAGGGCAGGAAGAGATTAACTGAAGAACTTATATGCATAACAAAACTCCGAGCTGTCACCATATGTCAGCTCGCTGAACCCCTACAGCCGGCTTCTTCAGACACTAGACACGCCCCCTACTTTCCTGAAGGAAGGACCCAGAAAGGGGCAAAATGCACAGACCAGGTACCTCCAGTGTCTCAGCCTGAAGACCTAGTGAGCTGCCCCGTCCCTCCGGACGCAGCCCCTCCCGGTGCCTGTGTGTGTGCGCATGCTCATGTCCAACATCACCGAGGCCCCTGAGTCATCGCTGCTCAGATGCTCTCCTCCATCGGGGCCACGTCCCCCAGGGGCAGATGGCTCCACCTCGACTCACTCCCCTGACTCTGCCCAGGCTTCTCACAACGTTCCACAGCAGGGACGCCTCCCCTGACTCTGCCCAGGCTTCTCACAACGTTCTACAGCAGGGACGCCTCCCCTGACTCTGCCCAGGCTTCTCACAACGTTCCACAGCAGGGACGCCTCCCCTGACTCTGCCCAGGCTTCTCACAACGTTCCACAGCAGGGCGGCTTTGCTGCACGTTCCCGGCCCTTGCCAGGATTATTAATTCAACCACCCAGCCATTTATTATAAAAATAGCGAACATTTGTGGAATATTCACCATCTGCAGGCACCGTGCTAAATGCTCTACATATGGTAAATTATTTAATCCTCCCAAGAGTGCTATAAGGTGCATGCTATTATTACTTCTGTCATGTCCTTATTTTTAAATTGCTTTCTTTTGGGTTCTTTTCTTTCTGTCCTGATTTTCTCTCTTATACCTTTTCCTCTTATTCTTACTACTAGGATCCATGCACCGGTGGGGTCCCTCGGCCTGGCCTGCACCCTCTCACAATCCGGGACCCCTTGGGGATGTCAGAGAGCTGGTTTTGGCCCAATCCCCACAGGCCAGGCCAAGGGACCCCACCGGTGCATGAATTTGAGCACCGGGCCTCTAGTATGCATATAAGATCTTTGGTTAATCTCTTCCCGCTCTCCCTCCTCCCCCCTTTCCTCTGAGATTCATCAGTCTGTTCCACGTTTCCATGCCTGTGCGTTGAGCGCCTGCTCCCTGGTGGTCAGTGCGCATCACAGCTCCCGGTCGAACGGTCAAACAGTCACTTAGGCTTTTATATATAGAGATTCCTCTTTCTACCTAGAATTTTCATTTACAATTTCCTGTTTGACTGTGAATTGAGGCCATTTACATTATCTGCCCCCAGTTTTGCTATCATGGTTTGTTTCATGGGTATTAACACTGGGACCCCGGCACGTCCAAGCGTGAACATTAATGACAATGGCTTTTCATTATAGAAGCCAAGGTTACACTTGTTACTTCCATGGGTAATTTCCATTCTTAAGTTCATTAAACTCTTAAAAGTAAAAAGGTCAATAGTGATTTATTCTGGTGACAGCAAACTCAATAGCAACCCTGCACAAACAACCCTCGCGCCTTGACCTATGGCGAGACTAAGAGCTAATGAAGGGGACTTCCCAAGGCGGCCAGCTGCCTACTCGGATCGTTTTTAAAAGTCCAATGTTACATACAAAGAGGACGTTCCCAAGGCCCGCCATGGGGTGAGGAAGGCGGGAGGTGGGAGGTTAGAGCCCCCGCTGCCTGGATCACTCCGCGTCCCCAGATCTGGACCAAGGCTGGTTTAATGTGCTAAACACATGTACATGTGTAGACCGGGTTTTCATCACAGTGTTGCGTCATGCTGCCAAAAATAAAGTAAAAAATAGAAAAGCAAGCCGGACAGACATGGCTCAGTGGTTGAGCCTCAACCTATGACCCAGGAGGTCCTGGTTCGATTCCTGGTCAGTACACATTTCCGGGTTGTGGGCTCGATCCCCAGTGTGGGGTGTGCAGGAGGCAGCTGATCAGTGATTCTCGCTCATCATTGATGTTTTCATCTCTCTCCCTTCCTCTCTGAAATCAATAAAAATATATTTACAAAAATAGAAAAACATAAACGTTGGCCCTTAGATGACGCAGGTGAGGAAAGATGGATGGCAGGACAGAAGGAAGCCACCTTCCAGGGGCAGTTCCAGGACAGGGGGGACTCTAAGACCCAGTGCATCCACATGGTGGCACCAGCCTGGCTGCCAGTGGTGGGAGGAGGTGGGCACGGGGAAAGCTCCCTTCCAGAGCCAGGCGTGCCCCGCCCAGCTCGGGTGTGTGAAGGCCAGGAGTGGTCACGGCCAGGGAGGGTCTGTGAGAATAGATAGGCTCCCTCCAAGCACAGACGCTCACCGCCTGGGACCTGAGCTAAGGAAGCAAACACACCTCACCTGCAGGTTTCCTACCTCACACCCAGTCTCTCACCCGAACCAGCAGGGGAGTGAAAACCACCCATCATTACCTGGCCCGGAAACAAGCCACTCTTTTCTCTCCCCCCTCCCCCATCTTCATCTGTAAGATAGAGGCTTCCCCCCTCTTCTCCCTCCCTTCCCTCCCTCCTCCTGCTAGTTTCTCCTCCTGTCTCCTTTCCTCCTCCACCTCCTCTTCTTCGTCCTCCCCCTTCTCCTCCTCCTTCCTCCTCCCTGCCCTCCTCCTCCCCCTTGTCCTCCTCCTCCCCCTTCTCCCTTATTCCTCCTCCCCCTTCTCCTCCACCTCCTTCTTCTTCTTCCTCCTCCCTGCCCTCCTCCTCCTCCTCCTCCCTCTCTCCCTCTCTCTCCCTCACCTTGCTGTTAATAGGGGCTCAAAAGTAATTACGGCAACTCTCTAAGACACACATTTGCGTTTTTCTCCGAGTCCTTCCCTGCGTCTAACAGACTGTTATCAGCAGGATGCGCTGAGGGCACTTGAACAGAAGATTTCTAAGTCACCACACGGGCTCTCACGGAACACAAACACCCCTGTCCACTGCTTCCCAACGCGAACTGCCAGCATCATCTCCTCACCTCATTACCGCCTAATTGAATTAAAGCTAAATGTGTGTTTATGCCGTAGAAGTGGGAATCGCAGGTAAGGGACAGGAACACTCTCATTACTGGCCATCTGTTTACGAAGATGCAGCAACCGCGCGATTCCCAGGAATGCTGCGTGGACGCACCCACCGGGCCCTTCGTGCTGAAGGCTGGCCCTTGTTAGAGAGATGCAGCTCGGAGGCTGAGAACTCACGGCCTGGTTAGCAGCAGACCTGAGCCCCGTGTCATCAGCCACCTTCCCGGACATTTCTTTTCCTTTCTAGAACCATCGCTTCCCCAGTGTCCCAACAGATGCCTGTCCACTGGGCGGGTTCAGTGAATGACTGACATGAGTGAGCAGCCAGCATCCTGAACACAGGGTCCTGGGACGGAGGAGGGGGGACCATTTCCGAGGGCTTGAGGAGCACAGGGTCTCCACGCAGACCCTGGGGGGTAGGAAACGTGACCTGGTGGAGGGAAGGTGGGCGGGCTCAGCAGGCGACAGGAATGAAAGAAATCAAGGCACCGGGCTGGGGAAAGGCGGCCGGCGAGGTGCTGACAGACCCACAGGCCGGTTCCAGCAGAACACGCATCTGATGAGGGGAGGGTGAGTCTGGAGGGGAGGTCGGGGACAGGAGAGTCTCCAGGTAACCGAAGGAAAAGCCAGGCTACCAGGGCTTCTGGAACGCTCCCCCGGCACCCCTTCCTCCAGCGAGGGCAGCTGGCTGGAGGGAGATGGGGTGCGGCCCTGCATCTCGCTGTTATGATTTATTGGTGCGGGCTCCCAGCAGGTGAGGACGCAGGGTGTCCATGGCACCTGCTCGGGAATTAATGTTGCGGAGCTAACCAGCACGTCTGTCTGTCTCTGCCGGGTAACCGCGGCTCACACCCAAACGGGCATTTTATTTTCAACATCTGGACAGCCTTCTGGCGGGCGAGGATGAGGTGCTGCACAGGAACCGGCGCAGCCGTAAAGTCCGCGGAGACGCAGAGCTCGCCGTGGACATTAACTCCTCTGCCCAGAAGCCTCCGCCCGGCACAGGCGTTTAGCACGTGACGCCGCCGTCTCCAGGTACCGCTTTCCTCCCGCAAACACTCTCCTGGCATTTAATGCCGCTATGACGCGAAGGAGGAGAGATTCGCATAAAAAGCGCACTGGTGGGGCGGGACACAAGGCCTCTCTCCCCCCTCCGGTGTGCGCTCTGCTTTATGACAGCGGACATTCCCGGGGGGCGGGGGGGGGGGGTGATTTTAGCGAGAGAGTCACTGTCTACACTGTCACAAATGGGCAAAGGCTTGTACCTCAGGGCGGGGAGAGCCAGGAATGAAGAATCACCAAGTGTCCCGTTGGCATTTGAGACACACACAGAGCCGTTCAGCCCACAGAGGCCGTCTGTTCTCTTTCTTCTCAAAGGCCACCAGGGTTTCTCGTCCCCCTAACGCGGCAGAGATGTTCTGAGGAGCCTAAGGCCTTTGTCAACTCTGGGCCATCGCAAAGGCTGGGCCACCTGCTGGGCCCCCACCCCATCCTGGCAAACGGCATCTCTTCAGGCTCCAAGATGCAGCTCGCGTGTGCGCCAGAGCCCGGCCTGCCTGGACCCACGGAACCGAGCTGGGCGCCCTCTCCTCTGAGCTCCCATAAAACCACAGACAAAAACAAAACAAAAATCCCACAAGGGATGCTTCACTTAGCCCCATGTTCATGACAATCATCCATTCTCCAGAGCTGTGCTCGTGCCCTGGTCTCAGCGACCACATCTCCAGCTTCTGCAGCCTCCAGACGGCCACACCCCTGGTGCCATCGGTCAGACTCCCAAGATTCCCTGGGGGAGGCAGGATGCGGAGGACAAAGCAAACAGCATCTCTCTACGTCCGGCCCCGAGAGTGAATGACCCCGTCCAACAAGAACTCCCCCAGGGAACCTGTCTGTCCTTTTAATATGGAAATCCAAGGTAAAAGCTGACCTACTTTACTGAAATGTGCCCGGACCTCTTAAAGCCACAAAACACGGTGTTCTTTTAAACGTTTCCTAGACAGTCAACGCGCTCTACGGAAAGACACATTCTCTACGTCGCCTCTAGTTTTTGGCTCCAATTCCATTATAAGCTACTGAAAGCCAGAAGGCTCACCCTTTCATTTCCAGCGTTCTCCTCTGTGGAGCCTACTGTATTCACTGCATTAACCTGGCTAACCTTTGGTAAATATTGATTGAATCAAATTAAATTGAAAGGTGGCCTCTCTCTGCGTGGGATTTCGGAATTGCAAACACAGTGTCTGAGTGGTGAACCGGGGGCGGATTTCCAGCTGCGGTTTGAGGACGGTGCGTCTCCTCCCTCGGGAGTTGGGCTATCGAATAGCTCCACTCACCGGTGCACGGGGGGGATGGGAAGCCCGGGCAGGCCTGTCCCCCATGGAGCTCCGGAGCAGGTGAAGGCGGGTGCTGCGTGGACGTGGCTGTTAACTCTGCTCCCTTAGAGCTGGGATGTGATGGCGATCTGGGCACCGCCACATGGTGAGACGAGGCCACGTCTACCTCAGTATGTCCCAGGCCTCACCTGTCATCTGTCCCCCCACCCCCCAATGACGCCTCTCTGTAACTGGACAAACAATGGGTCTGGCTGCCTGTCACTACTTAAGCCAACGAAGCAGAGACAGGGTTGGATCACATGTGAGTGTTTATTCCAGTCCTGCCGGCAGCGTGGGAGCAGCAGGTCAGCCACAGAAATCTGCTCTGCGCCCCATAAGCCCGCTGCTTGTCCTGGGCAGATTGCATGGGACAGTAGGCATGCAAAAGGGCGGGGTCTTCAAAGGGCTCAGTGACGTGCAAGGGCCGGGATGAGGGGCCCATAAAACACTCAGGCTGACCTCTGTCACAGGATGTCCTGACATTGTGGTCGGTTTTGACTTTAAGAAAAATCAAAGCATGGCCCCCTCCAGGAGAAGAGAGGCTTCCTGGCCTGACTTGTCTCGGGAGTCGAAGAATTAAAATTCTGAATCATAAGATATCGGCCCGGGTCATCTGGTCAAACAGGGAGGACGAGAGACCAGAGGCACCACCCCTCCACCCTCCGCCTGGCCTTTCTCCAGCCGCAGGGGAGCTGGAAACCACGCTAAAGAGGCGGAGGGCAGACCGGCTTCTTCACGTGGCGCAGGGGGTACTGGGAGCGTAAGCTGGTGATTCCGCCACAGCAACCTACGTAATAAGAGCTGCACGCGATGGCTGCTCGCAGGAGCTCAGATGAAACCAGGGGTGTCCGATCCACGGTGGGTGATCCCCGTGGGAGCAGGGCCCCTTTCTAGGGAGAGGACACCCACGCTGATGTCTGGATGAGCCACCCATCCAAGCTCACGCCACTGCTCTCTGAGGAGGGAGGCCACTGGGATGGGAAAACCACAGGTGTGACATGAGGCAGGCGCCACACTGGCCTCTGGCACTGGCAGCCGAGGGGAGGGTCACAGGTGAGCCAGAAACACCCTCTGGAAGCCTGGCCTGGCTCCGGATACGGCGGGGCTCACAGTCCGGCTGTGCAGTGACGGGAGGATGTGCTCGCTCAGTCACCCGGGAAAGGAAGTGACACACACGCATGGACCCTCGCACTGCCCCTGTTCCAATAAAACGTTTCTCACCGGCCCCTGACACGTTTCCCTAACAGCTGGGAAGAAAGCTTGACAAACACGTGTTGCGTGAGCAATGGGTTGTGCGTGTGCCGTGTGGATTCCGAGCACCGTTCCCCAGGCCCCCAGAGAGATGGGCCTGGTGCTGGCTTCCCTGAGGGGTCTTCGTCTGGCTCACCCTCCTCTCCTGGGATCCCCTGTTCATTGTGAGTGTGGACTCACAGCGCCCTCTCATGGGCGTCTGTAGTTACATCTGCAAAGACTGTATTTCCAAATAAGAATGTACTTACAGAAACTGGAGGCTAGGACTTGGACATATCTCCTGTGTGTGTGTGGGGGGGGGGGGGGGGGGAGGGGGGAAGGGGGGAGGCGCGCACTATACAACCCACTGCTGCAGTAGCGTTCCATCACCTTTCAATAGCTGGCGGTTTGTAGCTACGCCTATGTCACCGGTGATCGGTGCCTTTATCGTTGCCAGTCTTGGTAGAGATGTGGGACGGGAGGAGAACCGCTCTGAAATACGCGGAGCACTGTGGTCTCTGAACAGGCCTGCCCTCGGGAGAAACTATTAGCCAGAGCCTATCTGGTGTGGGGTGAGGGGGACACCAACTCCAGTCGGGCCTCGCCGGGCCCGTGGGAAAAGGAAAGTACCAACTCCCACTGGAGACACTGCGTCCCACCCGCGGGGAGGAGAAATCAACAAGAAACACGGCGAGGCTCACAGTCTGGAGTCACAGGCTCACGAGGGACTGAGAGCTCATCACGGGACTAGAGCTGCTCCCCCCCCCCCGCCCCCCTACACCACCCATTCCCAAAGACATGCTGCAGCAGGTCCTATCGCCCAGGACATCCTGTCCTACTAACAACAAAAACCCACAGGGGCTACTAAAGGCAAAAGCACAATATGAAGACACAGAGCAAACACCAGAGCCAGGCATGGCAGGGACGCTGGAGTTAGGGGACCAGAAATCAATTACCACTAATATACTAAAGGCTATAATGCAGGGGTAGGGAACGTCCGGCCCGTGGGCCATATAACACCTGCAAAATCATTTGGTCTGGCCCTGCCAAGGCATTAGGGTTGAGTTAATTAAATGTTGGACCAAATAGAGCAGGCCAATTTTTAAGGTGATAATTTTGTATGGCCCGCAAATGATGTTATAAATATCCAAATCGCCCTTAGCAGAAAAAAAGGTTCCTCACCCCGCTCTAATGGATGAAACAGACAGCGTGCAAGAACAGACGGGCAATGTGAGCGGAGGGATGAAAACCTGAAAAAGGAAACAAAAACAACGCTAGAGATGAAGGCGCTGTAACAGAAACGAACAGTGTCCTTCAGCCTTAGCAGCGGACTGGACACAGCTGGGGAAAGAACCTGAGCTTGAAGAAACCTCAAAAGAATCCTCCAAAACGGAAAAGCAGAGAGAATAATAATGACTGAAAATAACGGAACAGAGTATCTGAAGGCTGTGGGACAACTACAGGGGGTACAACATACGCATAATGGGAATAACAGGAGAAAAAGGGAAGAGGCAGAATGTTTCCAACAATAATGAGTGAGAATTTTCCCCAATTAATAATCAGCACCAGACACAAAACTATAGATCCAGGACGCTCAGAGAACAGTCAACAGTATGAATGCCAAAACCAAATAAACAAAAACAAAGCCAACCCTGTACCTGGCATGTCACTTACAATTTCCAAAAACACCTTATGTACAGAGAAACAAAGGTAAGACTTACATCCAACCTCTCCTCAGATGCCAGGAAAGCAAGAAGAGAGTGAAGCGAAATATTTGAAGTGCTGAGAGGAAAAAAAAACCATGAACTTAGAATTCTGCACCCTGCAAAATCATCCTTCAGAAGTGAAGAAAAAAATAAAGGCTTTCTCAGACAAAAATGGAGAGAACCTGTTTCTAGATTTGTCTTACAAGAAATAGTAAAAGAAGTTTTTCACAGAAAATAATATTGATCAGAATTTCAGACCTACATAAGGAAAGGAAGAACATCAAAGAAGGAAGACTGAAGGTAAACTAGTTTTTATTTTTGTTATAATAACAACAGTGCATTTGGTTACATGCTTATTCATGAGTGATGAATGACAGCAATTGCACCAGGAGTGGGAGGGAGAAAATAGATGATTTTCTTACTTTACGGTACTCACACTACTCATAATGATAAAGTGTTATCTGAAAGTGGACCTGGATTAGTTGTAAATGTATACTGCAAACTCTAGAACAAAAACTAAAAGAAAAGAAAAACACGTATAAGTGGTATGCTAAGAAATGAGAGAAAACAGAATTATATAAATAAAAGAGCAAGTTCAACAAATAGAAAACTAATAAATATGGTATTAATCCAACTATATCAATAATCATTTTGAACATCAATGGTCTAAATACACCAATTAAAAGTCAGATATTGTCAGAGTGAATAAAAAAAATAAGACCAACTATATGTTGTCTACAAGAAACCTACCTGAAATGTAAAGACACACAGATTTAAAATCTATGGAGAAAATAAAGCATGCTAACACTCACTTTTTAAAAAATGGAGTAACTATCTGAGACACGGCAGGCTTCCAAGCAAAGAAAGGCACCAGGGATAATGAAGGGATTTTACAAGGATAAAGGGGTCAGCTCTCCAAGAAGACGCGATCACCCCTCACGCCTATGTACCTGACAGCCGAGCATGAGACTACGCAGGGCAAGAGCTCACAGAAATGCACAGAAAAGTCAATGAGCCCACAATCCTGGCTGGAGACTCACCCCTCCATCAGCATGGACAGGTCAGCAGGCAGGAGGTCAGCACGGACATCCCGAACTCAGCGGCACCTCAACCACCTGGATGTGATTGGCACCCAGACAACAGCAGAGCATTCTTCCCACGCCACGTGGAACATTTGCCAAGATGGCCCCCAGCCTGGACCGTGATCACCCCTGAGCACGTTCAAAAGAACAGAAACGATGCGATGACTGCTCTTGGGCCACTACGGAATTAAACTAAAAATTAGTAACGACGATAACTGGAAAATCCCCAAATCCCAAGGGATTGAACAGCACTCTTCTAACTAACACGTCAAAGGAAAAAATCTGAAAAAAATGTCTTGGGCTTGATCCCGGGGGGTGCAGGAGGTCAATCAGTGTTTCCTTCTACATTGATGATTCTCTCCCTCACTCTCCCTCTCTTTAAAATTCAATTTTTAAAAAGTCTTTCAAAAAAGCAAGTTGGTGTGACAGCATTAATATCCTACATAGAAGATTTGAGAACAAGGAATGTACCTGAGTATAAAGGAGGCACTACACATTACCAACCTACTTGATGTATTAGAGATTCCTAGAACACCCAGAAAAAAAACAAAAAAAACGGAATTGTTTCTAGAGTACAGGAAGCATTCACAGAATAGATGGTATTATGGGAGGTTTGGAGGAGATCTAAGCTGCATGTGCTTTGGCCACATGGATTTAAACAAGAAACTGATAACAGAAAGGTATTTGGGAGAGAGAAAAAAACACCTCACATATTTGGAAATTAAACAGCACTCTTATAAATAATTCAAGGCTCAAATAGAGAGCCAGAAGGATTTTCAATGGAATGGAAAGTAAAATATGACAGTAATCCATGTAGATGAAATACAGATGGGCCTAAAGAGATAGCAGCAAATGTTTATATCACAAAGGAAGAAAGTGATGATATCAGTGATCTAAGTTTACACCTTAAGAAAATCGGGGGGTGGAGGGGCGGGGAGCAAACGAAACCAAAACAAGCAAAAGAAAGAAAATAAATAAAAAGCAAAAATCAATGAAATTGCAGAGGAGAAAAAAGAAAATCAATGGGAAAAATGGTTCTTTGAAAAGATCGATAAAAATGATAAACCGCTAGCCAGATGGAATAAGGACAATGGAGAGAAGACACAAATTGCCAATATCAAATGACAGAGGGGACCTGACTCTCGAGCCTCCGGGCATGGCAGGGTAAGAAGAAGCAGGGACAGAGTGATGCCTGTACATGACACAATCTTAGTTTAACAGACAATTTACTTACAGGATGCAA
This sequence comes from Myotis lucifugus, assembly GCF_000147115.1. Taxonomy (NCBI): domain Eukaryota; kingdom Metazoa; phylum Chordata; class Mammalia; order Chiroptera; family Vespertilionidae; genus Myotis; species Myotis lucifugus. The sequence goes on from NW_005871355.1 coordinate 1,179,295, forward strand.
ACACAAAGCTCCATCAGAAAGAACTGGATGGCTGAATAGCCCTTTATCTGTGAATTACATTCACAGTTAAATGTGTCCAGACACCATGAGGGAAGAAATATGAAGAATCAATCATCTAAATATCTGTTTGCAGAATCCAGTAAAAAGAACAGCGGGTTAGACCCAAAGAAAAGGGGCAAAAGGAAAAGACCAACAGAAGAAGACAATTTAATAAAACACAGAACACTTAAAGGCCGTGTATGAATGTTCAAGAACAACAAGGTTCTACACGCAAACAGGCGTGTCATCCTTGGTCCTGCGCCAGTCATTGCCCGGGGCTCCTCATCTGCTAAAAGGCCTGGAGACGGCGCGCAAAAGTGGGCACAGCTGACATATGGGGAGCCTTACGGACAGGAACTAACCATGGCAATCGGAGGAATTTCCTGACGGCACCTCTGGGTCCCATCACCCCGGTTTCACCGTGAGTGTCTTTAGCCATTTTCAATCTGTACCTCATTAGCTGGCCGGCAGCACCTGCGTCCGAGGGAGACGCTGGGAAAAGGAGCTGTGCAAAAAGGGGTCCTGGGTCCTGCTCCCCCCAACCTCTCCCACTCAGCAAGTGTCTGTCCTGCAGACCCCTTACGTGCTTCCGTCAAATACAATGCTTTCCTCCTGATAGAGGAGGCATGGGGACTCAATCCCAGAACTACCCACAAGGCCTTGGGGTAACCACTTAACCGCTACAGGCCTCGGTTTACTTTTCTAGAAAATGGATAAAATGAAAATTGTTATCCGGCCAGTTCTGAGGACTGAATGGAATCTCGAGCCATCATCATGTTTGTGTTTCTACTTCTTCACGGACCCAAGACATTTCCCCCACGAAAACACCGCCCCCCAGGCTCCAGGACCCCTCCCAAGACGAGTCCTCCCTCTCTGTGCTCCAGGACTGTGACCAACACGTGACCCCGTCCAGATGTGCCCGTGGGACTAACGTGTGGCTTTCTAGGTCAAGTCCAACCTGTCTTCTTATCCTGGTTACAACTGACCTCGCGCAGCGGGATCCAGTGGTTCTCAACCCAAGGTGGTGCCCAGCTCCCTCCGGGGACATTTAGCACAACCTGCAGGCAGGTCTGGTTGTCGCACGAAGGGCATGTTGCCTTGTGGGTAGAGGCCATTGCTTCTGCTAAACTCCCTACAATGAGCAGGACAGTCAGCACAGCAGAGAACAACCCCGCCCCCAATGTGGGCAGAGCTGAGGGTGGGAAGCCTGCCTGTGGGACCCTATTGTCTGTGACCTAATCAGAGACCTCAGGGTGGCCTTCCCTGCCCAGACTGGCTTCCCCGGGGGTCCGTCTCAGCCACAAGGAGGGAGTTCCCAGAGGAAGGAAGCTCCAAGCTGGAATAGCAAAATTTGGGAGGTCATGGGAGGCTGGTTGAGCGTGCAAGGCCTCCTTTGCAACTGCATCCATCTGCTCAGGTGACTAAGGACACGAACACCATGGGGGCCGCCAACGGAAAGTTACAGACGGTAAGTGAACAGTTCAGCTGACTGCATTCGCTGAGAGCAGGGAGCAAAAGGCCCCCACAGAAAGTCCCATCAATAACTAATCACGGCCCTGAAGGAAACGTGAAAGCCATGAGTCATTTTGCACCATTTAAAGACATCTACTTCTCAGCCCTGCAGACGGAGGCTCTATTTGCCTTTTGTGGAGAGAAAGCCCTCCTGAGGGGTGATTGCTGTGGCTTTTAAGGATCTTTGAAAGCATCCCGGAGGGGGTGAGCTCAGAAAGCCCCAGGAGGGTGCCTGCAAAGACATCCACTTTGCACCGCTCCTGCACTTCCTGTTTCACCGTGAAATGCCACCCAAAGGCACGAAGGGCGAGGTTCCCGACACAGGCCTGGACTCACATGCTTCCCCCTCACACAGGCCGAGGACGTGGGTCTCGGCCAAGGCTCCACTCCTCTGCCCAGACGCCTTGCATCTCAACAAATGGTATCGCTTTCCAAGGAGGAGCAAACACCAAGGCACTCTCACAGAAATGTGTCCTCACTGATGTTTTCAATAAAACCTAACGAGTTGGCTACACGGGACCATCTTTTCCTTATAGCCACAGCTGGCCGGAGTGGCCCTCTCACAGACTCCTTTCCCCCCTCCATCGTGAAGTTCTGGGGGGTCTTGAGGACTCTGGCTGCCCCCCGGTGATTTGGGGGGTTCTGTGCTTGCCTTAAGTCCAGCTTCCTCAATCATACTTTTAATAGTCTCTTAGTCCCATTAAATCCCACCACGGCCCCCACTCGCAGACCCCGCCCACCTAGCAGGGACTCTCCAGGTGCCATTAATAGGGTCCTCAGAGGGTTTGAATAGACTTCTCACTTCCAGTTGTACTTTCCAACATTCTGGAGGGGACATAATATGCTGTCTTGATATTTTCCAATTTGGAGATTCCAGCAATTGTGGGACCTATTCCCTGGGGATGACAGGTCTGCCATGAGCACAGAACCCAACACGACATACGTCCTGTAGAATAAATGAGTAACTGAATGCTCATCATTTACTGAACATCATTTACTGCTTTTCACATATTATCTCAATTAACGCTGACAAAAATCTAGCAACGTGGGTGTCTTTGTTCCAAAAGTACAACCTGAGAAAACAAACGCTGACCGGGGTTCCACCCCCGTGCGGGGCCTCACAGCTGGATTTTCAACACTGCCTGACCCCAAAGCACCTCGCGGGAATGGATAATGGAGGGAACGAGTCAGCGACTGAGGAAGTGAACATATGAAAGGCCCAGTTCTCCGCCTTGTGTATTGGGTCAGTGTCAAGCACAGTGACTCCCAAACAGGGTGCGTATTGGGGATTTTAAAACGGGCTGCACGGGCTCCACCTGAGATTCTGATGGGATGGGGTGAAGGGAGGGCACTGCGCTTTTTTAAACCTCCTAAGTCAGCGGTCGGCAAACTGGCCCCTTGAGTGTGGCTCTTCCACAAAATACCACGTGTGGGCGCGCACGGACAGTGCGATTGAAACTTCGTGGCCCATGCCACGGGGTCAAAGAGCCGCATGTGGCTCCCGAGCCGCGGTTTGCCGACCACTGTCCCAAGTAATACTAATGGACACTCGGGTTTGTAACCACTTGGCTGGGGAAAGGACATTTCTCACGGGCCACTTGCTGGGTGGAGGAGACGCAGCTATGGGCTTATCGCAGAGGCCGAGACTGTGTGTCCACACTCCTCTCAGGTGATTCTCCTCCAGCGAGTTCGGGCACCACCGTACTAAAGGCGAGGCAGCTGCTTAAGTACCCCCTGCCCTCGGATTAGGACTGGGCCGGGGGAGGGCAATAGGCCTGATTTTGCAGGAGGGTCCAGGGAGGTAAGAGCCTTGTGGCCCCACCTGGCGGGGACAAAGGGACCAGTGGCTGGCGTAAGAAGACGCTCTTGACCCTTTACAGATGGGCCGGTAACCTGGTACCCTTCAAGCTGACCACCTTTAAGTGTCCGTCTACGGGGTCTTGGGTGATTGATTTGCTAGTAACGGGAAATGTGGGCGCAGCATGTGTTTATTTGGTTTGCACATTTTCTTGGCTGTGACAGTATTTTGCAAGAAGAAAAATCATGTAACAGAGTATGTTAGATTTTGGGGGTTTTTTTCTATTGAATCATTTTAATTTTCCAACTTACGCAGGCATGACGCATGACGTCAGGTTATATTAAATAATCTATTCTGTGGAGGGGGGGCGCCCCTGCGGAATGGCGCCTACAGACTCAAAAGCTGCCCGTGGGTTGGCCTGGGTATTGTGGCAGGCCTTTAGGTGGACAAATGAAAATAAGCCGTGAACTCTGCCCGCTAATGGAGCAAATTCCAGCTGCAGAAACTCACACCACATCTCAGATTAGCCTCCTTCAATGCGAACATGAGCAAAGGGCTTGTCCCGGCTCAGGGCAGCTCCAAGGCCTCCCTGGGCGCCTGCTCTAGGCCGCGTCCTGCCCTCCATGCCTTGGATAGAGACGCACCAAGCAGACGTGACCCTGGCTCTCAGGAAACTTATATTCTAATTGGACGAGAAAGACGGTGAACAGCATTTTTTAAAAATCCATATTAAAAAACGGGCAAAACCCAGCATAGACCATTTTCCCCAAGAAGACATACAAATGGCCCACAGGCTCAGGAAACGGCGCCGGACATCACTCATCACCAGGGAAATGCACATGGGAACGAAAAGGAGGGGTCGCCTCACAGCTGCGAGAACGGCTGCGTGGACCCTGAGAAAGAAGAGAGAACCCCAGGAAGAACTTACCTGCCGGGAGGGCTCCCCACGGCCCACCGAGGCTCCAGGTTCTAGAAACAGTGAGACTCCAGCCGCAGGCGCCGCTGCGAGGCCTCCCAGGGTTCCCCACGTGCATGCTGGCGGAACTCTAGGTTCCCCACGTGCATGCAATCAGCTGCGACCTGCCCCGTCCAATCAGAATTGCTCCCTGACAGTCAGGAAGTGGTAATACAGACAACCAGTCAGGAAGTGGTAGTACAGACCAATCAGAGCTGTGTGATTCAGACCAATCAGAACCGTGGGAACTGGGGCACCTTGTTTACATAAAAGGCCCTTCTGTACAAAACAATTCCTCCCCTTGGGGAGGAGCACCCTTCCTTTCGGTGTTTATTTTTGCCAGAAGCTGCTTTTATCGCGTTTGCAAACTGCCTCAGTAATGGCTCTCCTTTGTCTTTTCAACGCCTTTTGGATTTATTTATGGCTGTTATAAAAATAAAATAAAAAGAGAGAGAGAGAGATA
>NW_005871355.1:1184357-1190782 GCF_000147115.1 Myotis lucifugus
CCACTATTGGGAGAAAAACCGTATGGAGTTTCCTCAAAAAATGTAAAATGTAGCTTAAGAAATTAAAAATACAACTTCCATATGATCTAACAATTCCACCTCCGGGAATACATAAAAAGGAAACAAAATTATTACCTCAAAGAGATACCTGCCTTCCCCATTTCACTGCAGCATTATTCCCAAGAGTTAAGGTATGGCAGCAACCCAAGTGTCCCTGAGGAATGAAGGAATAAAGAAAACTTGGCTATGTTTATGTGAGGCAATATCTCTTTTTAGTTTTGATTTGCATATATATTGGAATATTTTTCAACCTTTATAAAAAGGAAAATCCTGTCATTTGCCACAACATGGGTGAACCTGAAGGGTATTATGCTATTAAGCTAAATTCTAAGTGAAATACGCCAAACAGAGCAAGACAAATATTGCATGTTATCACTTATATGTGGAAAAAGGAGGAGGAGGAAGAGGAAGAAACAGTCAAATTCAGAAACAGAAAGCAGAAAAGTGGCGGCCAGGGGCAGGGGGGTTGGGGGGAGCAGGGGGATGTGGGTAAAAGTGAACAAACTTGCAGTTAAAGGAAAAGAAGGTCCAGGCATCTAAAGTAAACACTGTAGCTAAAGTTGGTAACACTATTGTGTCCTTGCAGTTTGTCAGAGAGTGGAACTTCAAGGGTCTCACCATCAAAAAAGGTAAGTATGCGAGGTGATAAGATCATTCATTAGATGGGGCAATACTTTCACAGTGTATGTGTATATCGAGTCATCACAGTGCACACCTTTAATATCTTATGATTTAGTCCATTATACCTCAGTAATTCAGTGCTGGCAGAGAGTAATCTTAGGGGGTCGAGGCTGACTTTGGGGTGAGTGGTCAAGGAGGCGTCTCTGAGCGGTGATTCTAAGCCATGCGGGGCTTCATTCCAGCTAAAACGGAAAGCCATTTGAGGCCGTTAAGGAGGGGAGTGTGTGCCGCCTCAGCCTATAGATGACCAGGGTAAGGCTGGACCAGCCCTTGTGGTTCTGATTGCAAGACACACCTCAGCAATAACCCTCAGGAAACGGAAAAATAATGTTTAAAAAGGGGGCGGGGGGTATTCCTCACAGGTCCTGGAAAGCACATGGCATGCCTGGGGCCACACAGCAAAGTGGGAGAGAGAGGTCATGGGCTTGGGTTCTGCCTTTATTGGGGCGAGGATGGGGCCTGGATATCTTGGTCTCGCTCTGTATTGTGATTAAACTTAAGAGCAGGACTTTAAAATGCAGAAAGAGAAAAAATCAAGTCGCCCAAATAGTTAGTGAAATCAACCGAGATTTCCAAAACAAAGGCACCTGGGGTGGGGGGGGGGGGCCGGGCAACCTGGCTCTTTGCCGGGTCCTGCTGACATGTGCTTATCCCACACAGCATCTTGAAGTGGGTGCCTCCGAGATCAGCGCGGGCACTTGCATGACAAAAACAAACAGGAAACCATCTGTGGGGGGTGACACCCCAGGGGCCGTGGCCTCGCTTTGGGAGAAGCGCTCCCAGCAGCTCAGAAGGACTGTGGCGGGAACAGTGGTGGGTGACGACAGTGAACCTAGCTGTGCTGCCCTGGACAAGTCCCCAGCCTCTCTGGGTTTTATTTCCTCCGACTATTAAATGGGAACAGCACCTCCGCGGTGCCCCAGGGGGAAGCTCCTACACGTGTGAGAAGAGGCCCCCAGCTGTGAGGCGCTGGGTGAGTCAGGGAGTCCCTACAGTGGAGGCAAAGGATACTCGGCCTCCCATCTTGGTGGCCCTTCTGTGAGCTCTGTGACTCTGAGTGGCAGATGCTTGTTTAAAAAAAGAATGGTTTTGCCCATCTCCGAGGACTCCCTTTGCTCTCTTCCTTGGAAAGAAACTAGGGAGTACTGTCCTCCACTGGGGGTCTGGGCAGCCCTTTCTGAGAAAGCAAATGTCGAACTGCTGAGTAACATGTGGCCTCAGTTAAGGAGAGCGGCCTTCCTTCTGCAGAGTTCCTTCTCCCAGCTCTGTGCTCTGCACGCGGCACCCCTCAGTCAGGGCTTGAGGCTTGAATGGGAATGAATTCATTCTTCAAGTTCATCCCAGCTGGAAATCCTAAAAAGTCAGGCCGCCTCTCCCTAATTCTACCTTTTTGACTTCAGTGTTTCTCTTCTTGTTTCCAAAAACCAATTCCATCTTTATTTTCTCCTGCTCAGATTCCTAGCACACTTTTAGAGGCAGGGAGGGAACGGCCAGCTTGAGCTAGCACTTTGCTATTTGTCAGGCTTTGGGCGCCCTCTAGAGGCCAAGGGAATTTCTGCCACAGGCATTGCTCCAGGGCGGGGTCTCCCCAGGGAGGGTTCCCTCAAGCTCTTTCCCTCAGCCACAGGCTGCGTTGCCTGTGTCCCCTGTGGAGGGGGCCTGTCCTTGGGCAGAGCGGTTAACGACGCCCTAGGGAGAAAGCCTGCTGCAGCGGAAAGGCTTCTAGCCTAGGGATTTGTTGAGATCCATTTAGCACCTGCTGTGAGTCATTCATTCATTCATTCATTCATTCCTCACGTTTTTATTTCAGTATCAGTAATTTTTATGTCTCAGTAGTTCTGGCAAAGGTACCAAATCATAAAACCAACCAACCAACAAAAAAGAAAAACAAAAAAGATGCTGAGAATGACAACAGACTAGACCATTATCTTGGCAGGCATTTTGTTTATAATTTTTATCATCAATAATAGAATGTCACTGTTTTACATTATATATTTATATATTATGTGTGTATATATATGTATATATATACATATACACATGTATATATATTAGATATCTATACTTCAATAGAAAGAGACATAAAAAACCCTTTTCAAATGAGGCAAGACATGTGACACTTGGCACTCTTATTTACATACAGAGATGGACTTTCTACAGTTAGAATGGATGCTCAGAGGCCAGAGTGGGGTTACAAAGACAGCGGAGCTCCCCTGTAAAAAAGAGGCGCCCCATGCGGCTGGACGTTTATTGCCACGAGTTCTCGCGAGGTCCAGACAGCAGATTGTAGTTAAAAATGGCATCTGGTTTTGGGGAAGGACAGTAGTCATCAGAGTCACCCTGACCAGCGGCGATGCGGTCGGTCTTCCGACGACCAGGGAATGACACGGTGCTGATGGAAGTGGGAGCACACAGTGAAATGCACGGACTCCCCCTCTGGCCGGAAAAGGAGAAGTTGCTACAAACCTGGGGTCCTGCCCTGGCTGGGGCGCTAGTCCAGGCAGGGCGTATAGCAGCATGCGCTCCGCTGCAGGAACCGAATCCCTCCTGGGGGAGGCTGGCACTGCTCGTGGGTAGCGGAGTCTATGCCCATCGGGAACTTAACACCCAAAGGACCCCCTGCCCCCCAGACAGAAAGAACAGATGAGAGATGGGAGGCCCAGAGGGAAGCCCTCACCCCTTGGTGGGATCTGCCTCTGCAGATCATCCATCGCCTGCCCCCCTCTCGTTCTTTCTCGAGGCCCACTCTGCTCTCCTGCAAAGGCGCCTCTCTGCACACATCTCCCAGCCTCTGCACGGGGTTTCCAACGCCACGCTGTGGCCATGGGAGGGGCGAGCCCGCGTTTGCTTGGCTTCATGGCCTGCGGTCAGGGCCCAGTTTCCACACTTTCTAAGGGAATGTTGCCGAAGCAGGAGGAGGGTTCTGGGATGATGACATGCTCAGCGTTCTCTGTCTGCTCTCACGCCTCCAGCAGAAGGGTCCCCCGTGTTAGTCATCCCCGCGTCCTCGGTCATGGTTCTCTGGGCTTCCTTTAGCCCGTAGGGTGCACTCAGCCTTGGGGACCTGATTAAACATTCTGGTAAGTTTCAAAACTATCCCTTAGGCCACTTACCAATAACGCATGTAGAACCCTCCCCCTAACCATTGTCCTTCCCTCCGATCTCACTATCGCTCCTGCTGTCTTGTAGGGTTGTTGTTGTTTTTTAATCCATGGTGACCTTCCCTAGCCCTTTAGTTCCCTAAGGCAAGATGACCTTGCTATTGAAAGACACCAGCACCTTCCCTGAGCTCCCCTGAGGTTGTGGAATCCAGCTTTCCTCCATTTAGATGCTTTCTCCCTCCACGGACGGAGGAGCCGCTGGCCACATTCATGGGTTTAATTTTCTGCAATTGCGTCCAATGCTGACCTAGCATTTCTTTGGAAGTACGCCCGCTGGAGCGCCACGCACGTGAGCATCAGCCTCGGTGCCCTTCTGCCAGCTTTAGTCCAAGTCCATCTTCCCGACCACGGACAGAGACTGAGCCATCGCAATAACGCATGGAACGGGGCTGAGCACAGCAAGGTCTGGAGGAGCAGGGAGGCAGCTGGTGGCCCAGCTCTCTCTAGATTCCTCTATAGCATCACTTCCACCCCCCCTACCTGCAATCACCCCCCGACACACCACCGGGAGGCCGTGGACTTGGGGTTTCTAAAGCATTCCTTCGCCCCTGCTGAGGAAACAGGAGAGGAGAGCGAGGCCTCACATTTTCTTGAACAAGGTGGCACATGGAGGCTACGGAGGGTCCTATTTACACCAATATGTTCACTCCGCACAGAGGTTAACCTGAGTTCTGAAATGCTTGTTTGCACGTACTTTAATTTGGAAAATGATAAAGCTATGCGCTAGCCACCCGCTGGACACGCCTGGTGAAGGTGGAGTGCGCCTGCCCCCTGCCAACCGCTGTGGGTTACAAAGGCGGGCTCCCCAGCTCCAAGTTCTGTGGCTTTATTTTCTCGAATTTTCTCTAGAGAACATCTCAGATGGAGGAGCCTCCAGGTGGCCAGACAGGTTGGGGCAAAGCCTGTTTTGATCCCTGTGGTTCCGGGCTTTCCCAAATCTCCCAAATCGAAGTTTGGGTCCCGGTCCGCCCTCCTGCGTTCCTCAGGCCTCCTCTCGGCTCCGAGCTGGAAGGGCCAAGCTCCCGCGGGTGGGCCTTGGGCGGGCCGGGCGGTTCCGGCAGCTACTTGAAGTAGTTGAGTCCCACCACCAGGAAGAACTTCTCCAGGAACAGCTCCGAGTCCAGCACTGCGATGTGCGCTGCTCGCCCGATCAGGGTGTTGGCGGTGTTGGGCAGCGCGTGGAACACGTTGTGCCGGATCAGCGTGCAGTCCTTGGCTTCCACCAGGGGGCGCAAGAGGTTGTTGATCATTTCTGCATAAACAGGCCCTGTGGGGAGGGAGCAAGCCAGGGGTACAGGCTGAACTTAGGGGGACAATGTTCACTGGGTGAATGTAGGGGTCAGGCAGACTTAGGGGAACTCACAGAGGAACCTGGAGAGACACTGGGTGTGGGCGGGTTCCTATCCCTGAGCGGGTTCCTATCCCTGGACGGAACGTCTGATGGGCCCCACTAGGCAGAGTTTAAATTTCATGAATGCACGTCTGCTTTTATTATTTTTTAAAATCTATACTTTTATTTCAGGGAGGAAGGGAGAGGAAAGAGAGCTAGACATATCAATGATGAGAGAGAATCATGGATCGGCTGCCTCCTGCACGCCCCACACTGGGGATCGAGCCCACCACCCAGGCCTGGGCCCTGACGGGAATTGAACTGGGACCCTTCCGTCCACAGGCTGATGCACTATTCACAGAGCCAAACCAGCTAGGGCTTTATTATTATTTTTTTAATCCTCACCAGAGAATATGTTTCTAATTAATTTTTTAGAAAGAGAGAAACATCGATGTGAGAGAGAAAGCCCAATGTGAGAAACATCGATGGCTTCCCTCTTGTGTGGGCCCTGATTGGGACTGAACCCGCAACCATTTGGTATATGGGATGACACTCCAATCACCTGAGCTACCTGGCCAGGGCTGAATGTTTGCTTGTTAATTTTTTATTTATTGATCGATTGACTTTAGAGAGAGAGAGGAGAGGAGAGAGAAACATCCATTTGTTGTTGCACTACCCGTGCATTCATTGGTTAATTCTTGTATGTTCCCTGCCCTGGGATGGAACCTGCCACCTTGGTGCAGGGGAACCAACTGAGCCACTGGGCCGGGGCTGCGTTTGCTTTTTCTTTTCTTTCTTTCTTTTTTTTTCTTCTTTGCGTTTGCTTTTTCAATTGTGCGAATGAAGCGGGGCTTACCTGTGTGCCTGTCCTTCAGGGCGGTTTTGCACATTTCGATCCTGGCGGAGTGAAATGGCACGTAGCGATCTTGGGGTGAAGCCACCAGCACGACGTTTTTAAAATACTGCAGCCCTGCAACGAGCCAGGGGGTGCTCTTTACCTGGCGTTTCAGGGTGCGTCCTCCGGTCACACAGCCTGTGCACCTGCCCCGAGAGAGGGCGAGCGGGCGAGCGGGCGAGCAGACTGACACCGGGTTGTGTGCATGCATGAGGGCCTTCCGGTCTGCGAGGCAAACAAAGCACCTGCCGCTGAGCTTTAGTGCAAATAGAAAGGAGCGGGGTATGCTCTTCGCGGG
>NW_005871355.1:1190882-1270954 GCF_000147115.1 Myotis lucifugus
TGCTCATCGGGGGAAGTGAGGCACACAGAGCAAGCTCCTGGATAGAGGAAGCCAGTCTAGCTTCTGCTCCTCCTCACCACTGCTGCCCTCCGCCCGTTCCCGTGACACAGGGGCCTTCGGCACGCTGGGCCCTTCCTCACTGCGGAGGGGCTGCGGGAAGGTGCCCTCGGGCTGCCTGGGAAGGACCCGCCTCCGCTGTCAACATAAAGGTACCGTGTTTGTCTGCCCTTTGTACGTGGACCTGCACCTGGTGGAGGGGCTGTGAGTGGCCCCCAGACCCCGAGCCTGGGCGGTTAGGTGCGGAAAGGATCCGTGTGAATGGGAGGCGAGGGCTCTCCTGCAGAGATCCCCGCACACACACCTGGGCTCCGGGGTGTGATGCCTTTCACCCGCCATGGGGAGACTGAGTTCTCGGGTGGCTCCTGGCCTCCTGGGAGTGCAGAGGCTGTGCCTCCGCTCAAACCCTCCTGTGAGTGAATCACTTCGCGTGGCGGAAACCAGTGGGTCGGACTGGATCTCAGCTCACACTCAGGCCCCACCGCGGGGGAAGACACTCACCTGTCTTCTGGCTGAGCTGGTAGAGGAAACACTTGCGCAGATCGGCGTTATCCCTGAAGGTGAGCTGCAGGAGGGAGCCCGACTTCTTCAGCTTCTGCATGAGCCACAAGCCTGGGAACCAAACCAAACCAAACTCAAACACACACACACACACACACACGGGGGCAAATAACTGGGGAGAGAGCAACAGTCAACTGCGCCTTTTCATCAACACAAACAGAGGAGGGCAGCAGGCATTTAGCAAGGGGATGTCTGTACCCTTACACACTGGGGACAGAGACACAAAATCACCCTGTGAAACAGCATGGCAGCAGGCTGCGGCAGTCCTGAAACTCCCACACTCTCCGATCTGCTTGTCCCCGTCCCTAAACCCGGGCTAAGGAACCAACCCTAAATACAAACTCGCATAAAGAATGCTCCTTACAGATCCAGTTAGGGTCTAAAAAGCGAAAGTCAACCTCGCATCTCAGAGTCCCTCCCCTTCCCGTGGCTATGCCGACACTGACACGGATGAGTATGAGTATCATGTCACCACCACAATTTTTTTATAAAAATGCAAGGACATAAACAAGATACAATGTGCACATATGTGATCATTACTGACATGTAAATGTGTATCATACATGCATATCATATATATGGTGTGTGTTTAGAGACATGCATACACACATACACATGTATTTGTCATACATGTAACCATACATATATACACACATTCGGTCCATTTTAAAACTAAGGAAACGCAGCAGCACAGAGACTAAAGGTCTGGGCAAGAGTCCTCACTAAGTGTCTGGGTTAGAACTTGACGGCAGGCTTGTCATGGGAGTGATGTGACTGAACGCCCTTACTATAGACTCCGCCCCCGCAGGCATCTGGCTGAGTCTGCCTCTGGCCTCTCCCCTCTGCCATAACCGAATGTTGTATTCCCCCAAGTTCACATGTTGAAAACTAACCCCTCAATGTGATGGCATTTGGAGGTGGGACCTGTGGGAGGTGCTTGGGCCATGAGGGTGGGGCCCTCCTGAGTGGGGTTAGTGCCGTAATTGAAGAGACCCAGAGAGCTCCCTCCCTGCCACTGAGGACACAGCAAGAAGAGGGCCATCCATGAACCAGGAGCCTGGCCCTCACTAGACAGTGAAGCTGGGGTGCCTAGACCTCGACTCCCAGCCTCTAGGTCTGTGACCGTCCATGGTGACCGCGACAGCAGCCCCAACGAACTGAGACTCCCATGCTCTCTCCTCTTCACGATCAGCTTTTGAACCTTTTCCAGCTAGCACCCCAGGGACATCACCTCCTTGTTCCCAGGAAACTGGAAGCAGAAGAGGTCCTGGGTCCATCCCGTCCAACCTCATTCAACACAAACCAAAGGCCGCCTTTCTCAGCTCAGCCCTCTCTCCACCGTCCATGCTGGAGGAGGCTCCACACTCACAGGGTTCCGTCAAGAACAGCGTCTGGCCCAACCAGCATGGCTCAGTAGTCAAGCATTGACTATGAACCAGGAGGTCATGGTTTGATTCCGGTCAGAGCACATGCCCAGGTTTTGGGCTCCATCCCAGTGTGGGGTGTGAGGAGGCAGCTGATCAGTGATTCTCTCTCAACATTGATGATTCTATCTCTCTCTCCCTCTCCCTTCCTCTCTGAAATCAACACAAAAATATATATTTTTAATAAGAGCAGCGTCTGCCCTAGCCTCCCCCTCCCCTCTGCCCCGGATGAACTCTGGGCACTGCCCGGCGTGGGAGAGTCTCACCTGTACTGACCAGGGTGCTGTTGTTGTACAGGGTCCCCAGGTGCGGCCCGGACAGCGACAGGAAGGTGTGCAGCTTGCTGAGGTAATAGCGGAACCGGGGCCTCGTGAGGACCGAGCGGATGATGATGTTGCCCAGAGAATGGCCGATGAAGCTGATCGGAGAGAAATCGGGTCAGTGAGCCTGAGGATCCTGCGCAGGGAGCGCCGGGGTCAGCGCCCTGCACCCCCCACCGGTTTGGGGCACTAATCCATCCCCACCAGGTGTCCAACTCTGGCCAGGGTGAGCTCCAGCCGGGTCTTCATGAGTGGACCCTCCTGTGCCCAGTGTGGTCTGGAGAGACATGTGGGCATCTTGCCCAGCTTCCGGCCCCGTCCCTATGTCTTCTCTCGTCCACTTGGGTGTCCTTTCTGAGCACTGAACCGCCCTGGTCATCCATAGAATGCAATCCCATCTCCCATGAGGCCCTCTCCCCTGTCATTCACTCATCATTCACTCCCCCGCTAGACACTCATCACCGCCTGCTCCCTGCCCACATGGGCGGACACCCATCCTACATGCTCCAGTCCTGGTCCCACAGACCACGGATCCAACACAGCATTATTTTCAACTTAGAGAATTACTATGGCTCTAGCAGGTTGGCTCAGTGGATAGAGCGTTGGCTTGTGGATCAGAGTCCTGGGTTCGATTCCGGTCAAGGGCATGTACTTTAGTTGCAGACTCCTCCCTGGCCTTGGCTCTAGTTGGGGTTCGTGCAGGAAGCAACCAATCAATGTGTTTCTCTCATATCGATGTTTCTCTCTGTCTTTCCCTCTCTTTTCCACTCTCTCTAAAAATCAATGGGAAAATATCCTCTGGTGAGGAATAATAATAATAATAATAATAATAACAATAATAACAACAACAACTATGGAAACCCTGTCACATGAGAGGGACACCTCTGGCCTCTTCCCAGCATGCCCTGTGGTTGCCCCCTGACCCCTGGAAGCCTCTGTGCCCCCACTTGTGAGAGGAGGAGGGCCTGAGACTTTACCTCTGAGGACTAACCGGGCTGATGCACGTCGAGGGCTCGCCACTCTGCCCCACACCCCAAGGGCAGGTGTCAGCTCTCCCCTTCCTGGTGTAAGGCGTAGAGCAAGTCATCTGCCACGGAGGCAGCTCACAGACTGACACCCCTTCCTGCAGGGCACCGCCCAGCTCTGCCCTCTCAGCTCAGCGCTGGCCCCGCTCCACAGACAGAGGCGCAGGGACAGAAACTCGTGGAGAGATTCCGTGGTGGAGTCCAGAGTCGGACTCCTGGGCGTTAGGAGAACCAACATTCAAACTTAGGAATATCTGACCAAGTCCAAGTCTCTTCCTTCGGAGCTACAAACGTTTCTTCTCCCGCACACACTATGGTGGACGTGGGTATGTCACCTCCGCTCTCAACGCCGTCTACACCATTATTATCTTTTAAAGTTTTTAAAAATATATTTTTATTGATTTCAGAGAGGAAGGGAGAGGGAGAGAGAGAGAGAAACAACAATGATGAGAGAGAATCAACGATTGGCTGCCTCCTGCACGCCCCACACTGGGGATCGAGCCTACAACCGGAGCATGTGCCCTGACCTGGTATCAAACTGTGACCTCCTGGGTCATAGGTCGACGCTCAACCACTGAGCCACATGGCCGGGCCATCTACGCCATTAAAGTCACCGTCAGCTCACCCCAGGGGTGCACAGCAAACACTCAGAGGCACCCCCTCCCCCAGCCTGCTCCCCGCGCTCCCTCACCTGATCCGGGCGATGGAGAGGCTGTACAGCTGGATGTGCTGGATGATCTCATCCAGCAGCCGGTCCGTCATGGTGTCAAAGTCGGCAAATGTGTCCATCTGGAAGAGGAGAGGACATGGGTGGGCGGGGCCAGCAAGGCTGGGCTCCTCCATCCACACCGTGGTGCATGCTGGGAGGGGGCCTCAGCCTGATGCTGGGGTCATGGACAGGAACTCCACATTGAGGGCTCACAGATTGGGACCCCAGTGAAGAGACTCAGGGACACCAGAGTCTCCTCAGTCAGGGGGTGACGGACAAGGAGGAAGGGACAAGGTGGAGATGTACATGCCGTCCCCTGGGGATCGCTGTCCCGTGTCACAGAGAAGGAAACACGTGCCGAGAAGTCACACAGACACCAGGGACAGGGACAGACCCCAGGGCGGACCCACAGACGTCCAAGGCACGGATGCTCCGAGCTGTCACCCACCCTGATGCCCAGTGGGTCAGAAGGCCCCAGGCACCCGGCTCCCATGCCCCCACTTCTTCCTCTCTCCTCGCCCTCCGGAAGGAGAAGCGAGTCCTTTCTCTCGGACCATAAGCACCTGCCGTGTTCTTCGGCAAAGCCCCCTCTTATCTGCGCATCCGCAAACTGTCTGGTGACTTTCAGGGGCTCATGTGAGGCCTGACTCGGGGAGCCCCCCGCTCTGAGGTTTGTGTCCTCATACCTGGTTCTTCTCAGACATCAGGAAGTCCAGTTTGCCTCCAGGGAGTCCCAGTTCTATGAAGGTCTTTACCAGCCGGAGGTCCGCACTGTTCCCTAAAATGATGGACAAATCCACCCAAAGTGAAGAACACAAAAGCAGACACACAAGGATCTTGGCTCTCCTCCCCCCCCCCCATTCCCACATGCACCAGGGTGTTAGCTGAGCAGATGATATAAACAACTGAAACAAGTCCACCCCCCTCCCCCACAGGGTCAGGGCCTTTCGGAAGTCCCCCTCCATGGCATTACTCCCTGCCCCATAGACACATGGCTGTGGACATTCCCCACAGGACCAGCTGCAGGCGGACTGCCTCCCCTTCTTCCACAGCCAGTGCTGTTCGTTCAGGGCTTTCTGCGAGTGACACCACTCAACGGTTGACATGACACAACATGCCATCTACAAGCCCCCTCTTAAGTGTCTTATTTAACACAAAGCTTGTCTAGTTCTGCCACTGACAGGTAGTCAGCGAGGCCCGCAAGTGGGCCAGGCCGGGTGTAGTTGTCTACACTAGAGTAACAGTGGCCTTTGGAGACAGTGATGAAGGTGTAAGGGCCATGGACGCCACCTGCTCCATAGGGACCGTCGGGGGCAGGAAATGAGCCGCTGCTGATCAGGGAGAAGCAAAGGACATACTCCATTCCTTCCTTCACTCCACTTATCGCTTCCTCCCTCCCTCCCTCCCCCCTCCTTCCCTCCTTTCCTTCCTTCCTTCCTTCCACTTATCCATTCCTTCCTTCATCCCATTTATCCATTCGTTTACTCTATTCATTCCTTCATTCCATTTATCCATTACTTCCCTCATTCCATTTATTTATTCATTCCTTCATTTCATTTATCCATTCATTAACTCCATTCATTCCATTTATCCACTCATTCTTTCATTCCATTCACTCACTCATTCTTGTACTTCATTTTCTCAACAAGTTTGCACGTCAGACAGCTTTCTTTGGAACTCACCATCCAGGCCATGGACACAGACTACCAGGTGAATCCCGTCCTCCAAGTTCTCCTCCTCTTCCTCTGGTGGGAAATACGGCATGTCAGAAGCTAGTACCGATAAGTCACTGTACAGAAATCCATCAATCTTCAGTTCTTTTTTAAATTTCTCTTTGGCCTGATAGAAACTGGAGAATACACTAATTAATCGCACGCCACGCCCTGCATGGCACGTTGAGCTGGGGATGAGTTGACTGGATGCAGGAGTGATGAACATCTACAGGGAAGAATTTGCCGAGTGGCAGAGGCTGGATGTGCGGCCTCAGGGGGGTGCTACTGAGGGGAGCTTTGTTCTGAACAAGGAGGCAGGGAAGTGCCCGGGAAAACCAAAGGCTACTTTGGTTGGGTTCTGCACATTTCTATGCGGTCCCTGCACTGAGCAGGACGTGTGAGGTTCCGCCCAGCTCCAAGGAGCCACACAATCTTTACAAAGACCTCCCCAGAGTGAACGCTTCTTGGCCTTGCCCACAAGGCTCCATGGCTGCGCTTCCAGCTGCTTCTCCAGCACCATCCCCCAGTCTCCAAAACGAACACATTTCTTACAGTTCCCTGCAGGAGTGATGGTGCTTGATCTCTGTGCCTTCAAGCACTCGGGTCTGTCTGCCTGCAATGCCCCTCCCCCCCGGGTTATTGGGTCCTTTGCGTGGTTATGTGACAAGGTGGTGGTTAGGAGCAAGGACTCAGGAGCCACACTGCCAAGGTCTCGGCTTTGATGTTTACTGGCTGTGGGCCAATCACTTAACCCAGTGGTTCTCAACCTTCTGGCCCTTTAAATACAGTTCCTCATGTTGTGACCCAACCATAAAATTATTTTCGTTGCTACTTCATAACTGTAATGTTGCTGTTATGAATCGTCATGTAAATATCTGATATGCAGGATGGTCTTAGGCGACCCCTGTGAAAGGGTCGTTCGACCGCCAAAGGGGTTGCGACCCACAGGTTGAGAACTCCTGACTTAACCCCTTTGCATTCCAGTTCTTCATGTGTCCAAAGGGAATGACATCACTATCTAATTAGTAAAGTTGGCTTGTGTCTGATGTGATATGATCTATGCAAAATGCTTAGAACACACTTGAAACGTATTAAGAAGAATAAATGTCTCTATTACTAGCCATATCATCATCATCATCACCACCACCACCATCAGCAGCATAGGTGTCACCTTCAAAAAGCTTCTCCTGGCCACCTTCTCTATTCACGCTCAGCGTCCCCAGCCCGGCTAGGTCCTGTCCCCACCCTGGCTCAGTGATGCACACTCAAACCATCCATTTACCCATCTGCCCTCAATTCCCTCTCTCACCTCCCTGCCTCCCTGTGACACTGCGAGCACAATCGCAGTCAGGGCTACCCTGGTCACACATTGGAAAGAGCGCCTGCCGTGTGTTTGTTAAAATGATGACATGGTCACATAATTGATGACATGGGACATTTAATAATCTTTATGAAACAGCGACCCAAAGTCTACCTGCCCATGCAATTTTTTTTTGAAATATCATGAGTAGGTAACTCCTCAGCATTTTGGAAAAGATGTTTTGGTACTTAATCAAACACAGAGTTTGTGGATGAGGCAGCCACGGGGATACAAACCCCACACACGGATGAGGGATGGATTTGGACGTTGCAACACAAATGATTAACTTAGGAAGTGCACAAAAGGGGCTCGGGAGGCCAAGCTGATAAAGTCATCCCACTCCCTGAAGGGTTAAAGGACCGCCTGTTCAAAATATGCAAATGTAGAGGTGCAATGACGATCATGAGAGAGGTGACTATCATAATAAACACTGAAAAGGACACTTAGATGCCCATCTCTCAAGGATTTTGTTAATAAATCATAGTATATCCATACAACGGAGTGTTGTTTAAACATTAAATGCTCACGCAAAAATAGATGTATCAACAGATTGTTTCCAGCATGTTAGGCTGAAAAACCTTAGTTTGTACAGAATTATCCTGTTTTTTTGCATAAAAATAATATGTACATATAGATGCAATAGAAAAACGTGTGGGAGAACTTACCTAGGGGCTATATGTGAGCAATGGGTAGTTTGTACTTCTTTATACTATTCTACATTTCTCACGTGCAGGATATGAATATATGACTTTATTTAAATGAGGAAATGACAGATCTCAATTTGGGAAGAGGATGCAGGAAATTGAGAAGGAGATGGGAGCATCTACGAGACGGTGTGAGGACAGGTGAGACGCCGGCCGGCTTACCTGAACATCCTCTCGCCGACGCCTTCCTCCAGCGCGCTCGGATGGGTAGAAACAGCCCCGAAGGACCCCAGAGGCTGGTGCGTGATGGGGAGGGGGGTCTGTCTGGAAGAGAACCCAGCCCTGGCAGGGGTCTCCTTGGGCACCGACGAGAACGGGAGACACGTGGCCGTGCAGGACACAGACAAGTTGACGACCTCCACAGCTTTCAGGCTGTCGGGAGAGAAGGCCTCTGCGGGGGCGAGGGGGGGCCCCATGGCAGAAGTGCCCGCCCTGGGCTCCTGGGGTCCCAGGATTTGGGAGTGAATGGAGTGAGTCACAGCGGGGCACGCGGCGCCTGCCTGGTGTCCCCGGTCCATGGTGTGAGCTCCTCTCCCAAACGCCGCCTCCTCAATGATGCGAGGGGAGCCCCTCCGCTGGCCTGTTGACCCCAGGGCGGCGGCATCCACAGCGGGCGGGCGACTCAGTGCGGGCACCGCGTGGTCAGGGAGGCTCGCCATGTCCGACCTGCCGCCGTGGGACCCCGGGCTACTCCCCACACCCGCGTCTGCAGGCATGCGCTTTGGGGCCTCCGTCTGCACTCCAGGAAAAGCTCTGTCCCTCGGGCTGGCCCGTGCTGTGCCTCGTGGTATTGCTAAGTGAACACCTTTGGTTCCAGCTCCTGGAGGGTTCTCAGTCCTGCCATCAAGTCTGCGGGGCCCTGGAGGGTCAGCGTGAGCCCCTTTATCCTGGGGGATGTCGAGGTAACCCGCGCCCTGCTGGTCAGCGTCTAGAGCCACCTCCACGAGGGAAGGGCCAACCCCCGTGTCCTGGATGCTGGATCCCCCATCGCTGGGTGGACGGCCCTGTCCTGGGGCTTCTATGCTGCTGGCCAGCTGGCCCGGAGTTTCAGCAGGACCTGCGCCTGGCCGCACGGCGCCCGCGTCTTCAGCGGCCTCCTCTGGGCTACTGATCTGGGGCGCCGACGCCGACTTGGTCAGCTTGGTGAGCAGCGCCAGCTCCCGCTCCTCCTCCTCGAAAGGCAGGGAGCTGATGGAGGTGAGGGACGCCTGGATCCCGCTGGGCAAGCTCAGGCTGCTCTCCGTGTGCCCGCCCTCCAGGGAGTTCCTGTGCGGGGTGTGTCTGCGAAGCAGCGGGTGTGACACTTCCCGGTCACTGGGCACCTCCAGGGCCCGGCCCCGGGCCTCGGACCAGGCCACGGAGCTCGGCTCACTCTCAATGCCCGAATCCGAGATGAGGGAGGACGATCTCTTGATGACCCCGGACAGCACGGACCCTTCCTCCTGCTCCTCTGGGGGCGGGTCCCTCGGGGCAGCCCTGGCCTCCGGGGGATCCCTCAGAGCAGAGCTCAGTGGCCCGCAAGGCTCCCTGGGGAAGGGCTTCAGACTTAGCAGCAGCGTCTTGGCCTCCTGGTCGGCTCCCTTCCCGGGAGCCCTTGACTCCAGGAGCGGGGTTTTCTCCCACGAGACGGCAGGCTGACGACTCCCGCCTGCCAGCGCTGTGCTTGGCAGAGTGCTGTCCAGTTCACGGTTCTCGCGGAAGTGCCCACCCCCGTGCTGGTCACTCGTGGCCACTGTGGGTTCAGCTCGGCCTGGGTGCTTATTGCTGGACTTGACCTCGAGGTAGGCCAGCGTCGGGCCCCAGCCATCCTCTGGGCCTGGACTCCCTCCGGGCGGGTCGTCATCTGCCAGTGAATCCATCCCGACATCAGCCCTCTGGCCAGTGCGACCTTCACCTGCAGGCACAGCCGCTGTGTCCGGGGACTCCCCAATCGTCAGGTACACCTGAGACTCGGAAAGCACATCCGCAGGACTGGGGGTGCCCACCTCTTCCTCTGACGCCGGCCCAAGAAGCACCTCTTCATCGCAGTCCATTTGGGGTGGTTTCGGGGTGGGCAGGATGA
Source organism: Myotis lucifugus (assembly GCF_000147115.1). NCBI lineage: Eukaryota > Metazoa > Chordata > Mammalia > Chiroptera > Vespertilionidae > Myotis > Myotis lucifugus. The sequence continues at coordinate 1,200,817 of NW_005871355.1, forward strand.
GGTTTTCCCGAAAAGATGGCTTTCTGTTTACAAGAGGGTCCTCTTCTCTGTCTTTTAAACTCATTTGGGCGGGACTTGTGGCTGGAACAGTGAAATTAGGGTAAACACTCAAACTCTGCCCTACAAAAAGAAAGAAACAGCAGCAGCAGCAGCAGCACCATAACTTAGGAAGCTGTGCTCACAACGTGTCCAAACGCCTGACTGTACCAGGAGAAATGAGGCTGGGCTTAGGCCTGGTTCCTGGGAGGTAACCTGAACCCGCAGCATTTCCCAAACAATGGAATGTGTTTCATGGGCCCTGATACTCATGCAACCAGGTGCTGGTGGTGAGTCCTCTGACAGTTTATGCCAAAGGGATGGCTCTGGCCGGGGGCTGGCAGTGCCAGGAAAGCCAACCCTGAGGTGGGTGGGGCTTTGTGCCAGGCGATACCACGCCAGCCTCTGATGGGGGAAGGTGGGCTGAGCGGGGCTGGTCTTCTATTTTCCTTTAAAAGCTTAAGTCGTCCTTATGGTTTTAATAGACGTTGAAGGATTGTAATCCCCACAGAACATTAACATGGAGTAAGCCACTGAGACACTCCCATAAAAACGCATGGGCTCTGCGGGACCCTCATCGCACCCCCTGGCGTGAAATGCATGGTTGGGTCAAGGACTGGGACGAAGATCGTAGGGAAATGGGTCTCTTGCTTCCCTGGACACGTTCTTTGTGTCTCGAGAGGCTGAGCTAATTTCCCTTCCCCCGGGCGTCCTCATTGCGTATCCCGGCATCCTCTCTGCACACATTACAGTACACGCCTACCCCCATGCCATAACCCACATGTACAGTACATGCCTACCCCCATGCTATAACCCACATGTACAGTACACACCTACCCCCATGCTATAACCCACATATAATGTAACATGCCTACCCCCATGCTATAACTCACATGTACAGTAACACGCCTACCCCTATGCGATAACCCACATGTACAGTAACACGCCTACCCCTATGCTATAACCCACATGTAATGTAACACGCCTACCACCATACTGTAACCCACATGTAATGTAACACGCCTACCCCCATGCTATAACCCACATGTAATGTAACACGCCTACCACCATACTGTAACCCATGGTGCATTTCTTATTCCCACTGGAGAGAAGAGCCTGTGTTTTAGGAATATGTACACCCCAAGGCCAGCACCGTGGCTGCCATGTGGTCATAGAATCACATTCATAAATGCCTTGAAGAGAACCGAGATGCAGCTGAACCGAGGCAATGAGTCTCCGGAACTAGCTGCATTGGTTTGGAAAAAATGCACCTTCACCCTCATTTAGTCCCACACATGGTGCACTCACATGTCCTACAGGCAAAGCCCTATACTGGGCCATGGCTTGGGAGAGGGAAAGTGAGGATGCGTTATAGTAGTGAGCCAGTCTCTGCTTTTAAGGGTTTTAAGAAATAGTAAGGCCTGGGTGGCGTGGCTCAGTGGTTGAGCATCAACCTATGAACCAGGTCACGGTTGGATTCCCAGTCAGGGCACATGCACAGGTTGCGAGCTCGACCCCCAGAAGGAGGCATGCAGGAGGCAGCCGATCAGTGATTCTCTCTCATCATTGATGTTTCTCTCCCTCCCTCTGCCTTCCTCTCTGAAATCAATTAAAATGTATTGAAAAAAATATTGAGAAACATATGCAGAACGGTGGCTGGGTCTCCTGCCAAAGGAAACGTGGGCTGTACCCTGCAGATTGTGAATCCACCATCTTGCAGGAAGATGAGTCGTGCCAGGAAGGGGGCGGCGTGGGCACAGGCCCCGGCGTCTGGGGGGACGGTCTGGTCAGGCCTCACGTATCCCATGTGGATGGAGCAAGAGTGGCCAGAGGGGATGGGGGTGAGGTTAGACGGTTAGATGGACGCGCTTGAACGCCCTGTGTAAATGTGGGTTCTGGGCCTCCTAGTACAGGCAGCAGGTGATTGGTGGGTCCTTGGAGCAGACGTAACAGATGGATCGGATTGATCCGGGACGGTTGAGACGGGACGTAGGGAGGCCAGTGAGGAAGCCCGATGCTGCCCGAAGAGCAACATGCTGCTTTCACTTCTATGACTGAGGAACGATGAGAGGAGCAGAGGGTCTCACGCAGAGAGTAGACGTAGAGTCGGTCACCCGAGAGCGGCATTGCAGCCGTCATACACGGTGTGGACACTAGGTGGCAGGGTTCACCTGAGAGCCAAATGCATCCTCCTTCCTGAGGCTGTGCTGCCCTGGAAGTCACCTGACTTTTCAAACACGCTACAAATCTCAGCTTGCAGCCGCCCTGAACACATCGATAAGCGAGCGACCCAGGCGATGGGTGCCTCCTGCACGCACCCTGACCAGGCCGGGGATCGAGCCTGCAACATGCCCTTGAGAAATGGAACCGGGACCCTTCAGTCCGCCGGCTGACTTGCTATCCACTGAGCCAAACCGACTAGGGCTTAAGAAACTCTTTCCCTCACCCGGTCCCACTGCCGTGGGGACGTGAACAGAGCAATGGACAGGGGCCCACTGGTAAGCGCTGTTCTTAAGTCTCCAAAACCAAGACACACCTGGCGCGGGGCAGTCCACGTATCTGTCCTCGAAGATGACGGGCAGGGTGCTGCCGTCGCCGTCGATGTCCAGGCACTCGGCGGGCAGCGGGGGCATGGTGCTCAGGTACTCCGAGTTCCGCAGGTCCAGGGACAGCTGGCTGTGCGACTGCACCCTGGGGGCACGGCCGGGGAGCGTCCGAAGAGTTACAGGCTTTCAACTCGCCGCCCGCCCCCTTCTCCCAGGAAAACCTTCAGGAATGTTCAGCACACTCAGACCTTGCTGTCTATCCGCCGCCCTTTCCTCCCCGCCCCCGTGGCCCTCGTGGGACTTGTGTGGCCAAGGCCAACACGTCTTGGGGACGCTGTTCTGCTCGCCAGGGAACCCGGAGAGGGGAGGACCCCATCTGTCAACCCTCTGACTCTTCTGAGTAGGTTTTAATTTTTTCTTTAATTTTGGAGAAAGGGGAACTTAAACATTCACCAGTCCCCTCCATGAGGAAGTTCTGTCTTAAATCTTATGCTAAAGGCATTTCACAGCCACGGCGAAGTCCCTGGGTCTTGTCTCACATACTCGTGGTCACAGCCACACCATCTGCTTCTAACTGCTTTTTGCAGAGGACTTGCTGCAGGCGCCTTTGGGGGCCTGGGAGCCCTGTTCTGTCTGTAGAACCACAATGACACTCAGCATGAGGAGGCAGGGCTGGGACCCTGCCCCGCCAGCCTTGCCTCTGCGGTCCGCCTGCCTCCCCCCTGCGCAGAGCACGCAGCCCGGTGGGCAGAGGCGGGAAGACCCTCCTCCCACATGGCTGGCGGCCAAGGGCGAAGGGCGGCGGCGCGTTGAACGCCGTCTCGAGTGCCGACTCCTAGGGTGCGGCGCGGGCGGGAGGGGTACTCACAGGTTCTCCTGGAAGGTCAGGACGGCGAGCTTGTGGTGCTCCATGTAGAAGAAGGCCTCGGAGAACCTCCGCACCTGAGGGCGAGAGTCACGTGCACCATTCCACTCATGGGCAGGTGTCCCCTGGTGTTTATAAGGACATCAAGGTCCCGGAGGTCAGCCATAAAGGGAGGCTCTGAGCCCACCCCCCAAGTTCTGGAACAATCTTTCTCTTCCCCTGTAGGGGCCTCTGTCACTCACAGCTCTCGCCCCAGCACGGCTTATGGACAGAGTTCAACGCACGTTTAGGAAGCGGTTCTTACATCGCTTTCTGTCATTTTTCTACTTAAGGCTTATTTCTCCGACTAGAGTGTAAGACATGTGAACACGGGGACCATAAATGCATGCAGACGAAACAGAATGTTCAAAGCCAGCCACGCACGGGCGTCCCCAAGCCTCTGCAGACTCAGCCACGGGGTCCTCCCGCTGTGCGCGAGGAGACGGCGCACCCAAGCTCGCAGCACAAAGATACGCCATGAAGGATGTCTTACATTTTAAAATACTTTTCAAAACACGTGTGATACCCCTGCGACGGACTCTGCTCTCATCTGGCAGCCGAGGGAGGTGTCATGAAGGCAGAGCCAAGGTGTGAGAGGCTAAGTTCAAAGACATCTCATGCCTGTGCAGGGGGTGGTCTACCCCTGCCCCACTGCCATCTGCAGAGTCAACCCCGATTCCCATTCTGCCCAATAGCCCCACTGCTGCGGCCCCTCACCCGCAGGGTGTGATGCTCCTGCGTGAGGTAAGCCGTCACGTGGGCGTGCAGCGTCACCGTGTCTAGGAACTGGGTCCACAGGGCCATCAGGTGGGAGGCCAGCCAGGCGAGGTCCTTGCTTATCTGCTCGGCTATCTTCTCCGGGTTGTTCAGCATCTGAGGGGGCAGAGTGGCGGCGGTAAAGGCCCCTCCTCCAGGAAGCGACTGCAGTCTCCTCCCTGGCGTCTTTACCGACTTCCCCATTGTGTGTGTGTGTGTGTGTGTGTGTGTGTGTGTGTGTGTGTTTCTTTATCGTTTTCAGAGGGGAAGGAAGGAGAGAGAGACAGAAGCATCAATGATGAGAACCATGGATCAACTGCCTCCTGTACACGCCATACTGGGGATGGAGACTGCAACCTGGGCCTGTGCCCTGACGGGGAATCAAACCATGACCTCCTGGTTTATAGGTCAACGCTCAACCACTGAGCCACACCGGCTGAGCTCAGCTCTGATTTCTTTATCAAGTGAGAACCATGTCTGCCTGGCATAACCCCAGCTGTTCAGACTGGAGGGGACGGTTCTCCCATTACCTGTAGCTCCAAGCACAGCCGATTCAGCGTTTCTTCCACAGCGAGGGACTCTGGGAAAAGAAAGGACAGCGCGCAATAAAACAGACACGCCCTGGCACACAGCCACTGCCCGAGGACTCTCCTTCCGTCCGTCCCTACTGCCTCTGGCTCCGGGTGGCAAAGGGGATGAACCTGACTTGGAGCCTGTGATGTCACCCTCCACAAGGCCAACAAGGGCTCCTGGTGCAAGTTCAAAGTGACTCCACCTTCTTTGGTGCCTTTGCAGGTACATGTGTGTGTGCACACACACACTCAGACACATATGCTTCACACATGTGGGACACAGGTTTGCATCTCCATTGCACTGATGATGATTGGAAGTCCAGCGAGGTGGAGCCGCAGAGCCAAGAGAAGCTGAGGGACCCAGCGGGTTTCTTTTGTTGGCCTTGAATCCCAGGCTAAAGACCTGGCTTCTGGTCTAGGGGCACAGGGGCCTCATTAGAGGACTTTGAACAGGACCCTGACATTCCACCTGCTGTGAGTGAGTAGCACGAAGCCAGGACCCTACCCTGGGAGTCACTGCAGGACCCCTGCACTCCTGACATGGTGCGGCCACACGCTGCTGTGTGACCCTGAGCCGTCATTTGACCTATCTGAGCTTCAGTTCCACCATCTGTCAATCAAGAGGTCCAATGGTCTCCACAATGTTTGGTGATGGGCAGGAAGCAATCCATCCCCAGAAAACCATTGTGAGGCCACTGAGGTTTCTGTGGTCATCCATGTTAAAGGGTATATTTGTATTTATTTCTTATTATTTCTTTATATATTTATTTCTTGTGCACTCTTGTAATTTGCAATGCCATAATTATCACCTAATTAAGACAAGGCTATAAACTACCATTATGTTCCAACAGTGTCAAGTATACAGTAGGTGATCAATAAATGCTCGGTGGGTGAATGAATGAATGAATGCATGCATGCATGCTTCTCGAGTTGTTGCGTCTTTTCTTCCTGCATTTGCACATCTAAGATTCTCTCCTAGAATGACGCACAGAACAGAAATACCAACCTGAGTAACCTGGTTACTCGGAGGTTTACTGAAGCGTGCGGACTTGCTCGCGCCCCAGCAGTCAGAGAAAGGGCTGTGGGATGCGTGTCCCCTGGGCCGGCCCTTACCCAGCTCCATGTGTGGCAGCTCCGGGACATCCCTCATGATGAGCAGGAAGTAGGCGCGGAGCCCCCGGTAGGCGTGCAGGAGCAGCAGGCACAGCCCCCGGTGCCACTTGTGAGCGCGCTGCATGCAGTTCTCCGAGGGCACATAGAAGCTGCCCTGCTGGGACAGAAACCAAAGCTGAGGACCGTCGCATGGCCTGGGCCTGAGGAAAGTGCAAAAGGCTCGAGTCTCCCCGTCCCTGTGTGTGGAAAAAATGCCGCCATGTGCCGCGCCTCTGGCTCCCCACCTGCACAGGAAGACGGTCACAGTCACAGTCACAGTAACGGGGGGGGGGGGGGGGGAGGTGACCAGCCTCACAGGCTGTGACAACTGAATGCACCCAGCACGGCCTCCCCCCAACCCACTAGGAGAGGCCATGGCAGTGGTTCTCAACCTTCCTAACGCCGCGACCCTTTCATACAGTTCCTCATGTTGTGGTGACCCCCAACCATAAAATTATTTTCGTTGCTACTTCATAACTGTAATTTTGCTTCTGTTATGAATCGTAATGTAAATACCTGATATGCAGAATGTATTTTCATTGTTACAAATTGAACATAATTAAAGCATAGTGATTAATCACAAAAACAATATGTAATTATATATGTGTTTTCCAATGGTCTTAGGTGATCCCTGTGAAAGGGTCGTTCGACGCCCAAAGGGGTCGCGACCCACAGGTTGAGAGCCGCTGGGCCATGGGGACAGACAGCCGGAGGCTCCTTTTCCCAGGGAGACGAGGAATTCAGCAAGGCCCTCAGGCAAGGGGGTGAGTAGTGCCCCTGCTGAGAAGGAGAAACACGCACTAGGAAGGAGGTGGGAGGTGAGGTCATTGGTGTTGGGCGAGCATCTGTGCGAGGCTCTGAGTGTGAACACACAGGGCCGTGGACAAACCCGGTTTCCCGTTCTGAGGTCCCTTCTGGTTTGAACCTAAGTGACACGTTCTACACACAGGGACCGGAATCAAAAGACTTTCCCATTTCATAAGCAAAAATTTCCATCTCTCGGACGTCTGTGCTCACAGGCGCTCGGGTGACCCACGCCCTCCCATCCCCCCTCTCCCAGTGTGTTCAGACCGGACGTCAGCACGGCTGTAGAAAAGCTAACAGAGCACGTAAGCAGGTGCGTGTCGGACTCCCCAGGTCTCTGGAGCAAGAGGAACCCACTGCTGACGAGGCATCTGAAGAGTCCTACCATCTGCTTCATCTCATTGGATCGTCAATTCTGATTTTCAAAATGAATAGAAATATGTAAACATCTCCGTATTACTGAGGAAACACAACATAGAGTGCCTCATTCCCCAGAACCAAATCATTCCTGATGGATCCTTCTAGAATATGTCCACATGCCTATTTGCATACATGGGTGCATGTGCACTTCATATGTGCAGGTGTGTCCTGAAAGCACACACACATGTACCCACAATTTGGCAAATGCTCTGGACATTTCTCTGTTCCTTGCTTTGACCACGTCTCATGCCTTGAAGTTCTTTCTTATCAGACCAAATAATAAATAATCCAGCCCTAGCCCGTTAGGTTCAGTGGATACAGCATCAGCCTATGGATTGAAAAGTCCTGGGTTCGATTCTGGTCAAGGGCATGTACAGGAAGCAACCAATTGATGTGTTTCTCTCACATCGATGTTTCTCCCTGTCTTTCCCTCTCTCTAAAAGAAAATCAATGGAAAAATATCCTCATGTGAGAATTAAAATAAAATCAAAAATAAATAAATAATACAAACTCCTATTTCCATTTCCCAGATCAAAAGACTGTGGCTCAAAGAGCCTAATGACTTATACGCGGCCACTCCGCTCTGCCGCAGGGGGAACACTCCCGAGCAGAGTGCCAGCGGGGGAAGGCCTTTCTCGGTGCGCGGCCTGGGCCTCCGGAAACCGTGGCTGGCAGCGGCCAGGTGCCCGGCGGGTCTGTGTGCACTGACGGAGGCATTCATTTAGTCCCGCAGTGCCTCCGTCAGCGGTGACTCAGCAGAAATAAAAGCCGACAGCGGGTTCATAAAGCCGTCAGCTCCAGGGGGATGGGTCCCTAGTCTGCCTGCTTCGAGGAGCCCCGAGCCTCCTGTTTCTGGCCCTGCTCCCTGCTCACAAGGGCACTTTCTTAGGGCTCCTCAGGAGCAAGTCCTCCCTCATCAGTGTTCGTCCTCACCACCCTTTGAGAGTTCAGCGCTCTGTCCGGTGCCGAGGACAAGCGCACACTGTGTGGCTGAGCATCAGGCCTGACAATCCTTGTTGCTCATTGTTTTCCTTCCCGATTCCTCAACGTGGTTTCCTTTCCTCTCTGTGTATGAGCCTGTTTTAAGCAGCGATTTTTAAAATATACTGTTCTGACTCCAAGTCACTGCAAGGCCAGTTTTATTGACTTCCATTTTATGAAGCAAAGCAACAGAGTGCCCTAAAAATTCAGTGGGCTTGGAATTACAGAATAGCCTGGGGTCAGGGGGTCAGGTTCACCTCCTCCCAACCCTCACCAGCTTCAGCACCTTGGACAGGGCCTTCGCTGCCCTCTTTGGGCAAGAAAACTTCCCATAAGCAGGACAAAGGCATGGTCCATTAGTCTTAGGGTTATTATCAGTAGGAAATCCATATGAACCCTTTCATATGTGATGGCATTTTCTTTAGTGAATCGCTCAAGTCCTACATCCCCGAGAGAGCCGGGCCGATTTAAACCTTTAAAAGCAAGAACTCGCTAGTAATTAGATAAGTTGACATATTAACCCTGAATAATTCAAAACCCTCCTGTGAGTTATCTTAGTGCCAATGAACGATGCATCTTGGGTAAATGCATCCGTTGACTACAAGTATGATTGGGAGTCCCACTGGGTTTCTCTCTATTCTCCAGCAAGGCACAGGGCCAGTTCCATTCCATCATCATCATGATCCTAACTGCTCTAAACTTAGCGCCCTCCGCCCCCTCACACCCTACCCCCTAGGCCAGTGGTCGGCAAACTCATTAGTCAACAGAGCCAAATACCAACCGTACAATGACTGGAATTTCTTTTGAGAGCCAAATTTTTTAAACTTAAACTATATAGGTAGGTACATTGTTATTAACTTAATTAGGGTACTCCTAAGGCTTAGGAAGAGCCACACTCAAGGGGCCAAAGAGCCGCATGTGGCTCGTGAGCCGCAGTTTGCCAACCACGGCCCTAGGGGAAACAACTCCTTTTTTTTTCTTTTAAAATCCTCACCCGAGGATATTTTTCCATTGATCTTTAGAGAGAGTGGAAAGGAGAGGGAAAGACGAAAAATATTGATGAGAGAAACACATTGATTTGGTTGCCTCCTGCACATGCCCCAACCAGGGCCGGGGCTGAGGAGAAGCCTGCAACTGAAGTACATACTCTTGACTGGAATTAAATCCGGGACCCTTTGGTCCGCAGGCCGATGCTCTATCCACTGAGTCATACCGGCTAGGGCAGGAAAACAATTCTTTAGTTGGAGGAACCTGGGACACAAATACCCAGTTGTGAAATGTGGAGTCCCATTAGGAGATGCTAGGAATGTGTGGTGGGATGGGCAGGGCAGGCTTCCTGGAAGAGGTGATTCTGCAGAGCCTTTGGATGACATGCACAGGCCATTGTACAGCTGTGCCTGGTCACACAGGTCTGCAGACAGCAGATCCTCAGCCAAGGCGACCACCGTCGGGTAGAAATTCCTGAACACTTCACGTGTGAAAATGCTGAACCCATCTGTTCAGACATTCAGTGTCAGCACTTTCATTGCTCCTATTTCATTTCCATGTATTTTTCCGTTAAAAGTTACTCCCCAAACGGTGTGCAATGTTCAGCAATTCCATGAGCCGTAGGCACATGGCATTCTTCATATTTAATTAAGAACATTCCACTACTCACACCGAACAGGCAAATCTAGTTTTCAGAGCATCACAGAACCCCACACTTTCTTGATGAATGTCTTTGTTTTTATGATCTAATTTGAAGGAAGGCTCTGATTTAAGGAAAACCAGTTCTATTCTCCAATTCGATCAGGTGTATGTGTTTCATAAAAATCACCACATAGACATTTTAAAAGCATGAGGGATTGTGTGTCACCCTGGATTCTAACACTGCTTTGCAAATTGCAATTTTTGTGTGCACATGAGCAAAACGAGGAATCATTCTACTTCTATTACTTCTAATTGTAACTGTACTAAAGGAAATGAGACCAGTAAAAACAGGAGCAGGAAAATTAATTCCGTATTGGCCACGCGCCAACCACGCTAAATACATCAACCATGAGAACAAGCGTGGGCCGAGCTCACATTAGTGCAAATACACGCAAGAGAACAATCACTCCAGAGTTATCTAGAGCTGGGTTCGAATTCTGGTTCAAACAACTACCATTAGGAAGGATGCCTAGACTCTCAGATTCTTAGTTTGCTCACCTGTAGAATGGGTCTCCTACTTTAAAAGGTTCGTGGACGTTAGGAGACTCGGAGGAGATCATTGTTCTTGCAAAAAGTGAGCACTGTGGGCAGCACAGTCGTTGCTCAGTGAGTACCCCCCCTCCTTTCTGCTGTCTGGGTGCTGGATTTCTTGCTTCCTGAGGTGTCCTACAGCCACCGAGTCTACACCCCAGAGATCCCCTTGAACCCGTTCAGTGACCTGCCTTCCCAAAACACACACACACACAGAGGACCGACGAAGCAACACAGCCAAGAAGCTGCTTACCAGACGCTGGCCACATACCTTCTGAACAATCAAATAGAACCAAACCAGCAAATGAAAACCCATTTCTAAAATCCCCACAATAGACATAAGTCGAAATGAGCTGCACGCACGGCAGGTGATGATAAACACCCCGGGTGAGCGCTTACCGAGCCAACCCAACACACGGCCGGGCAAATGCCATTAATAACCACCCCGCCGAACAGGAGCGCCCTGGTTGCCATGGGAACCAAAGGTAATGTTGCACCGCTGGTGCTCTGATGGATCTCTTATTATTTCAATATTTGTAAAGTGATTTCTCAGGATGATCGGAACTATCAAATACATTCAATTATGCAGAAGACTGGAGGCAGCCAGCGTGGGGCTGGGAAGATCCCACAGGCCCTGCTCATTTTTCAGGGAAAACAGGACGCTGATATTTTTGAGGGGAGGATGACAATAGCCAGTTCTCCGTTGGCTTCTAGAATCGCTGAGCCTGGAACCTGCCCCCGGCAGCTCTCGTCACCGGGGTGTGCACTGTCCCGCCTGTCGACACCCGAAGTATTGCTGTTACTTTACTGACGGGGGAAGGAGAGTGAGTCCCAGATGGCTCACTGATTTAGACTCAAGGACCAAAGCAAGGAAGTGCAGAGTCCCTTTAAATGTGGATTTCTTTACTGCAAGGCCAGGGCCGGGAGTACCACTGTTCTTTGCAGGAACCCCTGTCAAGTCTGAACTGCTCGGTGAACAGCTGTGCCCACGTTATGGCTTGTATTTGCTCAGTCGGAGCAGTTATGAGCCCAGAGGACGCAGGGAGCGTTCCTGCTGTATGTCAGAGGAAGAAACATCCTGTACGAGGCGCAGGGCGGGGGAGGCGGGGGATGCACAGGGCGTGGCAGTGTGGGAGGCTGGTGGTGGAACACAGGCCTCCCTCCTGCCCCCCACCTGCCGCTCTGCTCTCCCGGGGCCAGCGCAGATCTGAGACCCAGGGCAGAGAGGCAGGGAGGGGCCTCGGGCCCAGGTGCGCCCCGTCCGCTAGTCTGCTGACTGGATTGCACAGAGCCCAGCGATTCTGTGAGGGTGCTCTGTCTCTCATGCAAACAGCACAGAGGCCTCCAGGGCGATCTCACCCAATCTCCCTTCCATGGGACACTGAGACCCAGAGATGGCAAGCATTGGACTCAGGGTCACACAGCAGGTTAGTGCTGAAGCCAAGAACAGAACTACATTATCCAAGTCCCTTCATCGAGTGTCCTGCCCACGAGACCACACTGGGGCTCCTGGAGTCACATCCGATTTAATTATCATCCAGTTTAATGATGTGGATCAACTAAAAGGAATATAATGCCAGCCCAGGGATTTCCGGAGCACCGCTATGCCAGGCTGGAAGCTCAAGGCTTTTATAAGCTTATTCATTTAATCTCAGCAACCCCGTGAGGCAGGCATTCCAACCCCTTTTGACAGATAAGCCGGGAGTTGGAGGGAAAATAATTCCCCAGGCAAAGCTGCGGGCTTGCGATGGGGAGGAGAGCGAGCCTCCCTCAGGCCCTAAATCTGAAGCTGCTGGAAGGGGCTGAGGGTGGGAGGGGCTGGGGACAAAGGGATACACACGTCACAGCAACCCTCCCTCCAGTGCTCGGTCTCACCACCAGCCCCTGTGCAAAGGCCTCTCACAGGAGCCGGTGTGGGAGGAGCTCCTGCTCCCTGATCCTGCTGGGGCTGCAGTCTGAGGCTGCAGTGCGATCCCCTAAGGCACCTGCTTCTCAGGGATTTGGAGGCACAGCCCCAGGGAAGTGGGGGGGGGGGGCTTCATTCTTTGCCTGCAGCCCCTGCCAGGTGGGCAGGCAGCAGTGGGTGCAGCGCTGAGCCTGCAGGTTTGGATGGGCCCAGATGGATGACGCACGGAAGAGAATTGGGTCCCGAAAGCCACCCATGGAGCTGCGCCCCGAGAGCAAGCTCACAGCTGCACCCACAAACGCGCCTTCTATCTGACTCTGGGGGAAACGAGGGTGTCTTTTCTGACACACATCCCCCAAAATAGCCAAGAAGAATGTTTAAAAAGGATGCGTGTCACATGCCTGCTAGGAGTCTATTTCGGTCCTATTTTGACACATGTGAACTCCTGAAACCCTTTCTAAAACACAGTTACCCCATGTTAGAGCTGAGGAACCTGAGGCGAAGACCCCCCACCCCCAAGTCACCTCGTACTTAGTACGGCAGGTGTCTGAGACCAGACTTTTCTCTCTCCCGTCACCACAGCTCAGAGGGAGAGATGTGGCGGGTCACCCTCGACCTCCGTAGACGCAACAGAATCAGACGGGCTGAGTGAGCCACAGGGACCCCAGCTGCCACCCACACAGGCCTAAGGTTTCTGAAGTCTCCCAGGGCAGCCCCCTTGGCACTCCCAAGCCACCTCGGGGAGCCCCACACAACATGCCCCGTGGCCTCCAGAGAACCACATCCTTTGAGGAACCAGGTCAAAGAGGTGCCACATGCAGACCGGATCCTCAGCGTCTGCCCCAGGCCTGGCAGCTGGAATATGTCTGAGGGAAGTAGCAGCAATTAAAACAAGGGCCGGAGGGACAGGTGACAGGGAGGGACAGTCGTTACCCAGAGCAACGACTCTCTACGTGGGACGTTTGAAGCAGCTGGCGCTTGATTGAATACCGCCCACCCCCCCCCCACCCCCCAACACACACACTCAAAGCGAAGTTTGCTGGTTTCGGAGCCACTGCCCAGCCCCACGCTGACGTACCTCGGAGGAAGTCGGCTTGCAGTATCCAGCTCCGAAGACCAGGTTCTCCAGAGAAAGGCTGGACTGCTCCGGGCCCGCTTCCGGGCTGCCCTTTCCAAGCCAGGAGCCTCTTCCTGGGCGAGTAAAACTGAAGAGGAGAGAAGTGGAGACGGAGAAAGAGAATGTAGAGCAGTGGTTCTCAACCTTCCTAATGCCGCAACCCTTTAAATACAATTCCTCATGTTGTGACCCAACCATAAAATTACTTTCGTTGCTACTTCATCATTGTAATTTTGCTACTGTTATGAATCGTAATGTAAATATCTGATATGCAGGATGTATTTTCATTGTTACAAATTGAACATAATGAAAGCATAGTGATTAATCACAAAAACAATATGTAATTATGTGTTTTCTGATGGTCTTAGGTGACCCCTGTGAAAGGGTCATTCGACCCCCAAAGGGGTCCCGACCCACAGGTTGAGAACCGCTGATGTAGAGAAAGATGATTCCACAAAGTCAGTTCCTTGGGGGAATGGCTGGGGAGCCCACAAGACAAGTCCCATAGAAGGGGCGGTCCTAGTAGGATCATGGCTGTCAGACTGCTGTGACGAGGAAGCCCACGAGGTCGATGCCGGTTGGAGATGCTGTAATCTGTTCCATGGACAACTGTACAGGCCCCGCCCAGCTCAACAAGTCAACAGGAAGACCAGCTGATGGGCGTGAAGGCGACGGTCACAGGCAGATGGAAGGGGATTCGGAAGCCGATGCAATCACTTGGATTTCTCATAGTTGGGTTCATGACCACCTCCTTCACCTTTGTGATTTTCCTCCACTGATAGAGTGACAAAGTCTCTGTGTTCTCATGGCCTCTTTCTCTCCATCTCTTTTATTAATTACCCTAACGTCAATTGTCTTCCATTGTCAAGACTATTTTATGGGCATTCTTCTTCCTGCAGGGAGATTCCAACCTCTGATGGCAAAGAGGCCCTGAGGATAAACACCCTCAGATGACATCATGAAGCACAGGTGCCAGGAGGGACCCTGCAAGGTGTTAATCCAGGAGACCCCGTGTCTGCTTAGAACGCTGGCGGGGAGATGAAGCAAGCACTGTATTTCTGCTTCATTCGTTAGTCAGGTATTCAGTGGGCGCCTGCCATGTACTGGGCTGAGTCGGGGTTAAGGTAGCAACGTGATTAAGACATAGCCCTCTCGGTAAACACACTTTGGTCTAGAGCAGTGGTCTCTAACCTTTTGTTGGCCGTGCCCCACCTAAGCATCTCTAATATCCTGATGCCCCCCCACCCCCCATGACATATAATTCTCATTATTCAAAAAGTGACTCCTAGTCACATGGAAGAAGCTGAAAAGGCCATTAACTTGGTCTAAACAAGCTTCCAAAGAACATGGCATCCGTGAAAGAGAAAAATAAAAGAACAAAACGACAGCTGAAGTACTGAGGAAGAAATCACTAAGAAATTGTTAGAAAATAATAATAATATGAAGTGATATGAAGAAATAGCAAATAAAGTTTCAAAAATATAATAGAGACCTGACATGCATAAATATGTCACAACATGTTTATATACTGTATATGAGGCCCCTAGAACCATAAGAAATGCAAAAAATTCACTGTTAATAACTCATTCTCAAATTGCCCCCCTTAAAAAAGCAAACTGCCCCCCGCCCCGTGGGGAGTGTGCCCCACGCTGGGAACCACTGGGCTAGAGAGAGGCAGGCGGAATATGAGAGGCGAACTCAGGCCAGTGAGTGTAGAGCAGTTTATAAGCCAAACTGGGTGGAAGGATGAGGAGTGAGGGATGTCGCCCAAGTAGAGTGTGGACAGGTATTAAGAGGCAGCCAGTGTGCCCAGGTAGCCAGGGTTCGACCCCAGCAGCAGTGCCTATCAGCTCTGTGACATGGGAGTAGGTTATTTTTATTTTTTTGTTAATCCTCACCTGAGGATATTTTTTCCATTGTTTTTTCAGAGAGCGGGAGGGGTGGGGGAGGTAGAGAGAGAGAGAGAGAGACATCTGTGTGAGAGACACACATTGATCGGTTGTCTCCTGCTTGCACCCTGACCAGGGCTGGGAGGGAACCTGCAACCAAGGCATGTGCCCTTGACCAGGAATTGAACGTGCGACCTTTTGATTCCAAAAAGCACAGGCTGCCACTCTAACCACTGAGCCACGCCGGCCAGGGCTGGGAATCGTTTTTAAACATCCCGGGGCCTCTGTTTCTGGGGGTTATTATGAGGGTTTCATGGGGCCAGACAAGTGCAGCTTTAAGTGCTGTGCTGATGAAGAAAGATGACTCCATAAAGGCTGGTAGCTATTGCCGGTCACACCACAAAGGAAATAAAATCTAACGTGGTCATCATTGTGGTTCTATAGCTATTGCTGATGACACCACAAATCCAATCAAGGGTAACGGACTCTTCAGGCTGATTTGCTTCTAACTGAGATGTGAAGCAAGTGTCCAGCTTGCTGGGAAGGAATATTCCAGAAGAAATATAGCATATATTTGAGCAAGGAAACGTGTGGCACATTCGGGGGACAAACTATAAATTAATAAAATAACTCACTGCCTGGGTGGCATGGCTCAGTGGTTGAGCATCGACCAATGAACCAGGAGGTCAGAGTTCGATTCCTGGTCAGGGCACATGCCCCAGGTGCAGGCTCGATCCCCTGCATGGGGGTCATGCAGGAGGTAGCTGATCAATGATTCTCTAATCATTGATGCTTCTCTCTCTCTCTCTCCCTCTCCCTTCCTCTCTGAAAGCAATAGAAATATATTTTTATAAAATGCCTCATTACCTGATGAAAGCGTGGTCTTGATCCATTCAGTGGATCTGAATCCCTCAACTGACACCCGATTGTCCTCGAGAGGGTGAAACTGGGTCTCTCCTCTGTCGGCCTCAGGAAGGGACGGGTCTTTCTAGGCTAAGTTTTCATTTCACACCGGCTTTCTTCTGATTGGATTTACCCGACGCCTTGGAAATGGCTTTTCTAGAAAAACCAGGGCTGGCCCTATTTGACAGGCATTTCCCATGACATTCAAGGGCTGTCTTTGTTCCCAGACACTGTGAGCGAACAAACAGAACCCTTCCTGCGGATGAGAGGGCGGGAGCCAGGTCTATTTTTACCCCCGAGGAGGAGCCCGAGCCAGTGTTTCCATCGAGCTCCTCTCCTGGAGTGGGGAGGCACCAGAGCCCTGCCCTGCCCTGCCCTGCCCTGCCCGGCACTGCCCGGCACTGCCCTCCCTGAGAGTCACGAAACCTCGATGGACAGGACCTGGTCCTGTTAGAGAGGAAGAGCAGGAGTCTCAGAGCCGTCGCGTGACTTCTCAAGTGGGCCCACTGAGGCAAAGCCGAGCCAGGCGTAGCAGCCAAGTCTTCGGGTTGGGTCTGTACTCTTATCCGACCCGGGCCTGTGCCCCCTGGGCTCCTGGTGCCCTCAGCTGCCCCGCCCACCTCTCCCTGCCCAGCAGTGCGGCTCTGCACCCCCCCTGCAGCCTGGGAGGAGCATCTCTGGTCAGTGCTGACCAATGCTGCCACCTCCGTGTCCCTCAGGCTCCCTCCATGGTGGTGTGACCAGCAGGTGCCCTCGGGCTCCCGGCGCCATACCTGATCAGGGGCTGCTGCAGGGCCACCAGGGCGGCGTGGACGGTCACCGAGATCACCGACAGGTGGAAATAGTCGAACATGACGGGCACCTGGTGGTGCAGGCCTCGGCGGGGGTGGAAGTGTAAGCCGAGCGTCCGGCTGCTGATCACAGGGGCCCCCGCCGCGTCCCGCAGCCTGCAAGGCAAGCGAGTGGCTCGGGTGAGTGACGGCGTCATTGCTTCCTCCGTCCAGGCAGATCTGGGTGACAGCCTCACCCTAGCCACCCGCCGCCATGCCTCAGTCATCCAACCCCGGGCAGATGAGGAAACTGAGGCTCGGAGGAGGGGAGAGACGTCCCGCTGTTTCCTGGCAGATCTGGGATGTGTGCTCCGCTGTCACTGCCTCCAAGCCCACTGCCAAGGATGGAAGGACAGCCAGACTCTGTCCGAGGCTCGTCTCAGGGGGGACCCCGCCTGGGCCCCCATTCACACTCACTTTATTTCCCGACAGATGCCAGCACTGAGCTGCCTCTGCGAGTCTGCATTTTCCACTAGACCCCACCTCTTAAGACCAGGTGATGTGACAAATTCAACTTCATACCCCAACACCTCGCACAGTCCATGGCAAACTGTAGGAGTTGACCAAATGTTGGATTATTAAAAGGAGCAAGTAAAAGAATGTATGCACCCCTACGTTCATTGCAGCCTTCGTTTACAATAGCCAAGATATGAAAGCCACTCAAGTCAGTAGACGAGAGGATTAAAAAGCTGTGGTGCACATATACAGTGGAACATTACTCGGCCGTAAGAAAGAGCAAAATCTGCCCAGCCAGCATGGCTCCGTGGTTGAGCATCGACCTATGAACCAGGAGATCACTGTTCAAGTCCCAGTCAGGGCACATGCCCAGGTTGAGGGCTCCATCCCCAGTGTGGGGCGTGCAGGAGGCAGCCGATCCATGATTCTCTCTCATCATTGATGTTCCTCTCTCTCCCTCCCTTTCCCTCCCTTTCTGAAATCATAAAACATACTTTTTAGAACATTTTTTAAAAATCAAGAAGAGCAAAATCTTACCCTTTGTGACAGCAGGGGTGGACCTAGGAGGTGTTATGCTAAGTGAATAAGTCAGTGAGAGAAAGGCATTTCTGAAGATGTTCTGAGGTTCATGGCCATGAGGCTGCCCCAGGTGGGGAAGGGCTGGGGAGGGAATGTGGTGCCAGGATTCACAAGTTCAAGGGCACTCACTGCTGCTCGCTGTCCGTGAAGTGCAGGTCCACCTTGAGCTCAAAGTCGACTTCACTCAGGGCCTCTTCCACCTGCGGGAGAAACAAAGCTCGAGGGAGTTCAGGGGTCAGGTCTGGGAAACTGCGAGTGGGGAGGCTGAATTTGACAACTCCGGCCGCTCTGTCCCAACATCTAGAAGAGCAATCTCACCAGGAAGCAGTGATGTGAGATCACACTGGTCCATGCATGTGCCACGGAACTCTGGTGGGACAGGGTGTCTGTGAGCACTGCATGGAAAACGGGAGGGACTGATGCAGTCAAATTTGGGGAAGAATCCCATTGGCCAAAGAAATGCTAGTTAAACAATTTTTCTACATTGTGGGCACCATGTCCAGGTGTACAGGGAGCCCAATGCTGGGGCAGTGGCATCATTTCCCGAGGTGGCTCAGCGTCTGGAGGAAGCCCATCCTTTGCCGCGAGGCCCGTTCCACGTCACCATTTATGCTTTAAGACGCTTCGGCATTTTATGGCCTCGCCATGGCTGCACCCCTTCTGAGCTTGCCAAAGCTCTGTTTGCGTGAATTCGCACCGGCGTCTACCTGTCCTACCTGCCCGATGCTCACACACATCTAAGGATGGCACCCGCCCCTTCTTTCCCCACAGGAAGCACCGTCACCCTCCCCCGCAAAGGGGAGCTGCTTGCTCAATACCAGACCTCACCACTGGCCCTACATAGAGGGGATCCCTGTTCAGGACGCTCCCCCGTAACCCACAACACCCTGTTTGTCTCGATCTTCGCAGTCAAGGCTTCCCATTACTAGTACATTTGTGTGTTTCAGGTTTATAGCCCGGAAACTTGTGAGCCAAATTCCATCTGAAGACACATTTGGCTTCGTCCTCAGAAAGTTGCAAACATTTCAAAATCAGGCAATTGCACGTTTCTATTATAGATTTCAGCTCAGGAAAGAAAAATGGAAGGAAGGAAGGAAGGGAGGGAGGGAGGGAGGGAGGGACCCCTGATCAGGCCATGCAGTTGGAAGCTCTGCTTGGCTCAGGCTCTGACCGCCTGTGCCTGTGGCTGAGCCCCGGCAGTTAACCCCCCGCCCATTTCTTGCCCAGCACCCCGTCGTCTGGCATCATTAAGGGACAGTGTCACCTAGATTCCTTCTGGCCCTGGCGCAGGAACAGAGCCGCCACACAGGAAGCACGAATGCATCTTGAGGAATAAATAAGCTCATCTCCCCCCACCGCTTTGGGCTTCGTTCCTTTGCCAGAATGTTCTCATCCTGCAGGGATGGCACTGTCTCACCTCTTTGGAAATATATTCCTGGAAGCTTAACTCAGGCTGAGACATATGGGTGGAATTTATCTTTAGGCCCCCAGTGTTTTAAAATTTGTTGTAAAAAAAAAGCCTTTAAAAGTTAACATTTTGCTGGATCCAAGGGCTATGAATAACTTCATCTCCTTGCTCTGTTTTGCATAATCAGGAAACTCGCTGTGTACACACAGCCCAAGCGTCGCAACCTCCTGCGCAGCCCCGGGAAGCGAGCCTGGCACGGGAGCCCCCAACCACCTTGTGGGCGAGCATTCGCCCGGAACAAAGATGCACGGAGCGCTCCAGATCCAGGCTCGCTGCTGTTCCTCTGGGACTTGGAGGAGCCGGGCCGGGAGGAGCGGGGCTGGACTGAGCCCAGTTATGACTTCACCGATGTCTCCAAAATATTTCATTGCAAGGTGTTCCGGGATGAAGTCACTGCCCTCTCTCACCATTCATTTCATCGCTGCCTGTTGGCTTCCTGCCCTGCCCTACACACACACACACACACACACACACACTTGCACACACGGACGACCAGACAACCAGACACTTAGCATATTAGGCTTTTATTACATAGGACTAGAGGCCCGGTAGTGAAAGCGCAGCAGCTAGTACTTATTGCAGACTCACTCCCAAGCAGGCAGGGAGCTCCCAGCCTCCACATACAGTCTTATCTAAAGTGGACAAACCATTGCGCTAAGCAAAACAAGCCAGTCAGGGAACGACCAGTATCACATGATCTCCCTCACAGGTGGAATCTAATGAACAAAATCAACTGATGAGCAAAACAGGTCCAGAGACACGGATGCAAGGCACAGACTGACAGAGGCCGGGGGGAGGGGGGGGGGGGAAGAGACTAACCAGAGAACTTAGATGCATATACGCACAGCCCATGGGCACAGACAAGCTAAAAACATGCCACTGCGCCCACTGGCAAGAGCGGAGGCCTCCGCTGCCTCCCTCCCCGTGGCCTTCAGAGCACGGGACGTCTGGCCCACTGGCCTCTCCAACACCACCTCCTGCTCGCTTCCCCGCACTCACCGTGCAGGTCACCGTGGCCCTGCCGCTCTTCCTGGAACCCCACCTTCCTCCCACCCGTGGGGCCTGTCCCCCAGAGCTCTGGGTGCCCAGGCTCCGCCTCAGCACTGGGGTGTCCGCTCGGGTGCTGGCTCCCAGTGAGCCGCCCCCCCGCCGCCCAGCCTGTCACTTGTCCTGCGGGAACTTGTGCTGAGCTGAGCTCTGGGCCGTCCCACGGTCCATCTTCGGAGGGTCTCTCCTAAGGCAGCAGCGAACCTTTCCCAGTGGCCCGCCAGGCGCCCACTCCCACTTTGGGTGGGTCCCATGGAGCTCAGAGGATCCATCAGGAGCAAACGCCTCCTGCTGACACCCTTAGAAACGCATGTCACAGCCAGGCGAGCAGAGCACATGCGTGGGAAGGCTCAGGGACGAACTTACCTGGTTTATTTATTTGATTACATTGGGCGTATGGATCGAACATGAAAATATAAGCCCCAAGGCACCAGGGATGGTCTCTCCCTCACCATTTTATCCTGGGCCCGGCGTGGGTGTGCTTAACGGGGCATACATCCTGGATGGGAGGTGGATTCGTGAGCGAGGAATGAGTGGCAGCGTTTCACTTCTAGCCGCGCAGGGGAACGTGGTCACCACCTGGACCATGAAGGTGGGGACAGAAATCCACGGGAAGGGGGGATGCCAGGTGGCCTTAGGCACAGCACCTGGGACTGTGAGTAGCAGGCAGGCCTCTTGGTCTGCGTTACAGCTGGGAGTACACTCCCCTCATTCAAGGAGGCCCAACAGGAAGTGCTCCACAGGAATGCAGGCGACTGAGGGGCCTGGGGAGTGGCAGCAGTGGGTTCTACTCCATTACTCCTCTGACGTGCGCTAATCTGACGCACAGGGCATCTGTGTGATTGTGCTGTTGTTGTCAATCCTCACCCGAGGATGTTTTTCCATTGATTTTTAGAGAGAGTAGAAGGGAGGGGTAGAGACAGAGAGAGAAACATTGATGTGAGAGGGACACATCAACTGGTTGTCTCCTGCACACCAGCCTGCAACCGAGGTACATGCCCTTGAACACACTCGAACCCAGAACCCTTCAGTCCACGGGCTGATGCTCTATCCACTGAGCCAGCCAGGCCAGGGCTGAACAGGGCATCTGCAACCACGATCCCGGCAAACAGAACGAGGCTCCTGGGCCTCTGAGCGTTTACTCGTGCCGTTCCCCCAGAGACGCCCTTCCTTTTCCTCTTAGCCTGAGGAACGCTCGGCGTGTGCACCCCAAAGCCGGCTCCCGAGAACCACTGGCGTCCCCCAGAGCCCAGCTCCCCGTCCTGGCTCACTGGTGCTCACTTGCACACACAGCTAGTGCAGTGGACTCGTCGATCAGGTGCTGGTACACGAACCATTTTCCTGATGAGCTATCGGTCACTGAGGGCAGAGGACCTTCGGCCTTCGCCAGGGTCGCCCCTCATCCAGAGGCTGGGCCCAGAGCCCTGCACGAAGCAGATGCTCACAGACTCCCACGGGCTCACCCACAGGTGGCCTACCAGGACAAACGGACAAAGGAAAGGTGGATGACAGTCCGCACGTCAGTCAACAGCAGCATCTTGGGCTGGGAAACGAGCAAGTGTAGGAGTGGAAGAACGAGCACCTGAGTAAGAACAGGGAGGTCGGAAAATCTCGCATCTGGGAGATGCCAGAGCAGACTTCCCGCTCCCCGGACCACTCACCCCTTGGCGGACACAGCAGCCCTGGCGGGAACCGCGCCTCTGGGAAGGAACCGCGGCCGCTGGCGGGTCCACGACTCACCCGTTCACCGTCCAGCAGCAGGTGAGCCCGGAAGACAGCGGCGTCGCCGATGGGCACCTCCTCGTTCCTGTACAGGATCTGGAAGACGCGGCTGTGCACGTTGCTCTCGTGGACGCAGGCCGCGTGCAGGCTGCCGCTCTCTGCAAAACAGGAGGGCGAGGGGCCGTGAGCCCCGGAACCCTCAGACCGCAGCCTCCTCGGTGTTGGTCTGGCCCGAGAGCAAGGCCCCACCCCGTTCCCCTTCCTGCCGTGTGGCCTTGGTCAGGCCATGGAATCGGAGTGTAAATGAGGGAGAGTCCTGGCCGCCCACTTCTCATGATGGACGTGCGGCTCCTTGAGATGAGGGTAGGAGTGTGTGTTGAACTGTGCAAGTCTCCCCACCGAGCAGACGCCCTGGCGAGCCGAACATGGTCCCAGGACGATCGCTTCCTGGGCATTTCTAGAATCAGGGACCACAGGGCCACCTGGGGGCCCAGCCGGTGAGGTTTCCGGGGAACGGGCAGAAGAGAAAGCCGCTTGCAGGAGACGCTCACTGGGTTTTTCCAGGAAATGAGCGGCATGACTTTTCCTAGCACCGAAGTGTTTTCTGAAGGTCGGGCCGGGGCACTCACTGCGGGTACCGAGACTGACCTTCTGTGATGCCATGGAGGCTGCCACGCTCCCAGGAGACCCTGTCACCACCAGCAGGGACACTGCACAGGAGGAAGGGGGCTCCCGGGGGAGAAGGGCCCAGGAGCCTGGTGACTTTGTCTGGAGTGTGGAAGGTGGACTGGGACAGACTCCTCCCAGTAAGGAGTGGGCCTATCAGGCAAGGACACCTATTTCCAGAAATAAGGGTGCCTCCACAAAAGCTGGGGCCCCGGGGATGACTCTGGGGGCTCACACAGGCCCACGGGGTCATGAACCAGAGGTCAGCTGGGCCACACTGTGACCTGGGCCAGCTCACCAGGCACAGGCCGAGATCTGAAGACGACGGTGGATATGTGAGTGTCGCTAAGGGGTTATGACCTGGGGTCCAAGGTGTGGGTCCTCGAGGCCGTCATACACCTGGCTCAGCAAGGAATTCGCCATGGAGGGTACATCCCCACCCCCGCCATCTGTGGGGAGTATGACCACCCCCCCATGATGCTGTAACCTCAGATAGTACCTGGTCCTACACGGGGTGGGCACAAGTGGGTCCGCAGTTGTCCGCGTGGAAAAAGACACGCAGGTTGTGATGATGACAACGGCTTTACTGACTGAAAAGCACATCACCCTGCACCTGCCAACCCCCTGTTGTCCACGCCTGTATATACCGCTTCTCCTGTGTGTACACACCTATGCAAATGTGACCTCATCAGTCAGGCACAGCAAGCTGAGAATGAAATAGAACAACCAGAACAAGAGGGAGCTGGGCTGCCTCTGTTTCCCCTGCGTCCCTGCGGGGACCAGCCCCACCCCCTCTCCACCCCCTCCCCCGTCCTGTGCTGACAGCCTGCACTGAACCCACCTGAACGCAGGGCGGGCTTTCTGCAAAGAGTAGAACCCAGGCTCCATCTTCTCTCCTGAAACCCACTCTGTCCTCAGGCCATCAGGAGACCCTGCTATGTGACCGCGTTCCCGCACCATCTGCTGGGCCATCTGCTGCCCGGAGCCGCCAGCACGCATCTGATGTTTGTAAGAGCGGCAACACCCCTCCCAGCTGTGTCCCCTGTGGGTTCCTCCAGCCCATGGAGACCATGGAAGGTAGGGGCCAGCGGGGACCGCTATAGAACTAGTACGGAGCCCTGGGAGTCACTGCTGAGCGGGCAAGCCCCTGTGATCACTCTGCGTCTGTCTCTGCAGGGACAGAAGGTCCCTCCGAGGGCCAGTCCCACTGCCCGGGGCTGAGCCACACCTGACCAGCCCGGAGAGATCAGCGGCCTCAGCCCCAACTCAGCTGCCCCCGCCCCTGCTCCACAGCTATGACTGAGTGGCGCTCCCCATTCACAGGGTGTTCTCCCTGCACCCTCTCCTCTATGCCTCACCTTCCCCATTACCTGGGCCAAGAAAGGGGGCAGGACCATCCAAATTGGTTAGCCCAGGAACCAATCAGAGAGCAGCATCCTGTAGGCCACCTGCTGGGCCAGCCTAAGTCCTTGATTCCAGGACTGTAGGGAGTGTGAGGCCCTGGGGGCAGGGCCAGGCTAACTGGCCAGTGTTGGGGGGGCGGGGAGGAAAGGTCAGGGCAGTGGTTTCTCTCTCTCTGCCCCCTCACTCCCTCCCACTATCTCTACAAATCAATGGAAAATATATCCTCTGGTGAGGATTAAAAAATAGATTATTAAAATCTTTAAAAAAATAATTTCCTTTTGCCCAGCTGGCATAGCTTAGTGGTTGAGCACTGAACTATGAACCAGGAGGTCACAGTTCGATTCCCAGTCGGGGCATGTGCCCAGGTTGCGGGCTTGATCCCGTGTGGTATGCAGGAGGCAGCCCATCAATGATACTCTCTCATCATTGATGTTTCTATCTCTCTCTCCCTTCCTCTCTGAGATCAATAAAAATATATTTTAAAAATAATAATAATTTCCTTTTTACTTGACCATTAGAAAAAAATCATAAAAACTGTAGAGAAAGCTAGTTATGCACTTGATGAAACAAAATTAGCCGCCGAGCTGCAGCAGTGGCCCCCAAACACCCCCCTGTCTCTCTCCTCATTTATAAGCTCTCTGAGATGGAAAATAAAACCAGATGCCTCCTCCCAGCCCTGGGCCAGGTGCGCTCACTCCCTGCCAGATCAATGGCCATTCATTAGCGCCACGGCTGCCGATCGGGGAAATATGGGCCAGCCAGTAGCACCTATCACAGGCGGCGGCGGAAAAGCACATTTACTCCAGGGAAGAAAAACAAGAACATTCATTTTCAGGACTCGCGACTTCTATTGTGTGTGAAACTTGAACAATATCGACCCGACCTTCTCCTCTAGACTGAAGTGATCAATCCTGGGACGTGTGCTCACGGCAGCCTTCGGGTGGGATTTCGGGGGAAGGCAGAGGGTCCTTTAATGAGGTCAGGAAGTGAAGTTCCTGTCACTCATCCCTCTATCCCCCACTGACTCAGCAGATCAGCCCTGAGGGCGAAGGCAGGATACCACTCGGTTGAGCTATAGAGTTTCTTTCCTCATAGAATTTATACAAAAGTAAGAGGGGGAAAAAGAAACCCTCAAGTAGTCATTCCTTGTGATGTCATAAATGCTACAAAAATAAAAACTGGCCCTAGCTGGTGTGGCTCAGTCAACAGAGCTTTGGCCTGCAGACTAAAGGGTCCCAGGTTCGATTCCCGGTCAGGGCACATGCCTGGGTTGTGGGCTCCATCCCCTGTGTGGGGCATGCAGTAGGCAGCTGATCAATGATTCTCTCTCATCACTGATGTTTCTATCTCTCTCACCCTCTCCTTTCCTCTCTGAAATCAATCAATCAGTAAATATATATAAAAGAAAAAGAAAAACTGAAGGAAACGGAAATATGGTGCCTTAACTTGGGGGGTGGGGGTGTCAGCTGCTGGTGTGGAGGTGACAACAACCGTTCCTACAAGTTATTAACATTGAAGCTTGGTAGGGGCCGCAGCAGACCCTGCAGACCAATGAGAAAAGCAGGCTCAGGCAGGGCTCGCAGAGGGAGCAGTGACAGCCCTCGGCTCTCAGAGCCCCTGGGATGAAGGCCTAGAGCAGAGGCACCCCTGCTCTCAGCCAGGCCGGGCACCTGGGCCCACTGGGGTCCCATATTCCTGTAGAACAACCACTGGGTCACAGCGGGAGTTGGGGGTGCAGGCAGGGACAGGAACAAGCTCCCGTCTTGGGCAAAGTGCTCCCCAGAGCCCGGGGCGATCCTCCCCAGTGGGCCCAGGTGCCCGTGACCCACAGTGGCACTGAGGTGGGTGGCCTGGGAGGGGCGGTGCTGGGTGCAAGCAGGTAGTGAGGAGGAGCTCAGAATTAGTCAGAAGTTAGCCACTGGACAGGGCTGGGACTACCCTGCAGAACCTGCGTACATCCCTCCTGCTGGTCCTGGGGACTCAAGGGGCGAAAGGTGAGGAAGGAAGGGCTAGGCATTCGACATGGAAGGAACAGCAAGAACCTGGAAAGCCCAGAGCCTGGGGCCCTCACACCACTGAATTCTGCTTCTCTCTTTTTAAAATATGTTTTTATTGATTTGATGAGAGAAACATCGATCGGCTGCCTTCTGCACGCCCCCTACTGGGGATGGAGCCCACAACCTGGGCATGTGCCCCAACAGGAAACCAAACGGGCGACCTCCTGGCTCATGGGTCGATGCTCAACCACTGAGCCACCACAGCCATGCTGGACTCTGCCTCTCTAGACACCACAGCCAGCTTTTTCTATGTCCCAACAAGACCGCTGCATGAATGAGTGTCACAGACATCAGCGGATCCCACGTGTTTGGATTCTTTCTGGCTCTTTGTCAAACCATCACACCTCATTGTCTACTCGTCTATATTTTTCTTTCTTTTAACTCAGAAATGCATGCAGGCAGCAGAACATCAGTCTGGATGATCGCAGGCCTCCCATGGCTGAACACACAGAGGGGCCCACGAAGGGGTGCAGGGGGCCTGCGCTGGCATCAGACGTGTCAGTGGACATATCTCAGAGGCTCCCTCCTCCGCCGAGATCTCAGCAGGAAGCAGGGCTCACACCCCTCCTCTCAGTCAAGATCACCGACCTCCTTCCGGCAGAAACAGAATGGGAGGGGGCACAGCACAGGCAACAGCGACGGGGAGCTGCAGACCCCTGAGGGCACACCGTGCCCGCGGTGACCCACGAAGGCCTGCCAGTGCGGACGAGCCCCCTCCACCCCCTGCTCACCTGTCTGCCCAACGATGGAGGCGCTCAGTCTGTGGGGGATCCTTGAGGACACCTTCAAGGCCACACGGACCTGGTAATACCTAAGAAAGAGCAGAAGATCACACTCCTTATTGCTGGCTTCTTCTAGAAACACCTAGACTCAATCCTAAGGGCCTAGGGAACCAGGGATGTTTCCAGACATGTGTTGTCATCCGGCCCCAGGGAGGCTGGCTCCGTAGCATGAACAGTGGGAAAGGGATGGGGCGGGACAACTGGAGACAGGAAGCTGAGTTCACAGAGAATTAAAAACTTGTCTGGCCCTAGCCAGTTTGGCTCAGTGGACAGAGCGTCAGCCTGTGGACTGAAGGGTCTTGAGAGAGAATCATGGATCAACTGCCTCCTCCACACCCCCTACTGGGGAGTGAGCTCACAACCCGGGCATGTGCCCTGACTGGGAATCGAACCGTGACCTCCTGGTTCATGGGTCGACGCTCAACCACTCAGTCACAGCGGCCGGGCCCACTTCAGCATTTTAAACATTGGCCCCTAAATCAGTGCCCACACAGGAGCAGTAACAGCCCTCGCAAGACAATGAGCAGTGGCCCCCGTGGCCACGGCGCGAACCCTAAAGCACTGGGCCCACAGAATGAGACACGCGGGTGGAATTCCGGGGCCAATACCTGTCAAACCCTCGTTTCTATAAATGCAGAACGACACGTGCAGTATTTCTTTAGTAAAAGACGGATGCATGTCCACAGCTGCATCGTGACAGGAAGAGACAGGGATCCCACCACTGCCCCCGACCCCACATCGCCACCAGCCGTGACCTCCCAACAGCGTCTTCTCAGGACAGAAAGGGGGCGCCCATCGCCAGAGGCCTGCACCCCCTCCTATCCGACGGGCCTCTGCGCAGTTACAGCCACGCTCGAGATTTATGAAGCGCCGCTGCGCCCAGGCCTGTATCAGGAGCCCTCGCGGATGCGGTCTCGTTCAGTCCTCCGTAAGCCCCCGTGAAAGCCAGCAGCATCTGGAGCGCCAACCAAGCAAAACACCGGGCCATTGTTGTTTTTCCATTTTGGTTTTTATTGATTTTGAGAGGAAGGGAGAGGGAGAGAGAGAATCATCAATGCTGAGAGAGAAGCATTGATCGGCTGCCTCCTGCACACCTCATACCAGGGATTGAGCCCACAACCCAGGCATGTGCCCTGCCCGGGAATTGAACTGTGACCTCCTGGCTCATAGGTCGACGCTCAACCACTGAGCCACGCCGGGCGGGCGGGCCATGGTTGATATGGAGCCACTTATCCACAGCAGGGAGGCGGCCAAGGGCACCGGGCACTCACTCCAGAGAGGAGTCTTGTTGCCACACCTTCCGGAGTCCCATTTGGTGACAGATACCAAACCCTTTTCCAACCAATTCCAAAGCACCGTCTCAATTCTTCCTCCTTAAAACACTGGAGGCCAAGGAGCCTTCCTTCAGGGAGTGACTCATCATTTAGAACCTCAGATGCGTCTACAGAAATATGCTGGAAGAAATACATTCAAAACCACAGAGAATACAAATGCTACCTTTTCCTTCCTTTGTGTCCCTTACAGCTCTTACCACCACACGAAGGAGAGAAAAGAAAAAAAATCTAATGAACACGTGCTCTCAGTTGATTCTGGAAATCTCCATGACAGCTGCTGGAGGAGACAGCCGTGCCCTGTTCACCTCTATGTTTCCAGCAACTAACATGGAGCTGGCGCATGGCTGGCACTCACCCAGTGCCAGAGGAATGAATGAATGAATTTATGAATGAGTGAATGAACATGTCCCAGGAACAGCGGCTCCCTCAACAAACCCCAGGTTATGCCTTCCAACCCCCACATGGCCACTCTGTGAGCGCCTGGGGATCCACATGCAGTTCTTATAAAGCCAACAGAAGCAGGAATCTATTCTCTGATGGGAACAGGGCTCTGTGACATTTAGTGGTAATCACTTGCCCATCCAG
The DNA here is from genome assembly GCF_000147115.1 of Myotis lucifugus. Lineage (NCBI taxonomy): Eukaryota > Metazoa > Chordata > Mammalia > Chiroptera > Vespertilionidae > Myotis > Myotis lucifugus. Next base: position 1,229,953 of record NW_005871355.1, read on the forward strand.
TCTATTATGAAACAACCAGTCTGACCCAGGGACACTGGCCAGGACCTCAGATACACATCACTGTGTTTGTGAAAAGGTCAAAACCGAGACTCCGAAGTCCGGGAGCCAAGTCGGCAAACTTAACAGCGTTCCTTGGCTGAGCCCCTTTCTCCACGGGTGACAATTCCTGTGTCAGCTCACAGAACTGTCAGGACAGGCAGACAGGCAGACGGGGCAGTGCCACTGGCATGATGCTCAACCCCCATATTTCATTAGAGATAAAATATCATTATTATTTCCTAGTTCATGTGGGACCCAGACATCGTCCCCCATCCACGATCCCGATCTTTCCTCCGGCCTCCCAGGCGGGGAAGCTGGGACGGGACGAGGGTCTGGGTGGATGAGATGCAGAGATGCCTACAGCACATCGTACCTGACAAGACAGAATGGCAGACCCAGCACTAAGGCTCTCTACGGTCTATGACAGCGGCCGCCAACCTTCCGGACCTCACAGACCACCAGTGGTCCGCAGGCCAGCGGTTGGCGACCGCTACTCTCTGATATGGGGGCGCCCCCTGGTGGGGAAAATTCTCTTTCTTTGAGTCTCCTGAGGCAGTACTGCACAGTGGTCAGGGGTGTGGACTCTGCAGCTGGCCATGTGACCAGCTTGCTGGTGGAAGAGCAGCTGATCCTGGGTGAAACTCTCAGGCCTGGTAGGGGAGCCGGGGACGTCCTGACAAGTAAGGGAGGCCTTGGTGTTCAAAAGGAATCAGAAAAGGCAGACCCAGGAAGTGGCCGCTATATTTTTACTCTACACCAGCCTTGGGCAAACTATGCTGACAGTATCAGCCACCATGACAAGATCGCACGACATTTTGTTAAATTATTGGCCTTGCTAGCAAACAACACAATATTTTGTCGTGTCTCACTCGGCTGCCATTGTTCGCATTATCTGGTGGTTCCTGCCCAACGAGGCAGCCCAGCTGGGCTTTCTGATCCCCGTGGGTGGCCAGGTGGCCACGCTGCTCTCGGAAAAGGTGCGGCTGCCAGTCTCCGTCACCTGGGGAAGCTCCGTTTGCCAGTGAAAGGAAGGCTCCTTCCGAGAGCCGATACCCAGCGGGACTCCACCCAAGCCCCTGGCACCGGCGATGCCCACAGGTGGCAGCGCGTCCCCTTTGATTTGAGGGAACATTGACTTTCCTCGCCTGCACGTGGCTTGATTAGCTTGATTAGTCCTGCTTCCGCACAGCTTGCGGGGACACGGGCGATTGGGAACCTCAGACCGGAAAATCTGCTGCGCAGCGTCGCCCCACCACCGGGGTCTCGGCAGAGAGAACATTTCTAATTGGCAAGACCGACCCCGCCGCCGGCCCAGCAGTCAGCGCAGGACAGGCTGGGGAAGCAACCCGGCTCCGGGTCTTCACGCAGAGACGAAGGTAGGTTGTGAGGACGCGGTGGCACCCGCGCTGCGGCGTTCACCCCACAGGCCCGGGTAGGACACCGGATCGCCAGGCGCGTGACCTGGAGCAACCACAGCCTCTGAGCACAGGCTTTCTCACCTGGAAAATCAATCGTTGATTGGATATGACGGACAGATGGGCTACGGCACATGGAAGCCCCGGGGCAGGGCATGAGATCGTGTAAGCACCAGGTCCTTTTAAAGCTACTTTTGTGCCCTGGTCGGTGGCTTAGTGGTTGAACATCGCACCAAAGGGTCGTGGGTTAGATTCCCAGTCAAGGGCACCTACCTGGGTTGCGTGTTCGCTGCCCGCCCCGGTTGGGGCAGGTGCAGGAGGGAACCAGTCGTGTCTTTCTCACATCCATGTTTCTCTCTCTCCCCCTCCCTCCTTCCCTCTCTTCTTTCCACTCTCTCTGAAAAGCAATGGGAAGAATATCCTCAAGAGAGGATTAACGAAAACCAAGCCAAAAGCTGCGTTGTGCTTTTTATCATCGTGTTGGCTCACCCAGGTGTTGCTGAGGGGCGTAGTGGACACAGAAAGGGCGGGGAAGACCCCAAGGCCACCCAGATCGTTTGCACAGCCCCTGCCAGGACCCAAGACGGCTACTTTGGGCTCATCGTCCAATCCGCTGCACCAATACATTGGGATACAACTTAATTATTGAATATGTATTAATATTAAGTGATGAGAAAACACCTCCTACCAATAGGTGGATAAGTTATCTTATTGTTACTTTCAGGTACTTCGTCATTATTAACAATACCAATGGCAACATCGAGTAAGAATAAAGGTCACCAGTTCTTATAAGTTGACCTTGAATCCGGCCAGGCAACTTCCTTTCCAAGACCCACACCTGGGCCCCTCCCCCAAACCGCTGACAACCTCACCAAGAACGGAGGGGGTTCCCACGGCGCTTCCAGAGGCCACCTGATTGGACGAGGGTGTTAGTCCACAGTGAGCTTGAGTAGGACGAACTTCTTGGCCACAGTGACCAGTCCTGGTGCCGAGGGAGGCTGGGCACGTCTGCCCCTCTGCTGCAGTCTGGGGCTCCGAGTCCCCTCCAGGTGTCAAACCTAGGACAGCCGGCAGCCGTGACTCACCTAAACACTCAGCAAATGAAGCCTCAACTCTGGTCCCACCAGGAGACACTGGAGAGGACTCGGAGCACCGTTTGGCTTCTGTGGTGTGAGGGGACCAGGGTGGGCTCAGGCAGCGTCAGGGGATCGGAGAGGGAAGGTCCTGTGCCAATCCAGGCGGGCGTGGTGGTGCTCACACCAGGCGTTAGCAGGTGAGGCACGTCATAGGCAGAGGTTTTGCTAGGGTTCCTGGCTGACTCGGATATGAGGTGTGAGACAGAGAGAGGTCAAGAGTCGCCCTAAGATGCTGTCCTCGACAACCGGATGGAGTTACCAGGAACCGAGATGGGTTGTGACGGAGAGGTTTGGGGGCGGGGGGCAGACAGACGGTCAGAGTGGATATACTGAGTAGAGGCGAGGCCTTTTGGACAGTAAGATGGCCACGTGCAGCCGAATGCCTACCTGGCAAGTCCCAAAGTCCTGAGGAGGCTGAGCTGATTACATAAACCAGGACGCCAGTGGCACGGGGATGGTATTTACCCCCATGGAACCAGGGGACCAGGAAGTGAGTGTAGATAGAGGGGCATTGCCAATCTGGTTGGTTATAGCCTGAGATGCTGAATGGGATGCATTTTAATCAAAGGCAGGGTTACTCTGCCTTAAATATCCAGAACCAAGCCCAGGCTTCTAGCTGCATACGCCTCGTGTTCAGTAAACACAGCGCAGCCAGTGGACCAGGGCTCCATCCATCTCCTCTCCCTCCCTCTCCGAATCTCGCTGCCTCTAAGCACTTGAGATTAAAGACTGATCTCAGCTGGGGCTGCGAGAGGCCGGCAGGAATCCCGTCTTGGCCTCCATGCCTATGCCTAATCCTCAGTGTTCAATCTGTTTTCTCAGCACCGGGCGTGAAAACAGCATTGGGCTCCTTCTTTCCTGGCTATAAACCCAGCACACCGCCTCTACACCGCACACCGCCTCTACCGCACACCGCTTCTCACGGCTCGACAGCCCGCTGCGCCATGGGGACGGGGACATCGGCGGTGGACCTGAGCTTTCCACAGGCCCACACACGACGAGTCTGTCAGACTGAACTGCAGCGAGAAAGCCGTCACACAGCGGAGAGAACAGACCGGAAACGCGCCCACCACACCAACACCCCTGTGGTGACCAGGTGAGGCGATGGGTGTGATAAGCAACCTTAGCATCATCCTTTCACAGTACAGATGCCCATCAGATCATCACGCTGTGCACCTTACACTCCCACAAAGTCACATGTCACATAGCTCATGAAGCTCAGAAATAAAAAAGCAGAAAGCAGAACTCCCCAGGAGGCCAGGAGCAGGAGCATGTGTCCATGAGGTCCGGGTTAGCGGTGCTGAGTGAAAGCACCTGCTAAATCCAGGAAGGAACAGCCAGCCAGGCTGTTTAGCCCAGAGTCCTAGAGGTGGTCGGAGGACAGACAGGCTGTCGTGGGCTCAGGGCACCTGGGCAGCAGTGCAAATCCCAGACCCCAATTTACCCCAGGACTTCTTTTTAAAAATATTTTTAAAATTTATTTCAGAGAGGAAGAGAGAGATAGAAACATCAATGATGAGAATCATTGATTGGCTGCCTCCCACATGCCCCCCACTGGGGATCGAGCCTGTAACCTGGGCATGTGCCCTGACCGAGAATCGAACCGTGACCTCCTGGTTCATAGGTCAATGCTCAACTACTGAGCGACCATGTGACTTCTAAGAAGGCCCCTGCATAGCAAGTGAAGAAGCTGAGACCTGAGGAGGTGAGTCACTTGCCCCGGGCACCTGGCCAGTGACAGAGAAATGGAACCCGAACCAAGATCTCTGTCCCTTGGGGACAGATCTACGGGCTGCCCCATGCAGGCCATCAGTGTCCTCGGGAGGCCCGAGGGAGGGCCACTGGGAGTGTGAGCTGGAGGGGCCCACACCACCCGGGCATTTGCTCTGCATTGACTCAGCCATGAGGTAATCGGGCCTGTGGGTGGTTCTGGGCTCAGCATTTAATCTCCGCAGGAATAGAGTCAGCCCCTGCAGGCTCCTGTCCTTGCAGACCTGCTGAGTCACCCACAGCCGGACTCAATCGAGGATCAAAGGCCTAAGGCAGCCTGGGCTCACGGAGTCCCAGACTCCACAGGGACAGGGTCACTGTGAACAGGAAGTGGATTCGCTAGAATATCATCCCAAGTGCCCATCTCCAGAGGCACCGGGGTGACCCACCCCTGCTTGCTGGCCAGAGGCAGGATGGGAACGCCGTGCCAGGGGGAGGGAAGAGCGCGTTTTTATGAAAATAAGAATTATGGAATCAGAGAGAAAGAATGCCTCTTAGAAATCACTGAGCCGACCTCTACCCCTCGTGCCGGATGGAAAGGCAGGTGGTAACAGTCCTGTCACACTGATTTCAGCAAAAATAGAGAGAACGGCTTGGTTTGCACCAGTGGGAAGTCATGTGACTGAAATCGAGCATTAGACCAATGGCTTCCGGTGTGAGAGAGCTACCCACTGGCTATCCATGGGGGGGGGGGCACTGTCTTTGCAAACAGGTCCCCGTCAAGGCCCTGGCGCTGCTGGCCTTTAGTCCACCTGCTCGCTGACCTCCCCATCCTCCCCCTCTGCAAGCTGACCACCCGGCGTGGCCCTCAACCACGTCTAACCCTTACTCCCTCCCCAAGTGGGGAGGGCACAAGGACCAGCAGACTTCACTAAAAGAAGTGGGAGAATAAAAAGATCCTTTCTGACAGCAGACAAATCAATTAATTGATCCCTGGCGAGCCAAGGTAATCGTATTTCAGAGTCTATTAAGGCCGGTCAGGGCTGCTTAGCGAATTTCACAGGGAGCTGGCTGTCCCGCCAGCGATGGCTAACGTCGGGGCATACACGCGGATGGCAGCTTCTTCCGGGAATCACCTGACCTAAACTCAACCCTCTTCCCTCTGGTGGGAAAGGCAGGGGCATTGCTTCAACGAGGGTTCGATCCTCACGTTTCTGAGCATCTGACCTTTGGCATCAGATCTGATCACACCGACCGGAGGGCCTTTGCACAGTGCTCTGTGGACAGGGCCCAGTTTATCCACAAAACCATCGAACGCTGCTGAGCGGACAATCCTCTCAGTGACGCTGTAGACAGAAGACGGGTCTGAACCTCGGCTGGAAAACTTCACTCAGAAGGGAAATCGGTTCCATGGAGAGCCTCGTCGGAGTTAAGATAGAACATGAAATGCGAATTCATTTTCAAGGACAGATCTTAGTTCCCATTCAGCTAACACCACCAGCAATGACGGCTCACCGTGCCATAACAGGCATAAGTGAGTTATGAATATGTTGTGTGTGATTCTGGCTTTCATTGAGCCTAATTCGATGCTAGATTCCAGGGCTGAGCCTGGCTACACGAGATGCCTCCCCAGTCCGCATAGATCTGGAAGAACAGCACCCAGGCTTGCTGAGTAAGTTCTATTTCTGTCCTCTCCTTTCGACCTCCTTTGCTGATGGCACCGCGGTCTCCTGGTGTTTTGGACAAGTCACCAGAACGTCCTGCTACGCCCTAGGCAACTCGATTCGCCTACGCTCGGGATCCCGAGCTCAACCCAAAGCTAGTATCTTAGCCGCCAGGTTTAGAGTCATTTGTTACGCAGCAACAAGCCGACAGGTGCTACTGTTCTGCTGTTAATGTGCGCACCTCACACGTTCGGTTTCTGTAAACGATCGTTTCCTGGCCTGTGCCATGGGGAAGGAATGCAGGCCTGTGAGGACACAGACGGGTCTGTGTTTAGATGCTGCCCCTAACCACGCTGCGTCCTTGCTATTATGTGCAATGACCTTGAGAGCTATAAGTCTACGATGAAGATGTATTGAGATCTTGCACGGAAAATGCCAAATTCAGAGTACCCCCTCAAACACTGAGAGCAACTATATTTTCATTATGTCTCTAAGGAGGATGGTGTAAATTCTCCACTTTTGAGAGAGCTGGGTCCAGGTTTTACGACGCATGGTTTGGAAAGACACCCTATCAGCATTGAGCCCACAAACACCTTTTTATCAGAACTGCACACGCTTCATTTCCAATGAGTTCACTTTCCTTTAACACGACTGGCAGCTTCCATGGACAGATGGACTACGGAGAGAGGGGGTGAGAGAAAGTAGCATTGTGCAGTCTCTCAGTATACGGTTTATCTTTAAGGACACTAAAGGCTTGGGCTTCCCACTGGCAGGGAAAATGATGAAAATGCTGTCTTCATTAATCCAGAATGTCCTGGAACCTGTCCTCCCTACCTCCGCCCCCACCCCGCCCCCCACACACTCCAGGCAGAGACACTCACCCTCTGTGGAACAGATCCACGTTATGGAACTTATGGAGCTCCACAGAAAACTCTACCGTTCCTTGTACTTCAGACATGATCTTCTTGGTTCATTACCTGAAAGGCAAGAGAGAAATGTACAGCGTGAGGTCCCGTCCGCCACACTGAGCCCGAGCTTCCAGAACAGGAAACCCAGCAGCGCCCATGCGGGTGGGTGAGCGTGGCCCACGAACGGGCCTCGGCGGGCCCGCTGGACGTCATCACTCCCACTCCTTTTCTAGGAAGAGACGGCGAGATGGAGTGAGCTGCTTGCTGCCACACAGCTCACCCTGGGAGGGCCAGGACTGGGGCCCAGACACCCTAATTCTAAAGCGGGACCCAACGCATCAGGCTTCCCTTCCTCACTGTGGCGTCCTAGAGTTCTGGAGGCCTGGACTCCACGCCCATTAGCATTGAAGAATTATGGGTGCTTTTCCTTGCGATATTTCTAAACTGTTCAATCCGTTATTCACGCTTCCTAACATGTTTTAGAACATTTTCCGTTGCCTCAGAGGAAAGTTGTTAAAAATATTAAGGACTATTTTGGAGAAATACCATGATCCCAACCCTTCCTGAGATACTGCTTGGCATCCAGTTCTCTGACAAGCATGTTTTCTTTTAAAGTTTAAAATGTCGTTTTTCTCTTAGAGCAGTGGTTCTCAACCTTGGCTGCACATTAGAATCACCTGGGAATCTTTTTAAAATCCTGATTTCTGGGCCTCATCCTCCGGAAATTCTGTTTCTTTGTTACTAATGTTGTGGCCCCACCCCATAACAAAGAAACAGAATTTCTGGAGGATGAGGCCCAGAAATCAGGATTTTAAAAAGATTCCCAAGTGATTCTACTGTGCAGCCAAGGTTGAGAACCACTGTCTTAGAACATCAGCCTTCAAAGTGTGTGGCCTTCAAAAGATGAAATGAAAACCAGTGTGTCGATCCTCACACGCATCAGCACTCACTTTAGGAAGAGGGCGCAGAGCTAACACACCCACCTGGACGGCCCACCTGTCACCTCCCCACGGAGGCGTCCCCAGGCTCACAGGTAGAAGGCAGCTTCCACAGGAAGCCCTTCCTCACGGGTGCTGCCACAGCCCCCTGCACAGGCCCCCCCACGAGTGTACCCCCAACAGCCCTGACCACATGGTGTCCTGGAAGCAGGGTAGGAGGGCGGGTCCCGAAAGGAGGGCAGCCGCTGAGTTGGACAAAAGCAGGCCGAGGCGCCTGCATCACACCCGTGGGATGAGCAGAGGAAGGATGAGCAGAAACAACGCAGAGCAAGGCCCGCGGGCAGGAGTGACTGTTACTCCTCTATCCCAGCAAATGCAAAGCCGGCCCAGCTCTGGGCCTGGCCCCGTTCAGGCTGTGAGACTGAAATAACCACTCGGCCCTCAGTTCCACACTGGTGGCTCCTCTGTCCTCTGTGTGCGGAGGGAAGGCGGGTGAAGGCGGCGCCATCCATCACGCCTGCCCCCGGGATCCCGCAGGGGCTGCGGGAGCTGCTGGGCCGCGGGCAGGAAGGCTCTATTTATCCTCCCGGAGCCGAGCCCAGGCCTAAACAGGATAGGAGGTGAGAGGAAGCCGCCAGGTCGCCACCCAGTGAGTCAGGCTGGCATCAGCCACGCGCTATCTGCTGGTGCCCGGGCCAAGGCACTTTCTGGCGATCTCGCTCGCATGCATCTGTCATTAACTCCCCAAGTGCCACGTGACTCAGCCTGCGTCTGTGGTCCCACGGGACCACCCACACGGTCTCTGAGCCGGCACTGCCAGCTTCTCCCCCAGAATGGGAAGCCAAGTGGGGCAGAGAGGGAGGCGGGACCAGGACCTGCAGCAGCCTGTCTGGGGCCGGGAGCCCAGAGGAAAGCATGCACCCTGAGCTGTTTCAGGGGAAGCGGCTGCGGGCTCCTCACTGCTCCTCACCCCCGGGCCTTTATGGGCCTGGGGCCCGGGTCTCCCGGGTGCCTCCGCAGCTCTCTCTATAGATACCCCAGAGCTGGTCCTCACTGTCCCTCCTGGTCTCGGCTCAAGGTCATTTCCACAGCAAGCCTCTCACCTCCCTCAGTTCCTTTCCAGCACATCACCCTCTTTATTATTTCTGGACCGTAAGCCACCCCCTGGGATTATGGCTTAATTTCTGTCTCCCTCCCCCAGTCACCGCCAGGAGGGCAGGCTCCAAGCACCTCGGCTGCCGTGTCCCTGGGGCAGCCGACGCCTGGCCCCCAGACAGAGCCCCACACGTGACCGAGCTGAGTCCTAGAGAAAGGACAGGTTCAGGAGGGGAGGGCTGACCTGTGTGAAGGGGACAGGGAGGCCTGCGGGAGGGGACAACCCTTTGGGACAGCTATCAGACTGGTACCTCATCATTTTATTTCACTTCATCTTCAAAACCCAGCCTCACAGAGGGTTGTAAACACGTCCGTGCTTCTGTGGGAGGAAGCGGATGCTCATGGCCACACGGCTAGTAAATGACGTGGCCGATCCGCAACTGCAGGGACCGCACTGGGTCCTCGGCCAGCGAGGAGGGGGAGAGGGGGAGCCAGGGCCGTGCTGGGGACCTGGGGATGCACGGCTCAGAAGGAGTGACAGAGGCAGAAATAGAATGGTGGGGGCCAGCTAGAATTGTAAAAAAATATAATCATGCTGTTAACCGGGATTGTTTTGTTCTGAGTAAAGAAGGCGCATCCTAACCTGGCTGGGAGTTGCACGCGGGACCTGGGAGCTCACCTGGAAGTGTGGCCCCCCCTCCCCATCGGGAGCTGCCTGTGATCATGGAAAGATGAACAACCTTGTTGCAGAAACCAGAGCCGCCAGCCCTTTGAAGACCCCCAGCCTTTGCACACCCGCAGGCCTTTGCAAATCAGCAGACCTGTAAACTGCCCATTTGGCACGCCCTTTGCCTACTTCCCAGGTAATCTTCATCCTTCTACGCAATGTAAGCAGCTGGCTTATGGGGGTGAGGAGCAGATTTCTGTGGATGGCCTGCTGCTCCCACGCTGCCGGCAGGACTGGAATAAACGCTCATGTATGATTCAACCCTGTCTCTGCTTAATTGGCTCAAGTAGTGACAGGCAGGCAGACCCATTGATCGTCCAGTTACAGGAAGGCCCCAGAGGGACAGGACCTCACAGGGCCTGGCAGGGCCTAGGATCGGTGGTCCCTGCAAGTGTAACGTACAGCAAACCTGAAGAAGAAACCTTCAAACCTTAATCTTTGTGAAATGACAATGAACAACCTAGTTGGGGGCATGAATTAATCATGAGTTCATGCTTTTCAATTTTTAAAAACACTCTTCCCTCTACGACTGTCTCAGCAAAGGCTGCCCAGAGAGCTCCGTGGGCATAATGAGACCACTGGCTTCGGTCACTCAGCAAATACTAATATTAACTGGAGGCCGGTCCGTGTCAGCAGCCACACTGGGCAGTAGGGAGACATGAATGAATCGGGGAGCCATGAATGAACAAGACAGGAGTTAGAGAAAGGGAAACACGACAACACATAATTGTCAGAGGACAGTAAGGACCACAGGGGACTTGGCAGGAAGCCTGTCACAGGACCACGAGGGGCCCACGAGCTCCCCACCTGCGAGTGGGAGCGGGCGATGGAGACCGCCCCGCAGGCCCACACCCTCGCAGGCCGAGCACTGGGAAGTGCAAGCACCAGGTAAACACGAGCCGTGGAGCCGGGCACGTAGAAGCAGGCACAGTGCTGAGTGACACTCTGGAATGGGAGTGGGGGCAGGTCACGCAGACAGCTGCACAGACAGCAGGGAGCGGGCTGGGGGAGGGGAGAGGGGAGAGCACAACCAGGCTTTCTGAGGGGCCCCACCTGAGCTGGGCCAGGCCTCACAGGGTCTGTTTCTCTGTCCCTCCCTCTAGCCTCCCAGCCCCCAACTCCCAGCACTCACACCCAGGAGGCTCAGGCCCTGTACTCTGTGGTCAAGGACAACGAAGGATGGATAGATAACAGGTAGATGATAGATAGATAGATAGATAGATAAAGAGATAGATAGATGATGGATGGATGTATAAATGATTGATTGATAGATGATAGATAGAAATGTGAATAGATGATAAATGGATAGACAGTTGGTAGGTAGATGGATGGATAGAGAGATGACAGTTAGATAGATGATAGATGGGTATACAGAGTATATAGATAGATGATAGATGAGAAACGCCTCTCATACTGAATGTCACGCATTCAAATAAGGTTTGGAATGTAACCATCTCATTTAAATAAATGTTTGCCTTTCCTGTCTTTGCAACTGTCTCTGCAAACTGTTCTCTCCTCCTCTGGCCCCGGCCCAGGAGCCCCTCCCACCCAACGCTAGCTTCTCCTCCCAACTTGTACCTCCAGGCCTGCTTCAGGGAGCTGTCTAGGCCAGAAGCCTAAGCAGCACTTTGCTATGTGTGAAGACATTAGCTAATTAGAGTAATTCACACTAGAGTGTGAATGAAGCCAACAGTTGGAGGGGAGCAGGGAGGGGCTGCATTTTAAAGCAGGCACTGAATACATCCTGTGTTTGCTGCCTGTGCCCAGTCCTTGTGAAACTCAAGGTTGCCACCAACACTCCCAGTCAGCCTGTCCACCTCCCTCACCTTCTCTGTGAAGTCCCAGAGCCAAGCGGCCCTACTGTCCACTCACGTGCGAGTTTTCTGAGCCTTCTGGGGCCAGGACCCTGCTTTGGACAGATGTGCGTTTGAATCCTGCCACCTTCCGCCTTGTGACCTTGGGCAAGCCCCTTAACACCTTCCCAGCTTCCAGGTACAATGGACCTAGTGGGTGGTGGTGCGATGAGCTCAACACAGTCCTGGCACAAGCAGGGGACAGGTGCTGAGTGCTGGTCCACCCCCCCCCCCACGCCAGTGTCTCTCCCCTCTTTTTCCCCCTCCAGTCCCCTGGGAGGGAATCGGAAATGGCTTCCCAGATTGCATTCTGAACAGGTCCTTTTTTAAAATAAATATATTTTTTAATGATTTCAGAGAGGAAGGGAGAGGGAAAGAGATAGAAATATCAATGATGAGAGAGAATCATTGAATGACTGCCTCCTGCCTATGACCTCCTGGTTCAGAGGTTGACGCTCCACCACTGAGCCATGCTGGCTGGGTGAACAGGTTCTTTAACAGGTGTCTCTCCCCCAGAGAACCTCTTGGCACGTAAGTTTGGGAATCATGCAATAAATGACTGATTGATAGATGATAGATAGAAACGTGAATAGATGATAAATGGATAGACAGATGGTAGGTAGATGGATGGATAGAGAGAGAGATGATAGATAGTTAAACAGACAGATGATAGATGAATAGACAGAGTATATAGATAGATGATAGATGAGAAACACCTCTCATACTGAATGTCACGCATTCAAATAAGGTTTGGAATGTAACCATCTCATTTAAATAAATGTCATTTCTCGCTCCTGCAGGACTTCTGAGAGCCCTTCACGTGCGGGCACTTGGTGTGACTCTCCAGGCGGGAGTGCTCTCTAGACCAGTGATGGCGAACCTTTAGAGCTCGGCGTGTCAGCATTTTGAAAAACCCTAACTTCACTCTGGTGCCGTGTCACATATAGAAATTTTTTGATATTTGCAACCATAGTAAAACAAAGATTTATATTTTTGATATTTATTTTATATATTTAAATGCCATTTAACAAAGAAAAACCAACCAAAAAAATGAGTTTGCATGTCACCTCTGACACGCGTGTCATAGGTTCGCCATCACTGCCCTAGACACTCACGCAGCCCCAGGCCTGCATTTTAGGGCCACGCTGTGCTATGCTGTGCGCAGGAGCAGTATCGCCTGCGAACAGGGAACTTACTCCCCGAGCCTCAGCTTCCAGCCGCAGGAGCAGACGCACTAGCAGAGCATGCCTCCTCGCCTGAAACAAGGGTGCTGCCTCGCCCCTCACTCCGTCCCCAGGCAGCACCTGCTGCTGCTGCTGCAAACGGCACGCATGCCCCTCCCTCATCCCTGGGACCCATGTGGCTCCTTCAGTGGCATAAGTAGGGGTCCAAGGAAACAAACTAAACATGCGAAACAGAGGTTCCTTGGCTAACGGGTCCCAGGCCCCAGCTAACCTGTGCCCGAGCCGGTGCGCAGTCCGCTTGTTGCAGAGCAGAGTGGTGAGTGAGCCACCTCCCCAGCCCGTCCTGAGCTGCCCGGGGGCTGAATGCGCAGTGCGTGCACTCGGATTCCACAGGCAGCCGTGACCCCACACGGCCCGGCTCTATGACTGATGACACGTTTCCCAGAACTCTGGCCGGAAGGTCCGTGTGCAAAATCCATCCCACAACCCGGATGAATCTGGAAAACATGATGCTACACGGAAGTAGCCAGACACAAAGGACATGCGTTGTGGGTGGGAGTCCATTCTTATGAAATATCCAGACCAGGTAAATCCCTACAGATAAGCACTGTGGGCCCGGCTGGTGTGGCTCAGTGGTTGAGCATCAACCTCTGAACCAGGAGGTCACGGTTCGATTCCCGGTCAGGGCACATGTCCGGGTTGCGGGCTTGACCCAATGTGGGGCATGCAGGAGGCAGCCGATCCATGATTCTCTCTCATCATTGATGTTTCTGTCTCTCCCTCTCCCTTCCTCTCTGAAATTAGTAATATATATACTTAAAAAAAAAATAAAGACAGGCACTTGTGGCTTCCAGGGCCCGTGGGGAGAGGTCCCCGTGAGTGACAGCTAACAGCCCGGGGCGTCCTTCGGAGAGACGAAATGTTTGGCACTAGACAGAGCTGGTGGCAGCACAACATGGCGAATGTGCTAAATGTCACAATCGCACCATCAAATGTGATGGAATGTGAGTTTCACCTCAATCAAAACCATGTGGTCTCCGACACCACGCATGCTTTAATGATGCTCCTCACACATCCGACAGCCCAGTGAAAGCAAAGCAAAGATGTCACACATGGGCTGTGCGGTTTTATTGTCTTCGCTCTGACTTCCGGGCCGCCCGCCCCCACCCCTCCTTGGGTTCCGTTCTTGGTTTACCAGGGGAGGGGAAACTATTCCTGCCCAGGCCATGTGGATATTTATAACCCCATTCACAGGCCATACAAACTATCCGCTTAAAAATTAGCCTGCAGTACTGGGTCAAACATGTCACTAACTCACCCCTCATGCCTTGGCAGGGCCAGACCACATGGTTTCGCCGGCCTTATTCGGCCCGAGAGCCAGACGTTCCCCACCCCTGGTTTAAGCTCTATAGATCGTCTGCACCTCGTACAGGGCACCTCCAGGAGTGGCCTCGGAGCTCACGTCCCTGGAACCTTCTGCCTGAAGACCCCACCCGCCGGGGTCTTCCGGCCTCAGAGAGCCTGGCACTGCCACCCCTGCCCATCGCAGCCCCGATGTGCCTGGCAGGAAGGCGTCCTGCCCCTCTGGGCCCGGCATCGGTGCTCACAGCCTAAGGAGGTGCACCCCGGCCTCCACTGCCTCCGTAGCCTTGGCCGGGAGGGGGCTCTCTCCTGCACGTGAACCCGGCTGCGCCTCTCCCTCGGCTCCCAGACTCAGACCCAGAGGGAGACCAGGTTCTGCAGCTGGCTCTCCAGGACTGCGTGACGTCAAGGGAGCTGCTGCAACATGGGAAGATGCCACCGGGCAGCACCTGCCGGGCCCAGAGGGGTCAAGGCGTGGCCCTCCCCCTCCCAGGCTGGGGTCTCCTCGGGTCCGCACAGAGGAAAGGCCCCGAGGAGGGAGGAGGCCCGACTGGGTTTTCAAGGGTATGCGGGTTCACTTCTAGCCAGAAGGATGCTGCTAAAAATAGCAGTCCTCCTCTGGATGATTTCACATTAAATCTGCTCACCTTACATGTCGCATCTTACTACCTCCTTCCCGCCCCTCCAGGCCTCGGGTGACCTGGAACAGCAGCTCACGGTGTGAGGCAAGGGGAGCCATGGTGTTCATAGAAATCAGCCCGTTCAGGGACCCCAGAGGGAGGGCTCTGTGCATCTGCCTGCAGACCCAGCCCTGGGGTGGGGAGTGACAGCTTGATTTGGGGAATGATGCTGCTGACATAAGGCAAATCAGTGCCACGCACCTGGACCCTGTGCGGACTGGCAGGCTGCCCACTCTCCGTTCTGAAATATCGGGGGAGTGGAGGCCGTTCCAGGGACCGGGACTGGGTGGTAGACCAGAAGCCCAGTCATTCCCATAGGCCAGTGGTTGGCAAACCGCAGCTCGTGAGCCACATGCGGCTCTTTGGCCCCTTCAGTGTAGCTCTTCCACAAAATACCATGTGCGGGCACGCACGTACAGTGCGATTGAAACTTCATGGCCCATGCACAGAAATCGGTATTTTGTGGAAGAGCCGGTATTTTGTGGAAGAGCCACACTGAAGGGGCCAAAGAGCCGCATGTGGCTCGCGAGCCGCAGTTTGCCGACCACTGCCATAGGCTAAGGGCCCAGTGTTTCCCATACTTTATCCCAGGCTCACCCTCTACCCACTGCCTTCGGATGGGAGTGGGAGGAAGGGAAGAATGAGAGGAGGAGGAGAAGGAGAAATGAGTCAGGCAAAGTAGGTCAGCCGCCTACTTTCCGGCAGAACCCCCGACGTGGAAGAAGCTACCAGAGGAATCCCCTTTACCTCCTCAGCACGTTGTTGCTCAGCCTGGCGGAACCCCGTCCCAGACAGGGCGCTCACTACCCTCCAAGGCCGCGTGACCCTTTTGTTCCCTTGGGCTTCCCAGGCTCACTCCGCACTTCGGGGCGGGAACCTCCCTACCTCAGACAACTCCCAATCCTGGACCCTTACACGCCCCGTCCCCGGGGCCGGGCTCCGGACCTGGGGTGTATGAGGAACCGTCTCTGATGAAGGGGAAACACGGGCAGACTATCTGTGATTGACTGTCTCAAGTTTGCTGACAGCAGAAACTAAACCACCCAGCATGTCGACACCTCCGATGGGACTGCACGGCGCAGTGTGCTCTGCGAGCCACGTGGAAATTCCAAACTCACAAGAAGAGTCCTCCTGAATCACAGGATGGAGCATGTATGACACGACGAGCCTGGACACGCGTGTATATGAGGTATTAGCTGGTGTCATGTCAAAAGTTCCCACGTGCACCAGAACGGGGTGGGGAACTGGGATCCGCAGCTGCCAGGACTGCAGGACTTCTCAGAGCCTTTGACGTGACGATTCCTCCTACGCGTGTCTAGTAGAGAATGCCTCTCTGCCCTCCCTGATGGGAACCCTCTGAGCCTCAGTTGCCTCCTCAGCAAGGCCCACCTGAGGCGGGAGCCGCCGTGGCAGAACCTTGAAAATCACGAGCGAGCCCACAGGAGGCACACGGCACTCACTGCCTTCTTCCCGGTCAGTGACAGCCGCAGGCTTGAAGGAACCCATCTGTTTAGCAGCCTGGGCTCTCAGCCAAACAGTGGCCCCAGGGGCGTGTGCACATCCATTTCCCAGCCTTCAGCAAAAAGAGAGAAACGCGCTTTCTCACCGGCTGACACAGCAGAGGGGCCTGGGATGGGCAAGGACGCCAGCCGCTCCATCGAAGGCAGCATCTTCCTAAAGAGATAACGACCGACGGCATCTCCTTCCTCGAGAGCCTGGTGACAAATGGACTCACAGGCAGGAAACCTCAGCTCCGGGGATACACTTGGACGTGAAGCTGTGAGAGCGAACTCGCCCATCACTTCTGGGTCCTCACAGGAGGCCTCCCCATTCCGGGAACTCAGGCCGCTCGACCTGGGTAAGCGCGGGTACCACGGACACCCACGCTGCTCATGTACCAGGTAGGGCGTTACACATGGTTACTGAGTGCCTTTTAGTGTCTGGCCCTGGGGTGTGTGTGTGTGTGTGTGTCAGAGGGAGGGACAGATGGATGGAGGGAGAGCAGGGGGGGTGGGGAGGATAGGGAAGATCTCTCATTCATGTCCGATTCTGTGCTAGCAGTGGACACGCGAGCCCAGGGATGAAGGGACTGGGCAGCCTCTGTTCTCCCATCCTCCTCTCAGGCCCACCCTCCACTGTGTCACAACCCCGTCCTCAAACAATCCTGGTGAGTGACAGGCACAGCGGACCTGTCCTGGGCCGGACGCTGTGGCCAGTGATCCCGACCTTAGCTCACCTTCCCCCGAGGAGGCAGGTGTCCCGCTGAAGGGGTTTGACCCGCAGAGAAACACCCGCATTTCTTATGGACCTGGAGCTGCGTTGGGGAGCTCTGTGGCCGTGAGCAAAGGGCCTCGCAGGACACCTGGCTCGAAGGAAAGGGCCGCAGGATGCGCCTGGCCGGGCCCTTCCTCATGCCCCACAGGCCCTCCTGTAGCCACCTGCGGTGACGGCGACAAAGGACACAGTCATAGAGACCCCCTGGCCGGAGCCTGCCAGGCCAGCTCCCTCAGTCCAGAGTTAGGGAACAAACACCCTAGGGGCGAGGGGACACCCAGGACACTGTCAGGGCAGCACAGCCAGGACGGGACCAGGTCTCAGGCCCACGGCAGACCTCTCGCCTCTCCCCGCAGGCCCCGAGGGGGAGCCAGAGCTGCCTTTGCAGATCCTCAGGGACTTAAGTGCCGGACAGAAGGACAGAGCCTCTAATTAGTGCAAAGAGGTAATGAAGAGGACACGCCCCGGGAAGCCGATTACTCTCCAGCGTCCAGGTGTGAATGACAGCGGGAGCCACTGAGCCGCCACCGGACTGACTCTCGTCCCTCTGCTCCCAAGGGCCGCCTCCGCAGCAGGCCCACCTACAGCTTCCTCTCCCTCGCCAGCACCTCCACTGGCGGCCCGACTGGACACTGGCTGCCAGCTCTGCGCACGGCACTCGGGGCTGCTCTGGTCTGGCGTCTGTGCACTTCCTTTTTTAAATGTTTTTATTGCTTTCAGAGAGGAAGGGAGAAGGAGAGACAGAAGCATCAATGATGAGAGAGAATCACGGATCGGCTGCCTCCTGCACGCCCCCCACTGGGGATGGAGCCCACAACACAGGCATGTGCCCTGCCGGGAATCAAACTGTGACCTTCTGGTTCATAGGTCGATACTCCCTCTGTGCCCACGCTTTGTTTTCCTCCTGGTACTTCGTGGACTTATTTTGTACTTTTCTTCTTCTTTGTGGTAAGCACATTGAACACGGGAAGCCTCCTCTGACCCAGTGTTCCCTGCACAGCTCAGTATTGTTGCCTGCAGGCACGATGTTCCCAGCGGCCTCCAGCACGCGCTCACCTTCTATAACTGAAACCTTGCGGCCACTGCACCGAAAAGCGTCACATTCCAGCCACGGCAGCGTTTCTGGAGGAAGGGTTATGCAGACGGCAAACCCCTGGCAGTGTCTCCCTGCTGTGAGTCACTCGGCACACACCACTCGGCACACACCAGGTCTAAGGCTCAGAACACGGGGTGTGGGGGGGGGGGTCCTATTCAGCATGAGCCTCAGTAGTGATAACGAAACAGTGATGCATGACATTCCACCCTGAGACTCCAGGAGGAAAGCAATGAGGATCTTGTTGCTCCCAATTCAGGGGGTCAGGACTTCAAGCAGAACTCAGTGGGCGTCTCCATACCCAGCCGGGGAGCTTGCAGGTGGGGCTGGCAGGTGGCTCCAGGTGTCCCCGCTGAAGGGGCACCTATTCTCCAGCGATAGTCTCTCCTATCATGTCTTTCTTGAGGTCTTTGACCATGACCTCCAAGCCAGGTGTGCTCTCCTCCTTATTCCACCCTTCCCCACCCAGTCTGGGTGCCTCTCTTGTTCTCCGTGGCACAGACTGAGGTGTGGATCCTCATCTCCCATTAGGGTGTGAACCCCTTAAGGTTGGCGACCACCCCTGGCTCAGATCCACAGCCACCGTGAGAGGATCTAACACAGTGTGAGCATACACAGTTTCTGATGGATGTCCCTCGAATCAGATACAGTAGTCTAGGCTGTGGCATCAGTTGCTTCGATTTCATGGGGGTGACAGGGTCCCAGAAGACCTTGATTGTCTTGAAACGTCCAGGTACCCAATCAAAAGGGACGTGGGATGGAAAGACCATGGAACAGTATCCATCCAAGCATCAGTGTTAGGAACTCTGAGAGCAACGTTCAAAGTCAGACAGAACACTGAGGCAGGAGGCGGGGAGGCAGCGGGCTGTGCACAGATGGTCGAAGGTGGCGGACAGATGTGCAAGGAGGACAGATGTGGAAGGCCCAGAACGTGATAATGCATTGAGGTCTGATTCTTCCAGCCACGAAGAGCCACTGGAGAGCAAACAACATGTACGGATGACCTATTGTGTTCCAGGACCTGTGTTAGCTGGTGCATAGCACTTAATCCTCATAAAAGAAATGTAAGTCAAAGCCAGCTCAGCAAGGCCAGGTGGCTGAGGGTCTCGTGGTGAAAAAACGTCAACTGCCCAAGTCTATGGCCTTTCTTCTCAGCTGCACGCGTGGGTGACTGATGCTTGAAGAAGCCTCTTCCATAAGGACAGAGAACAGGTGTGCTGGAGAGGGGAGATGTTACGGGCTGGGACACGGTTAGGAGTTACTGCAAGAACCCCTGGCAGAGAGGAGGAAGCCTGGCTCCAGGCACCACTTCCAGAAATCAATCAAACTTGGAAACCAAGTGGGCGGAGGGAAGAAGAGCTGTGGATGGCCCGGAAGCACCCACCCTGGGCAGGTGGGCTGCAGGGGACAGCCGCCTCTCCTGCTGGGGCCCCGGCACTGGGTCCACGCAGCAGCCGACCTGCCCTCGGGGGTCTTTGCTCCAATGCTGGGTACCCAGCCCCACCTCTGACCAGCGTCAGTTCCAAGGATGGAGTATTATTAGGTGAGCTTAGCTGAGCTGTGTGCTAGCTCCCGCTTCCTCTCTGAATCATGTGTGCGTGAATCATAACCACCCTCTTCATATTTTAGAAGCAAGTGTATAATTTTTCTTCCCCCAAGAAAAGAAATAAATTGCTGCCTAAATAGGAATCTAATGTGGTTTCTCAAGCGCTTGGACTTATTCAGTTCTGAGCCTGCCTTTTCTTTGGGCGCGAGAATAACCAGAAAAGCTAAAAATAAAACATTTTTAAAAGTTGACACCGATTGAGCGTCTGCCCTGTCCATGACTCTGCTCTACCCTTTCCCAGGTCAAGGTCGCGGCAATCATTCCCATTTGATAGATGAGCAACCGGAAGCTTATAGACGCCATTCACTGGCCCAGAAGCACACAGCTATTATCTTAGGACACTGCACTAGCAGCTGGGAAGCCAATCATCTCTGAACCTGTTCACTGTATATGAAAGGGGTTACCACCTAAGCCTGGTTCTTTTTTTTTAAATATATATTTATATTTTTAGTGATTTCAGAGAGGAAGGGAGAGAGAGATAGAAATATCAACAATGAGAGAGAATCATTGATCGCTGCCTCCTGCACGCCCGGCAACCTAGGCATGTGCCCTAGACCAGAATCGAACCTGGGACCCTTCAGTCCACAGGCCGACGCTCTATCCACTGAGTCAAACCGTTGGGGCCTGAGTCTGGTTCCTCGGGTGGATGACCACCGCGTGGGACGCTTAGAGTGTTACCCTCGCATAGGAGTGCTGCTTAGCTCTGCAGTATCACTACTGTATCCAAATATAGTGACAACATGGCTGCATCCCTTATTAAAATGCAATAATGACATCACAATATCAAACACTGTGTATCAATGCAACAGCAGCAGCAGCAGCAGCAGCTTATGTGGAGCGTCTGGGAGGTTTGGGGGATCTTCAGCTGCCCTATCTCACCAGGCCTTGATCTCTCCATGAGAATTAAGGCCACGGCAAACATTTCTGCATAAACCCACACAGGGGAGTCGAAACAGGTGGTTGAAGATCACACATTGCCTCATGATCCACTCTCAAGGCGACCTTGTGAAGTCACAGTGAGCCTTTTGCTTGAAAATTGGAGGGGAGGTGACCTCCAATCTGATTCCCCCTGGGATTCCAGGCAGCGGCTCCAGCCATCTGGCTGAAGGGGCGGGGGGGGGGGGGGGAGGCTGGAGTGCTCACATATTTCCAGGCACCCATACACACTGCGTGGTGGCCAGGACTAGTCGCTGCTAACGCCCTGCATTTCCTGACCCTTGGAGGACACCATCCGGGACCACCCGCGTGCCCCGCCGTACAAGGGGGTGGGGCTGCCAGAGTCCCACTTTGTAATAACCATGTTGTCAAAGAGATGGGCTGGGGCCCTTCGCCTTCGCCCAGTGTGATGGAGAGGGAGCACTGAGCTTCAAGCTCGTCTTAGAGGTGACGACTGGGCCTGGGGAGGGCAGACAGCACGAGCAGTGCCCTTGGTGATGGGGTGGAGCTTGGCTTCACAAGAAGAGAGGGTCCCTGGACAGCACCCGGGGAGGCCAACGCACCTGACCTGGTAGAAAAATCACTCGGGTGTGGTCCCCCCCCCCGCCCCCCATTTCTCAGGAGGACAAGTCCACACTGTCTCCTCCGTGATGCGCCTTGTTCCTGGGATGTGAGGGGTGACGGCAATGCCACTGGAGATGCGGCCCGCCCACAGAATCGTGTGGGGGCGCATGCATTTGAGGGGGACAGCGGGGGTCAAAGTGTCTGTGGCCTCGCCGGGGACCCCGTGCCGGGAGAGTGGCCTTCCATGAAATGCACATGGCAGTGTGGTCTGTGTCCCCTTCACGTCAACCTCGGGAAATCAAAGACTGAGACCCAGGAGGGGATCTCGGCTTCATGAAAAACTAGGATCAACATGGAAATCAGAACCGCAAGGGGCACCTCCGGGCTTGTCTCCGGGCAAGGCCGTCCGTACCCGCCGGGCCTGCAGAGGCCAGGGCGGCGCAGGGGGAAGGGCACCCTGTATTCTGCTGACACGACCCAGATGGAGAGGCACAATAGCCTCCACCGCCAGCTCAGCAGCCATGTGTCCACCTGGCACAGGAAAGCCTTGCGCAGCGTGTCCACTCAGGGCCGCTCCGTCCAGACAGGGCTGGCCTCGGTCCCATTGGACGTGGCTTTCTAACCCGTGTGAGAGCGCAGGGACCTGACATGGAGTTAAACACGCCGGTGACGTTTTTAAGGGCTGTGCCACCTGGGGGACATCTTTTATGTTCATAAGTACCGGTTTCCGGTTCTGTAGAAGGTAGAGGAGAACCACCTGAGAGGGATTTGGGGAGAGTAACATGTGACCATGTGTTTGCCACAGCGTCTGCCCAAGGGGTGTGCAGGGAGGATGGGGGACCCTTCCCCTTGCCCCCTGGGCCGCTGCGTGCTGAAGATTACCGCCGGCAGACGGGACGGGACGGGACGGGAGGCAGGGTGAAGTCCAAGTGCAGGGCTTATTTGGCAGGGCCCCCACATTCTGACTCCCGACAGTCTACCTTCATCTCCGCTAACCGCCAACACTGAGCTCCTACCGCAAGGCAGCGGGTCTGTGATGAGCTCTACTGCTGATGAAGGTGCTACATTCCTCAGGAATTTAGGAATGGGGGAAAACACAGTCATGTTGGGTAATGATATTGGTGGAGAAGAAGAGAGGCATAGGGGTCAGATGGAGGAGTTACAATCCCAGCTCGGCTACTTCCTAGCTGGGAGACCCAAGGCAAGTCGCTTAGCCGCTTGGAGCCTCCGTGTCCTGAGCTGTCGGATGGAGGTCAGACCCACCTCCCAGCAGCACAGAGCGGAGGGGGCCTGCTGATGGAGGCGCTGGGAGGAAACATGTCATCACCGCAGAGCACGTGCCAGGCACACACCTGACCTTCCTCCGATACACGGACGCACTAACGCTCCCACCCACGTGAACACCAGGATCCCTGAGTCACTGATGTGCTCGTTCTAACTGAAGAGCCGGTCACAGTGAGCCGGTCACAGTCCGGCAAGGCGGGTGCTGTGCCCATGCCAGAGTCAGCTAACAGGTAAAGAGTTTATTGGTGGCTCCCTGCGCTCACCTGTGAAAAGCACCGAAAGTACAGAAATAGGCACCTTCTCTTCCTGGGAAATCTGCTCACATTCATTAACCCAAAAGGCTTCAAGCAATTCATGCTTGTAAAGCACTTTGACATCCTAAGAATAAGAGGCAATTCAGACGCGCAGTTCTATTATCACAGCCTTTTAGGAGTATTACTCAAGGGCTCTCAAGTCATGAGCTCCTCCAATCCCACACCTCTCATCTCAGAGACAGAGGCACCGTGGCGTCTACTCGAGGCCAGGATCCTGCGGATTCCCCAGGAGTTCTTGGAACTCTGCTTCCCTGGCAAAACTGTGGACAACGGTTGGAAATATAGTAAAAGGAAGAAGCATTTTGAGTGCTTTCAAGTACCAGCTAAATGCTGATTCCTCCTAGCTCTAGTTCAAGTTGCACCCCTGACCCCTGTTTCTACGGCTTTAGCATTAGGACAGGGCAACCAGCCCATAAAAGACTAGAGTATTTTGGACCCAAAAGACAAGAGGACAGAATTCAGGGCCACTTCAACCTCTGCAAAGTGAGGGAGAAACCAAGAGAGGAAAGAAGCTGAGAGGGAAGCCACACATTCCACATCTGCCTTCTGTCCAAACCTCTGGCTGAGCCCCAACCACGAGCGGGTGGGGCAGGCAGACCCCAAGAGCTGGACTGAGGATAAAATAACTGAACTCACATTCAAAGTGTTGCCCAAAGGGCAGAGGTTGCTGTTTGAATTCAATCAAGTTAATTGTCCACGACAGCAAACCAACAAGTAACAACAACAAAACACATTCATTAGAAGAATGTTATAGAATCCAGTCTCTACAACACAACATTCACAATAACTAAGACAGAGTCCAAAACTGTTCAAAGTGAGAGGAAATATGAAAACATGACCCATTCTTAAAAGAAAAGGTAACGGGTGATCCAGATATCCAGCTATTGTGATTAGCGCCAAGTTATAACTAGGCTCGACGACATAATGGAAAATATGCCTGTAATGATTGAAAATTAGCTATAAATCTTGCATATCCCTTGGATTTCAAATGGAAATTAAATGAAGAATCACATAGGGTTGGAAAGTTTTTATCTCATAAAGACAGTAGTTTTGGGAAAGTTCACATTTTTCTGTAGACAAAATATTTAATAGACCAGCTATAAGAGACTGAGAATGCAATATAACCACTAATTAATTCATTAACTAACTCAATAGATAATTACATACTGGATTCCAGGCATGGTTCAAAAATCGACCTAAACAAGTTACCAGCTTTCTTAGACCTTCTGTTATACATTCACCATAGATTATCCTTGCTTTGTGAGAGATAATTAGTTTACATTAAGTAATTGACCATTGAAACTATTTTATTTGGGTCTTAAACCCTTATTTCATGCATCCTGTCCTCATCTTTTCACCCCAAAGCTAATCTAGGTATCAGAGATGTATATTGGCGACACACACAAACATAGTTCAAAATTGTATTTCTCTCTCTCTCTCTCCCTTCCTCCCCGCCCCCCCCCTCCCGCCACCCCTCCTCACCCCATATATACTTTATGTGGAATTGTGGGTACTCTAGTAACATTGACAATTTTGTTTCAGATCTTCTCCCCACACCCCCACTAACCAGGGGGGCCACCTTCTTTCCCTGGAGCCTGTGCCTCCCCAGTGCCTGGCACACAGCGGCCCGAAGCACATCCTGGTCCGGCTCTTGATGAAATGGCGATGACTAACACCAAGCTTCCTGAGAGCGGCATCTGACTCATGAGCATCTCATCTCTTCCAATGCAGTGAGATTCTTCCCCTGTCACTGCCACAGAGACTTCGTGGGCAGGCGGGAGAGGTCACCGTGCAAACAGGTCATCAGCAACAGAGGGGACTTCTGTTCAGTAATTGGTACCTGAGAAAACAAGTGGCTTCACATTCGCTTGACTCGGGCCGCCTCTCCCCGGACCATTAGCCTTACAAAACACAGACCTCAATTAGCTTTCATGGAAATGAGATGATGTCATGCGCCTTGGAAGGCTTTCATCTGTCCACGGGGAGCTCTACCAGGCAGCTTGTCCAGAGTGCGTATCCATGGAAATCGCTGTTGAGGGCCAGCACAGAGATGCTATTCTTCCAGGTTACACAGCCCCATCCCATGGATGGTCCACTGTCATGTCACAGTGGCCCCGTGTGGTCTGCATGCGGGAAGCCCACAGCACAGAGGACAATAAAGGAGGCTGGAGGGGTAAGTAACCAGTCACGGATGGTGCCACGGGGGGTGAGCCTCGGCTTTCCCGATCCTGAATCCCACTCCAGTCCCCCCGCGCTGTGTGGCCCCATGCACCAGGCTCACCTTCAGCCCTAAAGGAAAAGCCATACGACGTTAGAAGGGGACATCGTATTGGCAAAGAGAGCACATGGGGCTTCCCTCTGACTGGACGTCATCAAGAGATCCCCGACCCTGTGCGTGGGGCGCTGTATTTTAACAAAAGGGGAAGGACTTGCTTTGGTTCAGGCTCTCTCTGTGCTGAGACTCTCCGAGGTGCTTCGCGGCTACTCTCTCTAATTTAACCCTAACTCCTCTGCTGGGTGCGCATCGTGTGCTCCAGCTACACGCCTCCCGGGAACGGCGTGGCCACAAAGCACATCAGCCATCGCATGGCAGGGCCTCTCCTGAAACTAGGAACGCACGCACCCTCTGCTGCATGCCAGACACTGTCCTGGGACCTCTCTTCATACGACACTGTGTGTATGTGCACGTGTGTTTCTATGTTTAATATTTCATTTTCTTAACACATATTTATTGAGCACCTACTATGTGCAGGTGCATTCAACATCCCTCATGGAGATGCTATTGGCCATCCCCTTTCGACAGGTTTTGAAATGCCAAGTGATTGTGTGTAGCTGGGACTCAGGTTCTACTTTTCAGATAGAGAATCAATATATTTATCCACTATGTTATCTTCCCCTAACCTCCACCATCAAAGACAGAACAAAATAAAATGAGGAGAGAGAAACAATCGAAATGAAGTGATTCTGGAGGGTAGCCAGGACATTATGCCCGGCACTCCACCGACAGCAGAATGTAAAAAGTAATAGCTCTTCAATTCTCCAATTCCCCTGAGTAATGAATCCCCAGCAAACCGTCTTGTGTCCAAGGGCCTCGCCGTGCAGCGGAGTCCCCGCTCCCAGGGGACGGGCTCTGAGATTCGGTAAAGGAAGGACGGCAATGGAGTTTTGGAAACGGATCGATATTAATGCACTGCCACTGACCAGTCCGAGGGCCAGGCGATGGTTCCGGGAGGACGTGCCTGTGTCATCTCATGGTTTAACCTGAGGGTGGGTTACCACCGGACAGGAGCTACCCGTGGGAGTCGGATGCTGCCTGAGTCTTGCATTTAGGGAAACAGAACGACCCCACCAGGCCCTCCCTGCAGACAGCAGTGTATGTGTGGAGCTGCGTGAGGTGGGAATGCGGTTCATGGTCTACCATTCGCCAGGCAGTAAGAGCCGTGCCTCTCATCGCCTCTGAGTGACGGACATCTGGTCAACCCCAAGTCATGGGCCTGGAAGCAGCTGCTCCAGAGCTGGTGGCTGAGAAAGCATCTGGGATTTAGTCTCTCTGACTCAAATCATCTTTATAAATTTTTTTACTCATACTGATTCCAAAAAACAGTTCTCCAAGGAGCTGGGAAACGTGAGTTTGTGTGTGAATTCAGTGCTGCGGAGGGAGACACTCAAGTGTTGGCACCTTTTACTACAAGGATCAAGATGAGGAAATGAAAACCAAACCAAAAGAAGTGACCTTCTGAACTCCTCCATCGCACCTGGGAGGCAGGACGCACACAGATAAAATGGCGAATTAGTCACCCCAAGGCATGTTTATTTTCAAAACTGCCACCAAAGTGATTCATTACATGTTTACTCCACCGGGACTCGGGGACAGGGCAGTGGAGCTGAAACCCTCTGTTTGGGGAGAGAATCAGCAACAATCACTGGAACAATGACAAACATGGAAACAAGAGAGAAGTCTACTGCCTCGACATTGCCGAGCAACAGCACAGAGCCACAAGTACGAGGGGGGCCTTGGCACCCTTCCTTCCTCTTTTGCTCAACATGTAACCAACCAGCCAACCCAACAAAACCCTGCGCAGCCACAGATTTAGTTGAGGGTCATGGAGAAGGCTCTGCCAATGCTGGCGTGGCTCACAGACAGACAGCACGGCTGAACTAGCAAGCAGTGGAGAGGGGAATGGCGCACTTCTGGGGACCTACTATGTGCCAGGCTCCCTGCCACAGTTCCCATGCACAGCCCTTGTTCCTCACAAGGCTTCGATTTCACGAGGACAAGGACTCTGCCCACTGCTGCTCAGCATTGCCTCGCGGCCTGCAGCCCAGGGCTTGGCAGGTGGTAGGCATTCTGTAAACAAGCGGAGTAAAGGAATGATCTCCCCGAGACCCTAAGAAACCAGATGAGCACCGAGTGCTGATGTCTGAGAACGAACTGAGGCTCGGCTTCACTGAACGATCTGTGCCATCCGCTCAGGGGGAGTGAGGGAGCAAGGAGTGACTGTGTGACCTTCGGGAGGGGGAAGTCCCCGGGGACCTATTTTAATGCAGAAGTAAGATTGCTTCTATCCGACAAACACGATGCTGTTACTACACGGTCCCTCCCCAGGGCTTTGGAGGTTAAATGTGTCCCTGAGAAGCGATTCGGGTTCTGCCTTGTTGGCTCAGCACAATCTCTGACCAGGACTAGAGAAATGAAAGCTACATTTGACCCGCATTCTGCACAACTGTCACCCAAGTCCAAAACTAACCAGGTCTCCTGGTCTATAAATTCCATGTCCTTGGCCTGACAACCTCTCTTCATAAGTCCCAGCCACATATATGAGATTATAATAATAATACATAGTAATGATATCATGATCATCGCCAAGGGCCAGAGCTTTGCATGGTCTAACAGCTTTAAACATATCACCTCATTTAACCTTCACAAGAGCCTAACCAGGAGGCTATCATTGTTGCTGTAATAATTCCCATTTCACAGATGAGGAAGTGAGGAAGACAAAAACATGCAAGTCCAATAGACCAACTACTTCTAACTTTGGACTCTGCTTCTCCCTGCCTGGCATGGCTCTCTTTGTGAATGGATGCGTAGATGGGTGGGTGGATGGGTGGATGGATGGCTGGATTGGTGAACGAAGGAATGGAAAGAGACAGGAAATAATTAAGGGGGTGTCACTGCTGTGGATATACAGTCTCTGAGTATCCAGCTTAATCCATAATTCATGATGGGAATAACTGTCGTGTGGGCTGCATCGGGCTGGGGAGGCCAAGAAGGGGGTGCTATGGGTAGACTCTAGAGTGAGAAATGCTCACCCATCTGCCGACTCTGCAACGTGACAGGCTGTTTGGCCTTGAGAGTGACATCTCCGAGCCTCCATTTCTATCTCTAGAAAATGAGGGAAATGAATGATCTACTCAGAAGAGTGTGTGAGGACCAAACATTATGCAGGTGCATAGTAGGTGCTCAGTAAATGCATGCTGAAAGAATGAATCAATGAGTTAACCATTATGTCATCTCACACATAAAAGGGATCTGAATGAAAGCCGGGATTCAGTGGGTCTCCCTTATGTTTTGGTTTGAGCTACAAAATCCACCCAAAGCCACAAAACCATGAAAATCTCTAGATTTGTGTTGTGGACCCTCATGGGTATCGCCGGGCACGTAGTCAAAATGCTCTGATTGTGCTCACACTCACATCATCAAAATGAACCGAGTGCAAATTGCGATCCTGAAAGCCAGGTCCTGGCCCTAAGCCTCCACATCTCAGAGCTGCAGGCTCACACTTGGCCAAAACCAAGTGCGTTTCTGACGTGGGTCCAAGGAGTCTGGAGAAAGGCACCCGGGAGGACGAGGGGTTCGCTGTCTGGCTGGCGGCTGTCACTGAAGCCCAGCGCCAGCCCAAGGAGAAGGCATTCTCTAGCACCCACGTGGGCAGCCTGTCCTCAAGGTCGGAGTGGGTTTCTCTGCGTTTCCTGGGCCCACCCACCGGCTCCTGGGGAAGATCGGGCATCCGCTAGGAAAACAAGATCATTCGTGTGCCCAGCCTTCATCTTCACTAGAATAGACACCAAAAGGTGCTTCCCATCTTCCCCCGAAACCCTCAGAAGCCCAGGTTCCCGCATCAGAGAGAAGATGAAAAGGATCTCGTGCTGTCAGAGTGAAAGCCAAGGTCGGGGCGTCACGATCGCCCTCGATCCGCCGCCTTAGATGAAGGGAGACGGGATGGGGGAGACCTGAGCCGCTCCCGTCCCTGATCCTGCCCTCTTGCCTCTCTGCCATGGAAAGATGAAGGGAACGAAGGGTCAGGGAAATCATCCCGGGAAGCTTCGGGGAGAACACAACACAATGAAGATGTGAAAAGAAAAATGAAAGGAACTAACAGGAAGCTTTCGCCTGGGATGCACACTGCACAGGGAAAGGGAACTGGAGAAACACCAGGCTCCCTCTGCATGTCTCAGAGAGTCGCTTGAACACGTAGACCCGGGTGCCACCAGCCCGGTTGGACCCAGACCCCAAGGGAGTTCCTCTGGACCCTCCGCTGAGAGGTGCATGTAGTAATAGGGCCTCCTCCCGCCTCCCCTGCGGAGAGGACCTGGTTTGATTCATGCAGAAGCAGCTCGGATCTGAGCTGGGCTCCTGTGAGCATCTCTCCCTATGATTGTTGTTTCTCCGCCTCCCCTGCAGCGGAGGCGCTGGCTGTGGGAGCCGCGCCAAGCCAAGCACGGGCCACTGGGCATCACTCTGTCCTCACAGCCGCCTGCGAGGGAGGCAGAGGCCTCCCCTCAGTCCCGCAGGTGGGGGCCCTGAGGCACAGATCAGGGTTCGCTCAGAAGCAGAGAGAGTGAGTGGGGGAGCCAGGCCTGGGCAATTCCATGGGCTGTCGGGCTCTGAGCCATGAGATGCAAGCCAGTGCCATACTGCGCTGCCCAGGTGCCCACAGTCCCGGGAGCGGGCATCTTCCTTCCAAAACAGGAGCCTAGAGCGTGACACACACCCACCCTGGAAGGGTGGGGAGAAGAGGAGAGAGGGTCCCGGTAAAAGCCGTGGAAGGAGTTCACACCGACACGGGTGTCAACCCAAGTATGGCAGGTGCGCTGGCTGCGACCCGAGGACTCCTCGTTCCCAGTCTCCTCCTCCCACACTTGCCTCTGACCATGAAGGCTGGAGAAAAAGACAGATAGTCACTCACCTCCCAGCATTCCCTCTAGTGAAAATCACCATGGAGATTAAGGGCAAATATTCTAGGAAGCTTCTGGAATGATTTGTTGTTGTTGTAAGGGGACAGACGAGGGAAGTGGAGAGCAGGGGGCTGCACTCCCCCTTCTTTCTTCCTTGAACACAGATGTGATGTCCGGAGCTGTGGTCATCATATTGCGACCATGAGGCAACACGCCCACAGCTAAAGATGGCAAAGAACTTCATCTGAAAAACACAGAGTTGATCCCTCTGTCTAAGTATGAAGAACTAGTCACCTGCAGGCTTGTTCAGTGAATGACAGGTGAAGCCAATGCAGTCAAGCGCCCTGGGTGGCGCTCCTGGGCAGCTCAGATCTGCAGGGGCACTGAGTGCTGGCCATGACCCAGAGAGTGAGCCGGGTGCAGGCCGGGTCCTTGTTCCCGAGGAAACACTCACCCTCTGGGAGAGCGATTCTGTCTGTAGAGAGGGAAGTGCACCCAGATTCCAGGAAGGGTGGCTCTATGCTCAGTGAGGGGACGCTCTGACGTTCCGCAGGGGGCACTAACGCGGGGAACGGAGCAGCGGTGTGACATGGTAAAGGCAGAGTATACACACAGGAAATCGCCAGGAACATCAGGCATAGATGGCCTCAGGGCCCCCATGGGACTTGCGCTTGGTTTCTGAGTGCATGTCAAGGCATGCAAACGGCATGTTAACAAATACCCCATTTCTGCAGACTGAGGACCCTTGCGAGGTCCGTTACACATTTCTCCTGGAACCCTCACAAGAGCCCCACGAAATGAGTGGATGACTGTTTAACAAAAGGTAACACCCAGACAGCGAAAACCTCGGTCCCTGCGGGCCCACAGCGCCCTCTGACGATGTCAGGTCCCAGCCCAGCCTGACTCCCTCTGTGAGCCGTGGTCACAACCCACGGTCCCTGGTTCTGCTCAAAGCCAGCTCACACTCAGCACGGACGTCTGCTCCCCGCTGTGTTCAACCACCGGCGGGAGACTGTGGCTGATCACCACCCACCTGGCGCAGCGGGACTCCTGGGGCCATCACCCTGTCCCCACGATACGCACATCACCGAGCGGCTGGTCTCCTCTCAGAACCCAAGTCGGGGTCACGGCCAGCTGAGCCAGTTAGCCAAGGCTGGCTCGGAAGATACAAAATCTAATAATAATAATAATAATAATAGTAATAGCCCCATCCAACATAAACACTTCCAGAAACAAAGAAACAATGCACATGCAGTAATTCAATGATTTTCTTTTCCTTTCCACGGATCTCCCCTTTCGCATGTACCAAAGGTGGTTTGGGGACAACACATACTGCTCTGCGGCTCTTGGCGTTTCTCTGAGGCTGTGCAGCTTTGCAGAAGGCTTCCCTGTTTGGCAGAGCAAGCGACATCCAAGTTCTTGCAAGGCTTGGCGAGGTGGGGACCAGGCCCCGGGGTTCTGCCAGAGCCACGCCAACTGCAGGACGCCGCTTCCTGCTGAGCACATCGCTGCAGGGAGAGTCGGGAAAGCACTAGAGCTGGGAGCTTAACCTGCCTTCTCCTGAGGTGGGGGGCCATCTCCCGTCTGCCAAGTCCAGTTCCCAGGGTGGGTCTCCTCAAAGAGCCCCCCTCTCAGATCCAGACTCTGGAGAAGGACTTCTCAAGGCCTGTCCGTCGGGCATGCAAGGCCAAGACCGGAGAAGCCCTGGGCCCTTCGGAGCAAGAAGTCCAGGGGCACCTCTGAGCCCTCTGGCCTGAGGGACACCCACAGACCAGGTGCTTCCAGTGTCCCCTAAATACAGGGTGTCCCCAAAACATGTACACACACTTGCACAGCAGATAGCTCAATCAGCCAGATGAAGCTTTGAACAAAGGAAATTCATCCTAAAATGCTGCTGGGAGTTTAAAAACACAGGGGAAGCACAAACACTGCCTTTATAGTCACTCACAGTGGGCACACATCTTTTTAGGACACAGGGTGTCCCCCCAAAAATGCACACCCTCTAAAAGCTAACTCACTCAATTCTCACTCCTTTTCAGGTTTGACTGATTTGAAATAATGGGTGAAGCCAGACTAAGCTTTGAACAATGAAAATTTATCCACTAGACTTTTTTATGGAGATGCATAAAAGATAAAAGTTTACGGTACAAAACCAGCAACAGTCAACGAATCGGGGGCACACAGATACAGCACGAAATGATTCTTGATGTTTGTGGGTCCACTGCTTCACGCTATCAGCAGTGCCTGGGCCAGAACAGGCATCAGTCTGAAAACAGGCGCCAACCGAAAAAATGATTCATTTCTCTAGATTCCTTTAAATTTTGAAAAATGAACTGTATGTGAATAAACACTGACTCTACCATCATTTAAAGTGTGTGTATACATTTTGGGGGGACACCCTGATCCATGAAGACTTGGCCTTGGAATTCCGGGGTGGGGGGGCTCCCGAAGCTGCAGTGCGGCAGGAGATGGAAAAAACCCAGGCTGGAGGACTCAGGGTGCTCTGCCATCCTCGCCACCCGCCACCTGTCCTCGGGCGGGACGCAGAGGGCCTGCTGCCCAGACTAGAAAAACAAGTGTCAGAGAAAAGGCACCCGAGGCGCTGTAACTTCCATGAAGTGCCCTGACCGCATCGCACCCCGCTGCGGGCCTGGCCTGAGGCCCTTAAAGGGACAGAGGCCGCCTCTCCCTGTGCCCTGGCTGTGGAATTACCTGGCCATAGCATAACATTCCAGCCAGAGCAGGCTACATTCAGAAGCCGGGAAATGATGGCTGTTCTCACTGTTTAAACTAAAGAACAATTAATGAGAAGCAGCAACAAGCTGGAATCCCAGGCTCGAGGGCAATTATGCAATTAAGACAATTAATTAGAGGCTTCAGTGGGAGACGCTGTCAGGTTGTGCACTGGGAGGAGGGGAGGAGGGGAGGAGGGGAGGAGGGGAGGAGGGGAGGAGGGGAGGAGGGGAGGAGAAGGATCCGCAAACCCAGCAGCTCACCCGCACCAGGCAGATGTGGGGAGGGATGTGGGGTGGGGGAGGGAGGGGCATGCAATGGTTGTCTCTCTCAGAATCCGATGCCCCAAATATCCGTGGGGCTCCCCCTTCAGCCCCCTTCCTGGTGGGTGTTCTGGGCTCCTTCAGACACACATCTCCTGTGATCTTCACCTTCCCGGAGGGGTCAAGCCTACCACAATCCACAGGTGAAGTAAGGGGGCTCCACGGGGCAATGGCTGCCAGAAGATGACAAGGTGAGAGACAGGCTGCCAGGGCAACTCGGGGCCGCCCATGTCCACAGATACCTTGCCCGTCAGCTCGGTCGAGCTGCCTCTCTGAACAGCTCTCTCCCCCTCATGGGTCCCCTCTACCCATCAGCTCGGGAAATCTTCATTCCACTCTGTGGAGCCCTGTGCCTCCGCCCACACTCTCCCCTTAACAAAGCCGCAGGCAGAGCCGAGGGCCCAGTTCTGCAAACCTCCAGGCTCTCTGCTCTCTCCCAGGAGCCAGGCCTGGCCGCTGGCCCCTGCACAGCCCTAGCTCCCGGACTCCCAGGAGCAAAGCCCCGCGAGTCAAGGGGAAGACCAGCCCCTGCTCTCCACACCTCTCCTCTGGCACTGAAACCAACACACCAACACAGGTCCCGGGAGCGAGACAGCTGCACTGTGACCCAGTTAGAGAGCAGGTCAGAATCTCGGTCAGGAGAGAGAAATAGGTCAGGTTCGGGCTGAATGTGGAGCGAGCCTGAAGTGCAGTCAGAAAAGACCTGTGAGTAGGAATATTGCACAAGAAAGGCAAGTGATCCTGTGGGCAGGTGAGTGTCAGGTTCAGGTGGGGTGCACAGAGGGGACGGAGCCCCCAGAACGCCCACTGGATGATATGCTCTGCCCACCGATGTTTGCTGGAGAAATGAATGACTCAGCAGCTGAATTAAAAATCTAAAACAACAGTGACCTTGTCTTTCAGCTTGGGAGGTAACCCTGATGAATGTATCTATGCCAAGACGGGCTTATAAGAAATCTTTGTGACCTGGCCAGTGGCTCAGCTGGTTGGAGCATCATCCCGTGCGCCAAAGGGTCGCAGGTTCAATTCCTGGTCAGGGCACATACCCAGCTTGTGGCTTTGATCCCTGTTCAGGGTGCAAATGAGAGGCAACCAATTGATGCTTCTCTCACATCAATGTGTGTGTCTCTCTCTCTCCATTCCTCTCTCTCTCTCCCTCTCAAATCAGTACAAAGGTGTCCCTGAGTAAGGACTGAAACAAGAAGAAGGAAATCTTTCTGGGTTGAAAGCTCCTCGGCACCTGGACGGAGGGCTGGGTGTTGCTAGTTTGTGGCCAGCTCAGGGGACGGGAGAACATGGCTCTGCACCCATCACTTAGCTAAGTGTGTTTCTTCCCTCAGTGAGATGGTGTGGCACAGTCACAGACGCTGGCTCTGATGACTCAGGAGCAGGCCATGTGTCCCCCGGCGAGACGCCGTCTATTCTCACGTGGAGGTGTGTGTTCAGGAGGTGTGATAAAGTGGGGAGGAGAGGCAGACGCCAGACGAAATGTGGTGACAAAGTGTTTCTCCTGGTGGTTTTCCAGGATCCATCTCCTCGCTCAGGAGCGGTCCGGGATCAGTCCTTGGCCATCCAAGTTCTGTCATCCTCGCCTCCCCCAACAGTCACATTTATCAGAAGCCTCCATGGGCCATGCTGTTCGCCTGCACAAGACCCTGCAAGCGTGGCCGGCGGGGCGTTAGATAGATGCCGCCGTGTCCGAGGGCGCATCCAGGGAACCCTCGTGTTCGCCTGCGGCCCGGAGAGCCCAGACCTTTAAAGCTGCACAACACAGGTAAACATCCCAGGCGTTCTCCTAAAACACTAAAGCTGATTGATTCGAGCCCTAGATCCGGGCCAACAGCAGAGCCATGAAGCACATGTGGCTCCTCAGTGTAAGTTATTAAAGAAAAGGGGCGCTCGCTTCCTTCGTTGCACCAGCCACCTTTCAAGGGCTCAGCAACCACCTGTGGCAATGGTGACCGCATTGAACAATGGATACAGGACATTCTCACCATGGAAAGTTCCATGGGACACTACTGCCTTAGACTGGACGTTTTGAGTTTCTGAAATACAGGGGGCAGAGCACCAAGGGAAGTGGCATTATGAGAAATCAACCAGAAAACTCCAGCATGTGGGAATTTTTATCAGCCAACGGACCTATATTCTCAAATAGTCAGTATTGTGGGTGGAGGATTGGGAAGGGGAATTTGAGGGCCTGGGCTAGGACATGTCCCACAGCTCTGCAAATTTCAGGGTGGGGGGGAAGCTTGCTAGTATCCAGTGAGAGGTGCCACGCTCTCTGAGTTGGCTCAAATGCTTTCACTAACTGGTGTGTGTGTGTGTGTGTGTGTGTGTGTGTGTGTTGTGTCTCTCTGTGTGCGCAATTCTTCTTTTTCAATAGCCAGGCTATGTAAGTCTTTACTCTTTATCCAAAACAGCCAGGCAGGCTATTTCTAGCTCACATCTGTGTGTCCTAAGGGACCTCAACTTTTATTCTGTTACCCTTAAAACACTTTGCTCATTTCAAATTTAGACTTTCATCCAGCAACTGAATATCAAACATCCCCATTCCTCTCTACCAGGCCATTTGTTCATTTTCCATAAAACAACAGCACTCAAGAAATGAAACACAGAGGCACAAATCTAACAAAACGTATGCAAGATCTATCTGAGAAAAAGCACAAAGCTGCGATGAAAGAAATCAAAGAACTAACTACTTGGAGAGATATTCCATGTTCACGGATAGGAAGACTCAACATTGTCAAGACATCAATTCTTCCCAACTTGATCTACAGATTCAATCCCAATCAAAATCCTATCAAGTTATTTTATGGATATTTACAAGCGGATCCTAATGTTTACATGGCTAGGCAAAAAATACAGACTAGCCCACATGGTATTATAGAAAAACAGAGTTGGAGA
The DNA here is from genome assembly GCF_000147115.1 of Myotis lucifugus. Classification (NCBI taxonomy): domain Eukaryota; kingdom Metazoa; phylum Chordata; class Mammalia; order Chiroptera; family Vespertilionidae; genus Myotis; species Myotis lucifugus. Next base: position 1,265,871 of record NW_005871355.1, read on the forward strand.
ACTCAATACTTACTATAAAGCTAAAGAGAGTGTGGTATTGGTGGGGGGAAAACAGACAAATGGATCAATGGAATAAAACCTAAAACCCAGAAATAAACTCACACAAACAGACTAACTTATTTCTGACAAAGAGAGGAGGTGCTGTGGAATATATTTTCATTTTCCTCACTACAGTCACACTGAAGACTATCTTCTCCTGGCTGAGCGTGATGAAGCATTTGGAATGGATTGTCTGAACTCTGCAATGTATTTTCCAGCGATTTAGGAAAATACGCATTCATATGCAGAGAAGGCAAATGTTCCAAAATGCTAACGGTGGCTGGATCTCGTTGTAGGAATTGTAGGTATGTGTCATGCCTTTTTTCCAACTCTTCTGGGTGAGTGAACATTTTCATAACAGAATTTCTGTTCCAACAACATCCCTACAGGACGTACAGAACCTGATACGTGTCAACACTCCAAGGCAGTCTGCAGGTGAGGCTCTTTTTGCGGTCCTGGCAATGGGAGGTTTCCATTCCTCTAACACTGTTTTATTTACGTGCTTAAAGCTCATTGAAGGATCCATGGTGCCTAAAGGGTGACACACAGAATCCTCGGGACGCCTTACACCCGCCGAGGGCGAAGCCCCTGCTCTTGCCCCTACAGATCCCCTATTCCACATGGAAACATACGTACCAGAGCATTCCAAACCCTAGGACCATTTCCTTTCTAAACACTTCCCAAAATGGGAACAATACTCCAAAGAATCAAAGCCGTGGCTTGAGCCAGATTCAGCCTGATGTCTTTTAAAGCAGTTTCCTAAAGACTCTGGGTACTGAAGGCAGCTATGGGAGCACAGAGCCGGAGGTCAGAGCAATCAACAAACAGCAGTGAAAGCAAACACGGGGAGACTGTCCTTGACCAACTGGTAGCTAGTTTTGTGTTATTCCTTTTATTACCTACCAATACCTGGGGGCGGGGGGAGATGAGAGAGAGAAAGAGAGCGAGAGAGCACTATGTCAATTCAATGTGCATAAAGCTATGGACAGAATGAGCTCGGGCAGCCAGGACCCTGCCCCGGCGATGGCATCGCCACAAGCAGCCTTGGGAGAGACGTGTTCTGCACATTCCACAAAGGCCAGTGTGGCTCCGTGGTGGAGCGTTGGCCTATGAACCAAGAGGTCACAGTCCAATTCCCGGTCAGGGCACATGCCTGGGTTGCCGGCTCATTCCCCAGATCCACATGGCTGAGTGGTGAAAAGCCACATGCTTTGATGGAATGGTTTTGAATATGGTTTTGTTTTTTGAGCAATAGCTGAGATTTAAATGCCCTTCACAAGGGGCATCTATAGGGCAGCGGCTGAGAAGAAGACACGTGGGGATCACACCAATTTGGGGTCAGGTTCAGGCTTCCACTCTTTTTAAAAAAAATATATTTTTACTGATTTCAGAGAGGAAGGGAGAGGGAGATAGAGATAGAAACACCAATGATGAGAGAGAACCATTGATCGGTTGCCGCCTGCACCGCCCCCCCAACTGGTTAGTCTTTAACCACAACCCGGGCATGTGCCCTTGACCGGAATAGAATCCAGGCCCTTCAGTCCATAGGCTGACGCTCTAGCCACTGAGCCAAACCAGCGAGGGCAAGGTTTTCACTCTTGCTGGCTGTGGGACTGTAAGCAAATCATCTCCCCTCCCTGTGCCTCGGTCCCCTCAGCATTAAAGAGGGCTAGCAAGAACTCTGCACGGAGAATGAATAATTTAGCTCCAGGGAAAGTACTGACTACGGTCACTAGCACATAGTAGGTGCTTAGAGCTTCCCCCCTCACCTGCGCTACACCACAGATTTCAACCCCAAGCTATCACTGAAAGAGGATTTCTGACCTTTTTTGTTGTTGTTGTTTCCAGTATCCACCAGCTTTTGAAAAGAAGAGGGGAAACAACGCACAAGGAAATATCATTCTATTATTCAGAAACCATTATATTAATATTCATTTTATTCTGCGGAAGGGCTGGCACAGGCTGGCACATTAAATCCCGAGCTTGCTATTCTAGCCTGGGCACAAGATTCCAAGGATAATCTGATCTTTAAATATTTCCTTTAAAAAGACTAAAAAAAGGCAATTTATTCTCCAGTGCATTTTATATTCTGATGTAAAATCAACACAGTTTCACCACACCCCAGGCCCGTCCCCCACTCTGCAGTCAGAGCTCAGCTGTGGTGATGTACCCAGAAATCAGCTTCTCAGAAAATGTATACCAAATCCTCAGAACAGCAAATACTTTCATATTTAATTGCAGCGACTCCTGATGGGACTTATTTTAGGAGTTTGCTCCCTGCCTTACTTTAGCAGCCTTTCCAACTGTCATTTCGTCTTCCCTTGGTGACTCACTGTCACTAGTGACCGTGACTTACTGCTGAGTGCCGCAGGCCTGCTGCCCCCCGAGACTCCCAGGGCATGGAGATCTCCAAGTTCCTTCACTCACAACCCCAACGTCCGACCTATGAAACCTAGGAAAACCCCTTGGTCCACCCCACAGAGGTTCCCTTTGAGGAAGAGTCACCTCCAAGTTCCTCGGGGTCCACAGTGGAATGTCAACCTCACCATCCTCTTAGTTGATACTAAAGTCTGCAGGTTAGTCTTTAATCAGAATAAACACTAGCCCTGGCTGGTGTGGCTCAGTGGGTTGGGCATCATCCCCTGCACCACAGGTTGCTGGCTCCATCCCCGGTAGGGGTGTGCAGGAGGCAGCTGATCAAGATTTCACTCTCACATCAACGTTTCTCTCTCTCTCAAAATCAATAAAATTTTCTTTAAAAAAAAAAAGCAGCACTGATTAATCACCTATTTGGGGCCAAGTATTACAATGGACTCTTGAAATTTTATTTTTTTCATTGGATTTTTGTTCAAACTTCTTAATGGGTTGCCTGATACCATGTTTCAGAGTTAAAGAAATGAAGGTCAATACAGGTAGAGCAACATCCAATTTCCTGGAGAGAAATGAGTGACGCCTAGGTTTGGGGAAGAATGTCGCATAGGGGGAGTCAGGAGCTGATGAATTGAGAGGAAGAGGAAAGACCATTGGCCAGAGGCTTCCATGAAAGCAAAGAATGACAACCATGGAAGGTATAGCAAGTGAGCCAGGTGAGGAGGCTGTGTTCAACGGATTACATACACAAGCGTGATGTACGAGTGGACATACATCACTCATGATGGGAACATACATCCAGCTGAGTGGGGGAGAGGAAAGCTGCCCGAGAGAAGGGTCAGCCCAGGTGCCACAGGGCTAACCTCGAAGGCCTCAAGGCAATGGCAGGGCTTGGGCCGGGGAGGAAGACCAAGACCCAGGGGCCGATGGTCAGTGGCCAGGACAGTGTGTGCCTCGGTGACTGGCCAGGCTGGCCGGAACCAGTGTGGCTGGCACCCACTGCAACCTGACCAAGGAAGCTTCTAAAAGGAGCAGGTGTGGCCGAATCGAGATGGGGCCTGTGATAGCACTGCACGGGTTCCCAGCTTGACAAAGGGGGGTTGATAGCATGTTCTACTGAGTCCCTTGGGCAGACATTCAGAGGGTGGTATGTCTGAATGGCAGGAGCCCCAAGGAAGTGGCTGTGGGGGAATTTATCTAAAAGCAGTGATTTTCAACCTTTTTCATCTCATGGCACACAAAAACTAATTACTAAAATTCTGCGGCACACCAAAAAATACTATTTTTTTTTTGCTGATGCGACAAAAAATAAAATAGGTGTAATTTTGATTCATTCACACCAGACAGCTATTGTTGTGTTGGCTGTTATCATTTTTAAATTTGACAGCCTAAGGGAAGAGAGGTTGGCGCCCCTCACTAAGGAGTCAGGTGCTGCACGATGTAACAATTCTGGCAGGACACCCGCTGAAACACTGTCTTACGGGAAGGCGTGGGGGCTCCAATGGAAATGCCAACTGCAATGCAGTGGACACGGGTCCCCTGCGCCAGGCTGGGTGCCTGTCACTCACTGCTGTGTTGGCTGATAACCACTTTGCTCTGTTCTCCTGAAAGCTTTTTAAAATATATTTTTATTGATTTCAGAGAGGAAGGGAGAGCGCACGCAAGAGAAACATCAATGATGAGAAGGAATCATTGATGGGCTGCCTCCTGCACGCCCCACACTGGGGATTGAGCCCACAACCCGGGCATGTGCCCTGACTGGGAATCGAACCATGACCTCCTGGTTCATAGGTCGAAGCTCAACCATTGAGTCACGTTGGGGTGTCCAGGGGAGGGAGTTCCCTGGATGCAAGACTCTCAGGTTTCAAACTGGAGCATCCCCCCAAAAAAGAGACAAGTTGTTGGCTGCAGGGGGAGCTGGGATTCAAACCCACACCCGTCTCACTGTAAAGGGTGTCTCAGTCTAGACGGCGCTCTTCCATTTCTCCGAGAGGCGCCCGGTGTATAACCTGCTGTCTTGAGCTTCCCCAGAGAATCAGCGCCGGGGGAACGCTGGCTGCAGGCTCCCCCCTCCCAGGGAACAGGCACCCTTAGGGGGGAGGAGGAAGGAGGGGACACCAGAGGATAACAGGGGTCCATGGCCCCCATGACACAGCTGGCTGTTTTGCTTTATTCTGAAAAGGATGACTCTAGATGTCCTTAGAGGCACAAAGCGATCCTTGAAACAATTAAGGTTAGAACAACCGCCCCACAGGCGCTGCTCTTCTCCCTGCGTTCAGCACAGCCCGGCCCTGCACTACCTGTGGTGCTACTGGCTGCAGCGGAGATGTTGCCCAGCCATGACCCACACCATCTGCACCCAGAGCAAGTGGGGGCGGCTGACCACCGCCTCCCGGAGGAAGTCCTGGCAGGCAAGTGTCTCTTCATTTAACCGAAAGGCACTTGTCAGAGGTGGCTGAGGAGGCAGGACGGGCAGTTCCGGGAAGAAAGTGGCCGTGGCCAAGGCCGCCTGTCTCCCTGACCTGGACCCTCCCTCTGACGGGAGCTCCGAGGTGCTCACATGGGCTGTGGCTGTGGTTTGAACTGAAGCTGGGGGTCCCACGATGGAAGCTTTCCCGCCCCAGATCTCCATGAGCGTCCGAAGCACTGCTCGCTGCTCCCCAGTGAGCGCGGGA
>NW_005871355.1:1271204-1275681 GCF_000147115.1 Myotis lucifugus
TAAAAAAAGTAAAGATGAAGGAACTGAAGTCCGCACACGTCGAAAACACACACAGCACAGAGAGATCTGGAACCAGAAGCCAGGACTCGTGGTTTCACCTCTTCTTTTTGTGGGGAGGGAGGGAGGGAGGGAGTCTGGAGCATGTGGCCCAGGAGGCCTCTGAAGAGAAAGGACTGAATGAGGGGCGGGAGGGGGCCAGGGAAGCAGTGGGACGACCCCTCCAGGCCGAAGGTGCAGGAAGGAAGCGAGAAGGCTTTAAGGTATGAGCAGGCCAGACGGTGTGTGCTTTCTGTTTTCACTTTTGGACAGGCAGTGGCACAGACCCTGTGGTCAGTGTGGACACAGGAAAAAGAGCCAGCGGGGTCATCAGCCAGGGCAGTTAGAGAAGAAGAAATGGGGCCCAGAGAGGTGAGGAGACCAGGGCAACAGACCTGCCAGCAGTTGGTTTCAGAGCTGGAGTGAGGACAAGGTTCCCGAATCTGAACCTTCAGCTTACTCCATGCCCTTGGGGCCCCTCGAGGGGGAAGGGGCTGTGGGCCATGGGGTCTATCTCTATCTTCTCAGATCTCTCTCTCTCCCCCCCCCCCTCCCCACAGGTAGATAACAAAAGTAGAAAATGCATTTGGGCCATTTCAAAAAGTTCTGGAAATTTCTATCACTTCATTCAGGAAGTGCCGGGCATGGCTCTTGTCCTCACGTGCATCTCCCGAGCCCCCCCTCCCCCCGAAAGGTCATTATCGTGGCATCAGATAAGGCCAGTGGCTGGGGGGGGGGGGTGAGGGCTAAAGGTCACTTGGAGCTTGCAAGTGGGGGAGCCGGGATTCCCGCCCATCTTGGCCGAGGCTGTATTCATTAGACACAGAGATTTGGCTCATTTTTTCAGGACAAAAAAATAATAAGAAAAATAATGATGCTTTGGCTGGAGTATTTTGCAGTTTGTGAAACTGCCAAGACTGCACAGCTCTTTGGCCACTCCACGCCCTCGCCCTCTCTGTGAGACGGGCATAAGCATCCACAGTTCCCAAGTGGGAAACTGAGGCACGAGGAAGTCAGTGTCCTAGGTCCGAGTCCCCTCAGAGCCAGGATTCAAATCTAGGTTTTCTCCATCCAACCCACGTGCCTTTCCAGTGGACTGGAGCTGAGGTCAAGGAATGGAAGGGCGGGAAATACATTTTAAGTTTAAAATCTTCCATCAGATGTTTTCAGCAAGCGGTGTGCGAAGGCCATTCCACACCCAGTTACCCTAAAGTGCCCACTTGACAAACAACGAGCATTTTAAGGCAAACGAGGCATTTCTGTTTTCCTTCCCTCTGCTTCAGGGGGCCCGCCCTAATCCTGCACGCCCACCCAGCGAGCATCCTCCCGGCCTGCGGACACGCCGGGATGGGGACAGCGGCTGGGACCTCTTTTGTGCCAGCCGCCCCCGGAGCAGGTGGTCATGTGGCCGGCGAGGTTCGTTCACTCGTTCAGCAGCCATCACCATGGCCGTCGCTGCACCAGCTGCTGGGCCATGACCATAGGAGATCAGGGGGAGGCTCCTGTGCTTAGGAAGTATGAACTCGAGAGCGGGGACAGGCATGTGTGCCAGCATGACAGCACAGGCCGACACGGAGTGGGTCCAAAGAGCTATGGGAGAAAGGGGAGAGCCAGGAAGGCTTCCAGGAGCACGAGGCATTGAATTGGGTCCTGAAGGAAAGACGGAAGACAGAGACCAGCATGAGCAAGAGCGGGGGTCTCAAGGAGCAGGACACACTGTAATCGAGTCCCGGCTCCTCCAAGAACTGTGGTCCCCTTGGCCATTGTGTCCAGCTGTGGGCACTCAGTCACAGCGGGCAAACAGCTGGTGAGTACCAGGCATGACGGAGCACAGGTGAATGAAAGGGAACCTTGCCTACAAGGAGCCCGTGTGTCCAACGCACCCACCTAACCCACATGGAAATGAACCCCCCACCGTGTGCAGATCTGTTGACACTATTAAGTGCTTAGCCCAGCCCTGTGCTGAGCAGACCCCAATGTTCCCAAAGAGACAGAGTCCTGCCTTTGAGGCCAAAGCCCTTGACCTTCACCACTTATGAGCAAGGAGATGACATGCTGTGTCCCCCGATAAAGGCCTCTTTCTATTCCCCGAGTGTGTCTCAGACCAGAGCACAGTGTCTCCACTGTGAGTCACTGACCATCATTTGACTCCCTTCTCAGAGCTGACGTCTGTTTGATGATTTGCTGGTGGAGGAAAGGGGTTCCTTTTTAAAAGAATGGTAACTGCTTTTAACTTCGTGGCACGTGAGGTTCTCAAAAGCCCTTCCCCGTGCATCCTCTCCATCATCCCACTCAACTGTCACCGGACAGGTCAGCTGCAGGGAGGGTTAGTGTCCCCATTCCACAGATGAGGAGGAGTCTCACTCAGGTGGGGACAATCAAGGTCACACGGCAGCTGTAGGATGAGGTCAGAACTCAAACCCATCCTTTCCCTCCACCTCACCATCTGCCCGGGACACAGGCATATCATCCTCATTACAAACAAGTCCCAGATGACATGCAGGCCACATCCCATCCCCTCAGGCAACAGAACTACAGCATAAATTAAAAGGCCAATTAAAGAGCAGGGCCTCTTACCTGGGACTTATCACTGCCCACCGAGGCCGGGGTATAAAGAGCGGGCCCTAGAAGAATCAATGACTGCCCATCCCGGAAACTGCCCAGAGACCCACTTACCCATAAGCAATAGCCTCTAGACTAGCGGTTCTCAACCTGTGGGTCATGACCCCTTTGGGGGTCGAACAACCCTTTCACAGGGGTCGCCTAAGACCATCTGAAAACACATATATAATTACATATTGTTTTGTGATTAATCACTATGCTTTAATTATGTTCAATTTGTAACAATGAAATTGGGGGTCACCACAACATGAGAAGCTGTATTAAAGGGTCGCGGCATTAGGAAGGTTGAGACCGCTGCTCTAGACCCAGCTGCTTCACCTGACTTGATTTCCCTCCCCGCAGGCGTCCGGGGCCCTGGCCCCCACTGGCCTGACCTCTGCCCCTGCCTCTGGCCTGCGGATGAAGCTAACAGCCCATCGCTGCGGTGGGCAGCCCAGTGCCTCTCCACTGACACATTAGTTAACACCCAGAGCATGAAGCCTGGTGGGAGGTGCCTCCCTGGTTCACACAGAGCTGAGGCGGATCCTGCAGCATCTGAACGTGGGAGAGTCTGCCAATGGCTGGAGCCCCGGGGGTGGCCGAGGAGAGAAGGGGTGTCCCTATACCCTCTGTTGTCTGTGTTGCTGGCAATATTGGGGGTGCGGGATGGCTAGAAAAGAGGCGAGGAGAAAGGGAGGGGGCGTCTTGACTGCTAGTTTATAATCTTTCTATTCCCACCCAGCCCCAGTGGCCAAAGGCAGTAACAGGATAAACTCAGGGACACACCTGGGCCCCCAAACGGCCACAGTTACCAGTTCCCTCGCCTACATATCCCCTCCAGTTGCTGGCTTTGAAGCTGACTTCCCAGACCAAGGGCTGGTGTGCGCTGGTCCCTGTGCATGTCACAGCTGAGCTGCAGTGACACCACACACACACACCCTGTCCCCAGCCCAGCCACAGCCAGACTGGCCTCTGGGTCCTCCTGGATTACAGGGAACCGCTACCACTGCCCCTTCACCCCAACGGGGTCTTCGCCCCAACCTGCCCCAGGTTCAAGGGCTCAGAGGACCTGCTGCTCGGGGTCCAGATGTGCTCCCTCCCTCAGCCTCCATCCGGGACTTTGGAGGGGACCCCCCATTCACCCCACATCTCCCCATTGGATGTCCCCCTCTGGCCTCTCCAGACCTGCCCAGATATGCCCGAGACCAGAGGACAGGGAGGCTGGGGGAGATAGACGGAGAGAAACCACATTTCCAGGCGGAATCCCTGTTAAGTAAGAGAAACCATCCAACTAGCAACCAGGCTTCCAGAAACGTCACAGCCACAGACAGAGAGTTGCCGCCTCGGACCGCGAGTGCTCTCACCTACCTGTCTCCACCGCAGGGCTGCCCTCTGCCGCCGCCTCTGGCCACCACTCCGAGGTCCCTCTAGCACCTCTGTCACCTTCTTCAGCGCCAACACTTGCAGCAGCGGTGGGGCGGACCTGGGAGTCCGGCACCTGTGAGCTGGGGTCTCCGTCCCTGGTCCCCGCGGGCAGCAAGGCTACCTGGAGGAGGAGCAAGAGGAGAGGATGCTGCCCTCCCCGCCGCCGCGGTGCTGATGCGGTTGCTATGGGTATGGAACTCCGGCAGCTGGTCCCCCTTGGCGCAACAGCTGCCCGGCCTCGGCCTCCGGGCAGACCCGGCCAACCGGCCCTGAATCCGCGCAGCTGACGCGGCGAAGGAAGGGGACTCGCTGCCAACACGGAAAAGCGACCGGTGCCTGCGCGGGCGCCCGCCTGAGGGCTCAGCTCACCTCGGCGCCCTTGCTGCTCTCCTTCCCCCGGCTGGACGCCCCAGAC
>NW_005871355.1:1275781-1306888 GCF_000147115.1 Myotis lucifugus
CTCGCGGCCTGGAGAGCGCGCCGCCCGCCCGCTCGCTCTGTGCGCGCTCCCGCAGCCCGCGGCCGCCTGCGACGCGCGGTGCCCGGAAGGCGTGGCCCCCTCCCAGCCTGGCCCGCCCGGTCGCCCGCCTGGCCTGTGCGGGGCGCCAGCGGCCAGACCGAAGCCCCCCCAGCCTTGCAGGCCTCCTGGCCTGGAGCATGCTCAGTCTCCGCAGAGTCTGGAGTTGCCCTTGTGAACTGGAAGCCTGGGATGCGGCCGAATGTCAAAGGTCCTGCCCAGACCCCTGGGGGAAGGGAAATGAACCCCCACACACATCACGTGGCTGGGGAGGGTGTTACACTTTGAAGAGGGTGTTAAACCCAGTTGATGCCTGAGCAAGGAGGAAAGCCTGTGAGCAATCTCTGCCTCCAATACAGGCAGCTGCGCCTCTTCCACCAACCAACGAAACCATCATTTGCTGGTAACCGACTTCATCTGGGCTTTGGGGTCCAGAGTGGAGAGGAGAATGGGGGCTGGGGTTGAAGCAGCAAACATCTACTGAGCATCTTCACCAGGCATTGCAGGTGGAGAGTTCTGTTCTCGTCATCACTGTTAGGACGACTACAGATGAGAAAACAGCCTGGGAGAGGGGACTGGGGACCAGAGCTCTGTCCAGTAGCAGTAGACAGGGCTGCACTGACTCACAGCCCAGGAAGAGATGCAGACTGTAAGCAAGCAATTGCAATCAGCGTGACCAGCCGCTGATCTAACTGGGGAGGGGGAGGCAGGGAATCAGGGAAGACACCTGAAAAGGCAGGCAGGGACAGGCAAGGGGGCAAGCTGGGTATGGAGGCTATGAGACCTGGCGTCATTGGGGGGGAGGAGGGGGAGCTGCAGTCCCACCGGGGAGCGGAGCCCCTGTCTGTCGGGCCTGCCCTCCCTGCAGCACCCAGCCAAGCCTTGGACCACACACGTGCTCAGCAAATGCTTGGGGAATAGCAAGTAAACGAATACGTATTTCTCCAGCGAGAAAATGGACGGACGCCTTTCTTTCACAATTTTTGTCCTTAAACTGTGATCAAAATCACATGGCGTTGATTCTGCTGTCACCAGTGCATTTTCTTGCGACCATATTTTTGAGAGTCTGTGCAAGTGCCCAGCATCGTCCTCTGCATTTGCTGGCCCCCGGCAGGACAGAGAGGTGCCGGGAGCACAGGGCTCCCTTGTATTGGAATGTGTTTCAATGGCCTGGATCAGAGGCCTCCAGGATATATTGTTCAGTGGAAAAGCAAAGTGCAGAACAGTATTTACAAGAAGGCGGCTCTCATCAACGAAGGCGGGAGGCAGCTGTGCGTTTGGATTTGCTCGCGTCGGCATAAATTTATGCTCCGGCAGGCTGCTCGAAGCACCTGCAAAGTGGGGATTAGCCACGCAGATGGGCTGGCGCACGGAGCTGGATGGGCAAGTGAGACTTTCAACGGGTGGGAGTGAGACTTTCAATGTCCACTCTTAGGAAACTTTTATTTTTGAACCAAAAATAAATTATACACATACATATGGACAATGTTCTGCCATCTGTGTCTAGAATCTTTTTTTAAATATATTCTAACTGATTTCAGAGAGGAAAGGAGAGGGGGAGGGGGAGGGGGAGGGGAGGTAGAAACATCAAGGATGAGAATCACTGATCAGCTGCCTCCTGCATGCCCTCTCCTGGGGATCCAGCCCCCAGCCTGGGCTTGTGCCCTGATCAGGAATCGAACCATGACCTCCTGGTTCATAAGTTGACACTCAACCACTGAGCCATGCCAGCTGAGCTGTGTCTAATCTTAATGAACCTGGAGAGAACCTCAAATGACACATGCAACCCGTCCCATCCCCGGGGCATTCCAAAGACCTCCTCCGCCCAGCCCTGCCCAAGCCTATGTGGCAACATAGTATTATGACTTATTACTGGGAAGTCTTCCTCTTCAGACCCTGCTGCTCAGGGACTGGGGGTGACAAGACAAGAAGGAGGGACAGAGACAGGAGCTGCGCCTTGGGGTCCAGGAGCACCCATGCAGCACTAGGGAGCCGTGGGGGCGTGATTCTGTGTCAGGGCTCAGGGGTCCTCCCCATGGCAACAGTCACCCCCTATGGTGGCCAACACGACCCCCATCAGTCACCCAGCTGGAGTGATGCCCTCTAGGCCCAGAGATGACCTCACCCCCTGCCCTCCTAGGGCACAGGCTCCATGCAGTGCCCTGCTCAGAACTGGCACATTCTCAGCCCCACAGGGTGCGGCTCTGAACCCTGAGGAGGCTGTGGGGGGTCCGGGAGGGAAAGGCCCGGCCTCTGCCCAGGCCTAGAAGACAGACATAACCCTCCAGGGTCATGTCTTCCCAGAAAATGACGGGCCATCCATGGACCACACGTGTCAGAAACCCGTCATCCGAGGCTTCCTGGTCCCTCTGTCTCCTCCTCTCCACTCATCCAATTAAACGCCACCTCTGCCGGTTCCACTGCGGAAATAGCTTTTGCAAAGTCGTCTACCACGGGGGTCCCACAAGAGGGGCTGAGAGCCATGCACGGTGTCTATATAAACAGGTGTCATCTTACCTTCATGCTCAGAGGTGAGCAGCTGGGACAGTGTTCTGGGGCAGCTGGAAGGTGACACCCCTTTTAAAGAGGAGCACTGAGCAATACAGCTAAGCCTGGGGTCCTTCTGGCCGAGTCTAGCTCTGGGCCGCAGGGGGGTCTGCTCAGGGTGGGCAGAGGCCCCGCATTTCCTTGTGTCCTGTAGAAGCCGGTTCCAATGGTGACATCCTGTGGCAACAAGGAGCAACTGTCAGGAAATGCTTAGCAGGCTCATGTCCCATGTGACCAGGGGGACAGGGAAAGAGCCTCCCCTCGGACCCTGGGAGGCCCCTTCTTTAGAACAACTGGGAGGAGCCAGGTGCCTGAGAGAGGACGTCACTTCCTGCCCACAGGAGGCAGCGCCGGCAGCGTGCCTGGCCTTGAGGCCTGGCTTGCTCCTCTCTGCGTCCTCGGAACCCCGTGACTGAATTGTATCTCAGGTTCCTGCCTGTACAGTGTCAGGGCTGATGATCAACCACATCCCCTAGGTTGGTGGTGACGTTTACATGAATTAGAGCTAATATGGATGTAAAGGGATTCGAACCCAGAACCATGCCTCATGCCGAGTGAGGGCTCCACAGGTGGGAGCTAATGTTATTGTTTGAATGTTGGGATGAGTCGGAGAAATAGAAAAGGAGCTTGGGTGCTGTGTTCATCGGTTCTACTTTCTTCCTCTCCACGTTGCCTAGGAAGCTCATGGTGGGACCTGCCTGACCCCCAGCAGCCAGTGATGGGGCCCCCCAAAATTCATGTTGATCCCACTGGATCTGAGTTTATCTGTATACACAGCACTGAGTAGCCGATTCTGTAACATAAGTGGAGACACACATTCCCAAACCACTAGATAATCACCCCAAAACCACACCCACACGTCACAGGACTGCGCCAGGAGATGGGAGCTATTATCGTCCGATTTTCCCCAGGTGAGGAAATAGGCACGGGTAGCGAATAGAACTTCTCCAACCTACAAGGAGGCGGGCCATGGTCCCAGGGTCTGCACATGTGGCTTCCGCTTGGTTGGTTCACAAACTTGGAGTTTCCTGGGTGAAATCTGAAACTGGCCCGACACAGACGCAGACGCAGGGGGAAATCGAAGACAGAGGCAGGCCCCTCCACATGGGCGGGTGGCAGGGTTAGGACGTGAGGGAACTCCGAGGCCAGTCTTGGGCTGTCGCAAGACGAGTAGATCTCTGCACCCGCCCTCCAGAATCTTCCAAATTTATGTAGCGGCCTTACCGGGGCTCAGCCATGTCCACTGTCCAGAGGGTCTCAACACCACACTCCTCTCTCACGGCTGCGTGTTGGGAAACAGCTCCCGCTGTGGGAATGGCAGGCAGAGTGTATGTTCCAAGGATGGGAGGGGCAGGGAGCCCCCTACCAGCTCACAGGTCACCCCAGGGTCACATTCTCACAATGACCCCCTCCAACACACCCCGAGAAGTAGCCAGAAAGGTGCGTGTAACAGACAACCGATGAAATCCCGGCTCAGGCTTCATGCTTCCGTGTCCCACTGAACGGTGTCCCTTGCTTTACTGCTGAGAAACGCTGGACTTACTACCGAGGACAAGTAGTGGGTAACAAATCACCTGCCTTTTAGAATGTCAGCAGCGACGATGAGGGAAAGGGACCACTGAGTTGATAGTCCTATGACATTAACAAACGCCCTTCCTGAGCTGGAAAGAACGGCACCATATTTCACTCGAGAAGGGATATACGTACATAAAACTCTGTCATTTTAATTTGTGAATCATTAAATGAAATGACTGCAGTAGTGCTTCGGGGACAAGTTCTTCCCGTGACAAAGGGGACGGCCTTGGGAGTCGGCCAGAGGGCTCTCACTTCTCCCAGCCGGAGCACCGGCCTCGTTCCAGGCCCTCCCCGTGAACTGCAGAGGGAAGAATTCACCATGGCAGGATCCAGGCCCCTTTTCTGTGAGACTCCTTTCCTCCTGAGTAATAGGATCTGAACAGCGCCACCCAGGGGTTGTGCTGGGGAATTAAATGCCTCTAGTGTGGGGGGGCCCAGCACGCATCCCAGACTCCTGTCCCTTTGAACACAGTCCCTTCCAGCTCCCCTTCCTTCTCAGGCTCCTGGCGGGGATGTAGAAGGCTCAGTGGCCAGGTCGTTACCTCCACAGAGTAATAACAGTCAGAAGCCTCGCACCAGCTGTGCCTCTAGAACAGTCTGCTCTACGGAGCGCAGTGACCTTGAGAAATCCTTTGACCCTCGTTCTTCATCTCTATCATGGGAAGGATTTGTAAGAGGAGCAGGAAGGTCCCTTCTAATTGTGACAGTTTCGGGGTCACCGGACCTGCACCCCGTTTCCTCCTCACCTCTGTGTCCCACATTAAAAAGTACAAGTTCAACACAAAACATAGCTCAAATACATTTCTCTTATTGGGTATCAATGTTTTCTCGCTGAAGTGAATGTATTTTCTATTGTTTTAAGGATTTTTTATTGTGAAACCAGAGGCCCGTGCACTGGGGGAGGGCGGGGGCCGGCAGTCCCTCAGCCTAGCCTGTGCCCTCTCACAGTTTGGGACCCATCAGGGGATATCCACCTGCCAGCTTAGGCAGATCCCCCGAAACCGGCTCTCCAACATCCCCTGAGGGGTCCTGGATTGCAAGAGGGCACAGGCCAGGCGGAGGGACCCCACCAGTGCATGATCTGGGCAGGGGAGAGACACAGGAGGTTGGCCAGCCAGGGAGGGACGGCAGGAGGTCTCCAGGGCTGGACCCCAGCAGCAAGCTAACCTACGGGTTGGAGCATCTGCCCCCTGGTGGTCAGTGCACGTCATTGCAAATAGTTGAGTGGCCTTAGCATATCATTAGCATATTACGCTTTGATTGGTTGAACGGCCAACCCGTCGATCAGACACTTAGCATATTAGTCTTTTATCATATAGGATTGATCAAACAGATAAAATTATATATATGCATAAATACTACACCCCCACAGTATAAACATACATGTTCATAAAAATAACAATACAAAACTAAACTGGGCACACCCCCTGTATACAGTTGAAGGAAAGGCACAATGCCCATACCTCTTAGGGGTCAAGTGGGTCCCTGCCTGACCCGATCTCCTGGTTCTTCCTCACCCGTGGACATTGCTCTGAACTCTGTGTCATTAAGTCCCATGCTTTCCTGTAGTTAGCACATGTATGTATCTCTTCATATGCACTCCTTATTTTTGTGATAGGAGTTAAATTATATGCATTCTTCTGAGACCTATATATTTTTCCTCATCGTGTTCTTGAGAGTCAGTCGTGTGGCTTTGGGTACATTCATTCATTTTCATGGCTGCATAATGTTTCATTTAAGAATAAAGAGGGGACAGGGTTGGGGAATTGGGTGAAAAAGGTGAAGGGGTCAAGCAGCACAAACTGGCAGTTGCAGGACAGCACAGAGATGAGGATTACCCACGGGGAATGGAGTCAGTAAGATGGTGATAACTGTGTGGGGGGCCAGGAGGGGACATAAAGCCATCGGGGACCACTCATGATTTCCTCATCACTTGGCTGTACATCTGATACTAATACAGAATCATATTGAATGTAAACTATAATTGGGGGAAAAAATTAAAGTATAAAGTGGGACTCACTTAAGAAATCCTAGTCTTAAGGGATATGTGGGTCATTTCCCGTGTGTCTGTGCGCTTGCGTGCTATTTCCAATCGGGCCATTATGAATATGCATGAGCTCATGAATATTCAGGAGTGCCCTCATGTGCCTCTCCTGGTACACCTGTACCAGCTTCTCTGTGCAGGAGGGCAATTGCTTACATATAGAGTGCACCCATGCTCTGATGTACTGGGGAGCAGCATGCTACTTTTAAAATTATTGCATCATCTTACACTCATTTCAGCAAAGGACACAAGGCCCCGTGGCTGCCTCTAACAGCTGGTAAGGTCAGACTGAGACTTGGCTATTTGGACAGACTGAACATGCTGGTTTGAACTTGAGCTTTTCCCATGACCAACACTGTTCAGATGTCTGTATACATTCACTGGCCATTCGTGCCTTCTGTGCCCCGAAATGCTTGCCTTTTGCTGACTGTCATTGGCTCTCTTCCCTTTTCCTGTAGGTGTGAAGGGATTCCTGACAGATTCATAGCACTTCTCCGGTTTTGTGTGTTCAAACATCTTCTCCCAGCGGGTGGCTCTGTGTATCCACATTTGCGTGATGTCTTCTTGTATTAACGCACGTTTACCTAGTTTGTCTTTATCTTGGTTTTCCTGTGCTCTTTAGCACACTTTTCTCTGTCCTGAGACCATGAAGATCCTCTCCTACGTTACTTCTTAAATTCTTTGCTTTTTACCTTTAAGTCTCCCACCCAGTTCCCTGGCGGCATTCCCTGTCCTGGCCCCGCCCCCCAGGAATCCCCAGATGAAGTTTCCCACGCCCAGGGGCTGGCTCTGCTCCCTATTGCTCCATGGATGCAGTTTTCCTCCTTCTTACCAACCGTTTGCCACTGTTTGTAATACAACAGTTTCACACTCAACTCTGCCGTCTGGCAGGATGTCAGCACGCACCTGGCCGTCTCCTGGGTCGTACGAGCTACTCTGGACAACAGGAGATGAGATGGTCGGAGTCTGCAAGGAATGGGACTCTGATTTCTTCATGTAAATGTTAGACGAGGTTCTGGTAAGCTCCACTGGAATTGCACTGAATCCATAGAACACTTTGGAAATAACTGACATATTTAGAAAAATGACTATACATCCATTTCGGTCTTCTAATGCAATACAATTTTTTAATCACTTCTTTTTGTTAATCCTCGCCTGAGAATATTTTTCCATTGATTTTTTTAGGGAGAGTGGAAGAGAGCGAAAGACAGAGAGGAACATCGATGTGAAACACATGGATTGGTTGCCTCCTGCATGAGCCCTGACCAGGACCTGGGCCGGGGAGGAGACTGCAACCAAGGTACCTGCCCTTGACCGGAATCAAACCCAGGACCCTTTGGTCTGCAGGCTGACATTCTATCCACTGAGCCAAACTGGCAAGGGCTCCTTTTTAAATTTAAACTACTTGCAAATATTCTATTAGGTTTTGACCTAGATACCATGTGTAGATCTGTAACTAGTTTAAATGTGTCCTTCGGAAAATCACACTTTCTAACCTTGGGCAGGTAGAAATGCAATAGACTATGGCATTGTTTTTGGTTGGCCACACCCCTATAATCTCTTATGAATTAAAATAATTTGTCCATAGAGTCTGTTGGTTTCTTACAGAGAAAGCTGTATTATCTGCGAATGGCGGTAATTGTCATTCTCTCTTTACATGTTTTATACAAATGGTTCATCTCCCATGTCAGGTTTCTGGCTGAGCCCCTACAGAGCAGGGAATTGAAGAAACGGGAGTGAGCAGCCCGCTGGCCTTTGCAGGAAGAAGGCTTTCTGACAGCTCAATGTCATGCACCCCGTCCACTAGTTTATCCGTGGACACTTACTAGTTACCTGTCTTTGCACTTACGTTACTAACATTTTTCAATAATAAATGGTTCTTGAGATTTTATTGAAATGTCTTCTGTCTATTCAGATCAGGGAGTGACTTTCCACTTCTGCTAATGGAATCAGGGACATTAATACGTCACGTAAAGTTGCTGTACATTTGCATTCCTGGAATAGGCCCTGCCGGTCACAATGTTCCATCTCTCTGTGTCTCCTGTTCTCTGCAGCCTGCCAGCGTTTCACTCAGCATTGTTTCACGGTGTCCATTAAAGAGGTTCCAATATTAACTTTCTTTCCCAACCTTGCTTGGTCGGAGAATCAAGGTTACACCACCCTCTGGGAAGCAGTGTGCCTTCCGTTTTTCACTTCTTGGGAATGTTTGGTATAACATTAACAACGTGTGTGTTTTAAAATATTTAACTGGAAAGCCTTGGCGGGGAGTGGGGGGTAACGTTTTCTTTGAGGGAAGAGGGCACTGATTGATCGGACCAAGTGGGGAGTTACCGAGGAAGCCCAGGGAGGGACGAGGCTTGCTTTTTCAGGATTGAGCCTGTTTATAAACGGAAAGAAGCTTAGAGGGTGAGACAGAGATAAAGGAGAGGAAGGGAAGGGTGTGGAGGGGACCTGGGGGTCAAGAAGAGGTAAGCTCAGTGCCCAATGGAGTAAACAGACCCTGGGAGCCACTCTGGCCCCGGAGGCGGGATGTAAGAAAGATGGGGTCTCTGAAGGTGACAGAGGCTGGAAGCACGAGGAACTCTTTCCAATGGCCTTGGTCTCCTCTGGGAGGGAGCACATGGGCCAGCCAGCCTGGTGGACTGTTGGAGGAGAACAGGCGGGAGGGAGCTGGTCTGGCCTGATGTGACCCCATAGGGCAGGTTATCGAGCCGGGGTTGAGCTTCTAGAGGGGCTCTCACAGGCCTGGAATGAAAGGCGCTGGGGGGGGGGGGGCTATGAATTCAGGTTTTTACATAATGTCTGCTGAAGAGCTGGATCGTGATGCACTGGGAGAGAGAGAGGACTGGGGACTCCATCCCCGGTGGGTGGCGGCTGATCGATGATTCTCATCATTGATGTTTCTCTCTCTCTTGCCCTCTCCCTTCCTCTCTGGAATCAATAACAATGTATTTAAAAATACAAATGAGAATGAAGTGCAGATAAGGAGTGGGAGGGAAGGAGGACACCGAGAGGCAGTGCTGGATCAGAAAGAACCGGTCTGAGCGTACGCTTGCTGCGGTGGGGTGTCCGGGTTTGGGTTGGGTTAAGGTTCAGTCAATCCTAGTGATGTGGGACTTCGACGTGAGAGACAATGGAGCCGGGGCCTGAGAACCTACTGCCCTGGAAGTCTGCCTTTACGTTCTCCGTATTGTCTGCCCTGCGGAGTGCGGAGGAATTTGCGTACATGGTGTAACATAATGCTCGCTGTCAAATGGATGAGGGGGTCCTAATAGTATGTCTAGATGGAGCGCGCATGCTCAGAGACAGCGTGCCATGCGCAGCAGGGATTGCGTAAACTGAGCGAAGGTCCCCCATAGCTAAGACGATCTGGGATGCAGTATATGGTCCCTACCTCTGGGGCACGCGCACCCCGATCGCCCTCTAACTCACACTCCAGCAGAGCCAGCACCTCAGAAGGCAGATACAGGATGAGCATAATGGATGACAAGTGAGTTTCAGCAGCTGGAATGATGGCTGGATGACAGGTGGGTTTTAGCAGCTGGAATAATGGATGACAGGTGGGTTTCAGCAGCTGGAATGATGGATGACAGGAGGGTTAAGGAAGTGCTCTATACACGGCGGTGGGTTTCAGCAGCTGGAATGATGGATGACAGGAGGGTTAAGGAAGTGCTCTATACACGGCGACCTGCATTACAAACGGTGACGATTATCAGGAAGGTGACTGCCCTGAGACATGGTCAAGTCCCAGCTGCTCAGCATGACAGCCAGGGCAGCCAGAACTCTGACTCACACGTCACCTCCTGGGCCATGCGGTCTGCGCCCCAGACATGCAGGGCACCTCGCCTGTCTCAGACCATCGATCTCTCGTCAGCCTCCGGCCCCTGCTCACTCCTCCATTTATGTACCAGAGCTCATTTGTTCTGATAAGCTCTTCATTAGAACCACTGTCATTGATCACTTTTCTTTATCACAACGAAAGCCTCACACCACACAGGTGGGCGCGAGTGTGCATACACACATACACATACACACACACACACACACACACACAGCCTTAGATCTGCTCTCCTGGGCAAACTGCTGGATGTCAGGATAAGCCATAAGAGACCAAATGCATGCAACGGCCCTCCGTCACCTTCTCGGGGTGTCCGTGGTTCTGACGCCGCCGCAGGGGGGAGAGCCCCGAGGCTTTCTTTCCCAGAGCCGATCCGGAATTCTCGGCCAGCCTCGCTCCTGCAGCACAGGGATGTCCACCCGGCACTGTTTTTAGGAACATAGACTCCAGGGAAATGGCTTAATGTGCCACAACAGGGGAGAGTGGTCAAATCAAATGAAAGGTGACAAGCTATTAATCCAAGATAAAGTCATGCTCTGAATGTATTTTAAAATAAAGTGTTCTCTTAAGTGAAAACATAGATTTTATAAGAGTTTTATGGTGTGTGATCTGTTTTGGTATAAAATTAATAGAAAAAGTATAATATCCTAAAAGTATACAAAACCAAGACAGGTTCTGAGAGTTGGGAGTACAGGTGATTTTAATTCTTTTCACTGTGTTTCGCTACATTTTCTAAAGAGCCTATAAGACATTATTTTTTATGTCATCAGGTAAAAGGAAATGTTGTTTAACATTTTAAAAATCACCTTGACTCAAATGACCCAAAATTTTGAAGTCTAGGCCTTTGTATATTTCAATAACCATCTGTCCACCCATCCACCCTTGAAGTCTAGGCCTTTGTATATTTCAATAACCATCTGTCCACCCATCCACCCATCCTTCCATCCATCCATCCTTCCACCCATTCCTCCCTCCCTCCCTCCCTCCCTCCATCCTTCTACCCATCCATCCTTCCATCCCTCTACACCAGGACAAATAATTTATCCCACGATGTTGGCCTCACCTCCTGACACCCTTAGGTTACAATGAAGCCGAGGGAGGTAGGGAATCTGAAATGCAGAGGGAGGAGGTGGGGACCTGTGGTGTGGTCCTTCCTTCACATCGAGACCCGAGTGCCTGTCACAAAATAAACAGGGCGCAGTGCTGGCTCCCGGGGCGGCAGCCAGGAGCAGGGCAGGAGTAAGAGAGAGCGGAAGTGAGGGCCAGAGGCCCGCGGGACAATGCTCCCGCGACTCCTGAGCCAGACTCTGCGCTGAGAAACAGTGGAAGATCGCCAGGCGAGGGTCTCAGCAACAGGGCTGAGGCAGTGATAACTCACCTGTGCCCAGCCCTTCACAGGTCCCAGAGCCCGCGCCCCGGGTCCTGGGCAGCCCCCTCATGCACACGGAGGAGGGAAGTCCAGCTCAGGGACCCCCATTCCCACCTCTCTCCCCACTGCTCACTGACACCGACATGCCACTCGCTGGCCTCGTGTCCTCAGGTTACAGCGTCAGCGCCTGTCAGTGGTGACCATGACCCTGGCTAGCACTGCCTGCTTTTTAGGGTCTTTTAAGCAACAAAAGAACCAACAGGTGTGGAAAGCGCTCGGGGAAAGCGTCCCCCGCCTAGGGGAGACCCGTGATGTCCATCACGCACGCAGTCTCTCGCTGGCCCGCTTCCTTTTGCGGAAACCCGCCCGCCCCACAACCACGGTTTGCACATGAACACGTCTTGGGAAGCACGGAGGCTCCGATTAGGATGTCGACGCTGAAAAGAAAATGCGGCCCATCCCCGCCGCTGTGAAAGCAATTTACTCACTTCCCACAGAAAGGACCCTCTCACTTAAATGGAGAAGAAATCTTAATAATAGATGATTGCTTTATGAATATGAAAATTATATATTCGCTGCATAATCAACCACTTAATTGGCACGTCGTACGTAGCCTCTCCATGGGGCGCGTGGGACGGATTTGAAGCCGCATGGCCAGCTGTCCCAATGCTTCTTTTAGAAAACCAGAGGCCTGCTCCTCAGCTGAGGGGATGGGCAACATCACATTCAGGTCCTCCACCAGTTAGTGAGCACCTGCTGTATGCACAGACTGCTGCAGGGTTTACTGTCTTCAGGGAGCGAGCCCCACACCACGATGATGCTCAAAGTTCACGAGATTGAAGCACAGTTATTACAGCACAATCTACATAAACTCCACAGGGGAAAAGGCTGCCCATGGGGACGAGAAAAGAAAAAGATGCAAGTTTTCAGAATGGAGCATCGACGCGCGTGGACGGTAACGTTTCCTGCCCACTCGTCAACTTAAAGCAGGTGTCATTCCCTCTCTCACCACCTGGACTCAACGTTGTATCAGCAGTTCATCTTCGGTGATCATACAAGGAAAGGAAAGGAAATGCAGCCAAACAGGAAAGGGGGAAGCAAAACTGTCCCTATTTGCAAACGACGTGATACTGTACACGGAAAACCCTACAGACACCACCAGGAATCTATAAGAACTAATACATTAACCCTTTGCACTCCGCTGTCCCCTCTCAGGGGACATCGGAATTCTAGCATATCACTCGGATGTCCCCTCTCAGGGGACATTGCAGTTTATTAGTGATTACGGGGAATTGAGTTATTTCAACGCAACTTTTTGAGACATGCATGTTTCCCTGAAGTTTTATCTTGAAATGGCACAAGAAATTAAATCAAAATATCGTAAAATTACTAAGATATATACAAGAAATGTCAGCGGGTTTTGTGTCGGATTAAACAATAAACTACATATTCCCGATGTGGGACAAAGAAAACGGGACTGCATTGTGTGTTCTAACAGGAAAACACCTGGTGGCAGGCATCAAACCACTTATTACTGTCAAACATGCACTAATCAGCCTGCAATGCATATTGGGGAGTGTTACAAAACTTATCATACTGTACAAAATTATAAACAATAAAATATTGTTTTTTTTGCAAATATACATTCCTCGATGTCACCCAATTCATATAAGTCCAATATCATTATAATACGTTACTTGGTTCCAAAATTATACTAAATAATATGAGGGTCTGTAAATGCACATTTCCACCGCAAAGTAGCGTCGAGTAGCTGGTAGCCAATGTCCAGAATGGTTCGGAGTGCAAAGGGTTAATTCAGTGACGCTGCAGGATCCAAAATCAAGGTTCGGAAATGGGTTGCATGTTTATGCACTAATAACAACCTCCCAGAAAGAGAAATCAAGACGGAACCCCGTTTACAACGGCATCTGAAAGAACAGAACACCGGGAATAAATCTTTGCTTGTTTCTAAGTATTGGACAATCAATCGGCTTCTGAACACACCCCTGGTGGGAGGAGCTCCGATGGCCAGGGCGAACAGGCCTGATACCCACCATGGCGGGGCCTGCGGCTTCGCAGGGGCATCCATCGGCCACGGGGCCCCTTCATTTGCTGAGAAACGACAAGTCGATTTTGAACACACAGTTAGGAAACTCAACTCCCTGCCATTCTCCCAATCGGGCTCCTGCCTGTGACTCCGTCTCCACTTGCACATCACGGCTGTGAGTGGAAACGGAGGCCCCGGGTTTGGCTGAAATGGCACCGTTTACCGCCAGCGCCTCTGTGTCTCGTCTCGGGATAAATGGCTGGTCCGCTCCCTGCTCGGGGGTTCGGGGTTCAGCGTCCCTTGGAAAGCCTTGGGGCGACACGGCCGTGTTTACACAGCGACCGGAGGGGGAGTGGACCCAGTAACCTCACTCATCGGGCTGCAGGGCGACGGTCACCAAGGGTGAACAGGCGGGTGGCAGCAGGCTCTGCAGTGGGCTGTCGCTCCGAGGCCAACCTGCCCGCTCGCGGCTCGGCTCATGACTCTCTCCATGGGTCGTGCAGCCAGAGGCGGGAAGGTACAAGGCACGTGTCGGTTTGCTCAGGACACCTTCCGGGGGAACCTCTGCCACGTTTTCAGTGGCGTGGAAGGCAGTGTGGCAATCTGGACAGACACAGAGCCAGCCCGATGCCCGTGGCGTTTGTAAGCCCCGGCGTGAGCTCTGGGAGGCTTGTTCTGTGCCGTGGGGAGTCCTTGGGAGGCGCTGAGCAGCTGGGGGCGCTGCCTGGTGTGTTTGTAATAAAGATCACAGGTGCGCAGAGCGAGATGGTGAGCTGGAGCCAAGCCAGGTCCCAGGGAAGGTGACTTCAAAAGGGGAAATAAGAATGAAAGAGAAGGCCTTGGAGAGAAGCTCTGGGCAGAGTGTGTGTGTGTGTGTGTCTGTCTGTGAGGGGGTTGGGGGGGGGGGGGGGAGGGGGGGGAGGGGGAGGGAGGGAGGGAGGGAGAGAGAGAGATGGAATGAATTGAGCTCCATTCTAGGACAAGCAACAATGGAGTAACTACACTGAAAAGCCTCAGTCGGGTTGTGACCAGGGAGACATTAGGCCTGACTTAGATAAACGCCCTAGAAGAGCAGAGCCCGGACGGAGGGCGCCCCTCTCGGCCGCCTTAGGGGTCAGCACGTTCCCGTGGGATGCCAGCGAGGCCTCTCTGTTCAGGGCCTAGGCCGCCCGGCCACTGCCCAGGGCTGGTGAGGACCGGGGGTGAGTAAACGAAGGGATGGAAACACGGACGAGACAAACCCCGTCCTCCCCGTTGGCGTAGTGGCGGTCACTCACCTGCGAGCCTCGGCCATCGTCTTGTGTGCACGGTGCTGCGGGCATTGGTGTAGATGCGGCCCGGGCAGCACGGGACAGGCTCACCGTCCGCCCACCCCACGGGAGTACTGTCCCCGCGAGGCGAGACGCAGAGCCTGAGTTCCACAGGGACCCGCGCTGGGTCGGCGGCCAGCTGAGCGCCCCAGGCCGCGCAGGAAGCAGTTATTCTCCTGGTGAAGAAGGTCCGCGTTTCCATGAGTCACGCGAGAGCGCCGAGCCCGGGACCAGAAGTCACGCAAGAGCGCCGAGCCCGGGACCAGAAGTCACGTGAGAGCACCGAGGCGAGGACCACGAGTCACGCGAGAGCGCCAAGCCCGGGACCAGGAGTCACGTGAGAGCGCCGAGGCGAGGACCACGAGTCACGCGAGAGCGCCAAGCCCGGGACCAGGAGTCACGTGAGAGCGCCGAGGCGAGGACCACGTCAGCGTGAGAGCGCCAAGCCGGGACCATGGAGAGAACTGACGCTGCGCACGCGTAATAAGAAACATCGCGGGAGGGCGTGGGCGTGTGATGTGCTCCGTTCCACAAGTAATATACGCTCCGTCGCAAGGATTTGGAAATTATACCAAAGCGGGAAGAAGAAAATGAAATTACCCACCAGCCAGAGACACACTCCATTAGCATTGCAATAGGTTTCCTTCACGCTCTGAGTTTCCTCTTTATGTGACAGGTTTTAACAACAAACTGCAGAACAGTCTCTCTTACCGGCAGTGAAAATATGGTGCGTGAGACCCAGCATTTTATGCTCGTCCATTTGTCTTGTAAGTGAGACATGCGCTCCTCCTCCGCGAGGCCTGGGGGGTGCCTGTCCTCGTCTGCACATGCGCCCTTTCCTTCCTCGCCACCTGAGGGTGTTGCTGCAGCCACTGGTCTCTGTGATGACGCGGGGGGCGGGGGGGGTATCTTTGCGAGTCCAGTTCTCGTTTTCAACGTCTAGACAATCCTTTGCATCAGCTCAGCTTTTTATTGTTTACAAACTTGGCTCAGTTGGCCCGTCACCGAGGACGCTTGATGGAGTGTCTGCCGGACGCCGGGCAGCGCTCTGCGCACTAAGACGCCACAGAACACGACAGAGAAGGCCCTGCTCTCCTCGGCGTGGTCAGTTCTAGAAGGTGGTCGGCGACCTCGCACCAGCCATCACGTGCACCCGGGGCTGCGGTCCTCCCTGCGGCCACCGGCTCAGGCACCAGGAGCGTGGACACACCGATGACTTGTTCGTGGCGAAGGACATGAAGGTGGGGTATTCTGGATGCAGCCAGCGCTCTCCTGCGTTCCCCGCTCCACCCCGGCCGAGCAAGAGCCGAGGGCTGGTCCCGTGCGGCCCTGCAGGGTCAGCCGCACGTTCACGCTCAGAGAGGGGGTGTCAGAAGGACACCACCTGACGCTACTGGAAGGGGCCATGAGCCAAGGAGTGTGGGCAGACTCTCTGTCCGTATCTGTTCGCCCACTGGCCTGGGAGCCCATCAAGGGCTGACACACAGTCCCAACACCGCCACATCCTCAGGGCTCAGCTCCCTCGATGGTGTTTTATGGGAAAGTCCACGGTTTTGTCTTCTCCCTCCACGGTCCACTCTAGTACAGGTGCCTCCGCCCACCCTCCTGTCAGCAAACCCATGTCCACAGCCCGGCTGTGAGCATCACCAAGGGGCCCGAGCCGTCCAAGAATCTGCGGTCACCACGGGGCAGTGCGTGGGGGCTGACACTCCCTGTGGGCCTCCCAGGTTCGAGCCTCACACCCTGGGCAGGTCAGCAGGGAGTGCCCAGGGGGAATGGGGGTGAGGGCCCTGAGACTGCAGGAAGGGAGCAGGGCTCAGGGAGAACGGGGCTGCTTTCCACCCGGGCGTGAAATAGGGTTTTCTCTGCGGCTAAGGACGGCGGCCCATTTCCAATTTGACTAATGCCTTCCATTAGAGCTTTGGCACGGCCCAGCGAGAGGCACCATTGGGCTTTGCTGTGATTGCTTTTCAAAGCCAGAAACTGCTTTGTCATTCAAAACTGTCCCCAGTCCTGTCCCAGAATCCTCAGCCAAGGTTTATTGAGACGGAGCTGAAGAAGGGCCCCCTGTCCAGCTGCTGGCCAGCTGGCGGCCAGGGGCAGTGCCTCACCTCTCTGAGCTTCAAAGTCTTCTTTTTAAAAAATACATATTTTTATTAATCTCAGAGAGGAAGGGAGAGGGAGAGACAAAAACATCAATGATGAGAGAGAATCATGGATTGGCTGCCTCCTGCACGCCCCCTACTGGGGATGGAGCCCGAAACCCGGGCATGTGCCCTGACCGGGAATCGAACCGTGACCTCCTGGTTCATAGGTCAACTACTGAGCTATGCCGGCCGGGCAGCATCAAAGTATTCTTCTGTCAAAGGAGGATCATCACACTTGCCAGCCTACTTCCCGAGTTGGTTGTGAAGATGAAACAATAAGCAGCAGTGACGGCTGCAATGTATCAATTCCTTACTGTGAGGCAGACACTGTACAAGACAGTGACCCTCAGCATCTCCCGTGGCCCTTAGAGCAATCCTGCGAGATGCGGTGGGTAGAACAATAGCCCCTAAGGCGGCCGCATCCTGCTCCCTGGACCCTGTGACTCTAGAGCAGTGGTTCTCAACCTTCCTAATGCCGAGACCCTTTAATACAGTTCCTCATGTTGTGGTGACCCCCAACCATAAAATTATTTTCGTTGCTACTTCATAACTGTAATTTTGCTACTGTTATGAATCGTCATGTAAATACCTGATATGCAGGATGTATTTT
Source organism: Myotis lucifugus (assembly GCF_000147115.1). Taxonomy (NCBI): domain Eukaryota; kingdom Metazoa; phylum Chordata; class Mammalia; order Chiroptera; family Vespertilionidae; genus Myotis; species Myotis lucifugus. The sequence goes on from NW_005871355.1 coordinate 1,293,326, forward strand.
CATTGTTACACATTGAACAATTAAAGCATAGTGATTAATCACAAAAACAATATGTAATTATATATGTGTTTTCCGATGGTCTTAGGCGACCCCTGTGAAAGGGTCGTTCGACCCCCGAAGGGGTCGCGACCCACAGGTTGAGAACCGCTGCTCTAAAGACTGCATGGCAAAAGGGAAATGCAGATTGCACGCGGAATCATGGTTGTTGACAAGCCGACCTTCAAACAGGGAGAGTCAGAGTCAGAGAGATCACCATGGAAACAAGGTGGGAGAGAGGTGGTGTCAGAAGGACGCCACCTGAAGCTGCTGGCTTCGCTGATGTTGGAAGGGCCATGAGCCAAGGAGTGCTGGCAGACCTGAAAAGCTGAAAAGGGCAAGGAAATTAATGTTCCTCTAGAGCAGTGGTCAGAGCAAACTCATTAGTCAACAGAGCCAAATTTTTTAAACTTAAACTATATAGGTAGGTACATTGTTATTAACTTAATTAGGGTACTCCTAAGGCTTAGGAAGAGCCACACTCAAGGGGCCAAAGAGCCGCATGTGGCTCTCGAGCTGTAGATTGCCGACCGCTGCCTAGAGCAGTGGTTCTCAACCTTGGCTGCACATTAGAATCACCTGGGAATCCTTAAAATCCTGATTTCTGGGCCTCATCCTCCGGAAATTCTGTTTCTTTGTTACTAATGTTGTGGCCCCACCCCATAACAAAGAAACAGAATTTCCGGAGGATGAGGCCCAGGAATCAGGATTTTAAAAAGATTCCCAGGTGATTCTAGTGTGCAGCCAAGGCTGAGAAACCACTGCTCTAGAGCTTCCAGAAAAAAAGAAAGCAGCCTGCTGACTCTGACCTCAGCCCCTGGAGGTGTGGGGATGACTTTCCGTCTGTGGAAATGTAAGATCAACTTGAGTTGGTTTAAGCCACTACACTTGAGGCAACTTGTTATAGAAGCGACAGAAAGACAATATGCTGTTATTTTTTCCTTTTCTTTCTGTTTATAACAGATTAAAGAAACCGAGAATCAAAAAAAATTGTCTTCTTCGGAGTCTGTCAGCTACCACTAAACAAAAGCCTGCGCTCCTAACTCAGGCTCCGGCTGCCGGGAGCAGCAGTGGTGACCAGCGAGCCGGGGGCAGGTTGTGGGGTTGTGCTGTGGAAGGGCCCTGATTTCTCGCTGCAGCAAAACCCGCCTTCAGGTTCCAGCAGGCCGGGCGGTGGAGCGTGCATCCCTCAGAAAGTGCCTGGGGAGCGTTGAGAGAGCTGCTGACTTGTGTCAGAGCCACATTAATCAGAGACGTAACCGGGGAGGGAGAGATTTTTCATTTCTCACGTTAATGAACAAACGGATTTCCCATTCATTATGCATGGGCTTTCCAAGCGTAATGAATAGCTCAGGGACAAGCATGAGGTTTCGGTATTTATAGAAAATCAGCACCGGCCAGGTTCAGGCGGCATCACGTATTCCAGTAGCGGTTTCGTATGCGTGATGGATCTCACTTATTACTCTACCTGGTGTTCATCAACTTTATATTCTTAATGCGCGAGAAGTGATGAATTCGTTGAGAATGCCCCCGCTCCCCACTCCGCGTTGGTTTTGTTCCTTTGTGGCAATCAGATGCAAGTTCCCAGCAGCCTCAAGGCCTGCTGTCCCGGTCTGAGGGTCTGTGCCCCCAATGCTTTTGCTTGTCTGTCTGTCTGTTTTGTTTGTTTCCAGGAGAACGAAGTTGCCTCTTGATATTCATCAGCCGTTTTCCATTCATTTCTGCTGCTGCTTCTGCTTGGAAATTAATCTCTTTCTTCTCTCCCCTCCAGAAGGAAGAGCAGAGCGTGGTGGGTGCTGTGTTCAAGGCTGAGGTCAGCCATCAGGAGACAGGGCTGCTGACGACTAGATCTTGGTGTTCACTGCCAACCAATAGCAGAACTAGAAGAAACAGAATGAAACGCTGCCTCCCAGCCCTCACCCTTTCCCACGGCTACAGCCACAGACATTTACAGAGAATAAACTCGAGATACTTTCAAAAGGAAAAGAACAAAAACAACCATGAGGCTGACATTACACAACAAAGCCTATCGCTACATCGTTACTGTAATAGTATTACACTCAGCACAGCTTTGGTTGAGGGAGGAACTAAACACGCCGGAGGCAGGAGCGTGAGCCCGTGTCACTTTCCCTAATGGAACCGGCTGTCATGGTAGGACGGCCCCCCCACCCCCCACCCCCGCCCCCCGAGAGTGGTTTTCTTCAGCATGTAAGTCGGATTCGGTCTTTTTGCCATTTTCCGCCACCACAGCCTCCTGCTTCCGTCCCACGTGGAGCGCCATCCTGCTGCTGCGAGGACTCAGCTCCATGCCGGGGTCCTCGCCAGCCTGAACCCCCCGTCTCGCTCCATCTGGGGCCTGTGCACAGCTGGCTCTACGTCAGTTACGTTTGGGAGTGGGAACACGAGGTAAGGGGCTGCCTCTCCTTTTTCTGCGTGAACCCGTCCCCAGGCTGCCTTCCCCACAGCCGTTTCCTGCTCCCAGCAGCTCAGCCAGGTCAGCAAGCCCGGGGGCGGGGGGGTCTCCTACTGGGAGCAGTCCAGTCACCCCTTACAGAACCTCCAGGTCGGTCCAGGCTTTACCAGAGGCTCCTAAGGGGCCCCCCTCTTTGGGATTCCCCAGCCCATCGTGAACAGCTGGCAATCATTTTATTTATGTAAAACTATAGGCCTGGTGCATGAATTTGTGCATGGGTGGGGTCCCGCTGGCCCGCCCCTATCGGGGTCAATTGGGTGGGGCCAGTCAGGGGGAAGGGCCACAGGTGATTGGCTGGCCAGCCCCACCCCCTGGTCAAACTCCTGGTGGAGGGGACAATTTGCATATTAGCCTTTTATTATATAGGATTTCACCTGTGCCTTACAAGATGCTGTAAATTTCTTGAAAGCAGGAAACTTGCCTATTGTGTCCTTCACTGGATACTCTGCTTCCAGCACAGTGTAGCCTTCAGTGCCTCCCACAATCCTCTGTTCTGGGGAAGGATGGACTTGGGGACTGTCGGGGAGGGGGCGCGGGGAGATGCTCAGAGGTGATAGTTTAGACCGGGCAGGTGCTATTATTTTTATTGTTACTGTAGAGTCGTCCACGCCGGCCCCGGATTTTCTCTCACGCGGCACTAATGACCTTACATTGTAAGGCGCTGTCCCAGGCGTGCCTGTCTCCCTGTGCCTTGTCCAGAAATAGCACTTGGAGTTAATTATAGTCCACTCTCCAGACTGTGACCTCCGTGTGCCCTGGTCACCTTGGCCCCCCTCCCCAGCACCTGGCGCCATGTCTGCTGAGCTTAAAGGAGGGAGCGTCCATCTGGGAATAGATGCTGGTCCTCAGGCCCATCTCTGTCATATCCTTGTTCGCTTGTCCCCACACACTCCACCCCCTGGAGAACAAGGCAGCGCTGAGTGACAGCCGTTCCAGGAGCACCTCCCCTTCTCCATTCTCCCCGACCACGGGGACCACAGGGACTACAGGGATCTCAGGGACCTGGGGCAGGAGGCCAAGGTGAGGCCGGGCCAGATGCCTCAGCAACGTCTCCCTGACAACAGCCCAGCCTGCGACACTCGGGGTCTGGGTTAATAAGCAGCCCAAGGTCAGCTGTCAACAGGTGCAGCCTCCTGGCAGGTGCACCTCCCAGAGCAGGGCCCACCTCGTCCTCACCGTCCGCCCTCAGACCTCAGGGCGGTGTGAGGCGGAGCTGCGACCCCCACTGCTGGGGAGGAGCAGCGTGGGAACGGCGGTCTGGGCGTGGTCTGTGCAGGTCCTGCTCTGTTTGATGAGCCTTCTTAGGCCTCAGATGCCTGGATGACAGAAACCCCACGTTCTCTCCTTCCCACAGGAAGCTGATAAGGACATGGCGGTAAGAAAGGAATCGTCACGGGGCCGAGGAACAGGAAATCAGATTTATTGAGCACCTGTGCGGGCCGGCGTGGCACACGCACACTCACGCACACACACACCCAGGCTGGTTCAGGGGTGCGGGGGAGGCACCCATCCCAGCTCCGGCAGCACCTGCCCACCTGCACCCTCAGGAGAGCCCGAGCGGCTGCCGCCTGCCTTGCCTTTACAGTGCAGGTGAGTGAGGTCAGTAAGGCGCTCGCACCGACAGGTCCTTCCGTGGCTGAGACGCCAAATCCGCATCAAAGGGCAGGGCCTGCTCCCCCTCCACCGGCCTCCCCATCCGAATCCAGACAGGATCCCGCGAGCCACTGCGGACCCCGCGGCACTTCCGTGCAGAGGCCTGGAACGGGTCCCCGCTCTCTGCACCCCCACAGGAGGCAGAGCATTCACGGGTCTGCAAACTCGTTCCTCCTGCTTCACTGTTCCTCCTGGGAAGGTTCCCGGGCGCCTCCGGCTCGGCCGGGAGAGAAGCACCAATTCATTCTCCAGTTCCCTTCGGGGCGAACAGGTGAAGTTGGCCAGAGGCTGGTCGGTTTCAGCACCAGGAGTTCCTTCATGGACAGCACCCCGACGGGCTGTCGGGACTAAGACTCAATCTGCCGCCCCCAAATGAAGTTCCACTTCAGAGGAGAGGGAGCAAAACTCGCAAAGCATGAACAAATGCAATAAAAATAATAATTAATAAAAATAATAATCTGACTGACCGCCAGCATCTGTTGGTTTTAATAACACCGAGGTCTCCCGAGAAAATAAAACAAATGATAAAAGAAGAAAAGCAGGTGGCCAAAATGTTTCAAGATCTCTGACGTCCTCAGGCTCTGAGTTCAAGTTTCAGAAATCCACCGCAGTCCCCGGGCCTTCTGGAATCTTCTAGGGGCCCTTCACATTCCCCGGGCGGGCGGCAAGGCTGGCGAAGTAGGCGCACTGGGAGGGGTCGCACTGGCCAGGGGGGCCAGGCGGGCCCGGAGGGCCGGGGTGTCCAGCAGGTCCAGTCTCCCCCTGAGGGCCAGGGCCCCCAGGAAGCCCATCTTTGGCGTAGCCGGGCTCCCCAGGTTGACCTGGACAAGGAGCAAAACAAACAGAAGGGGGTCAGGTTTCTCCGGAGCAAACGAGCCCTTTCTCGGTGCTTCCACCGGGATGAGCCGCCCTGGAGACACCCTCAGAGAGCAGCTGGGTCTGGGCACCGGGACGGGCTCCGTGGACACCAGGGTGCAGGGGCACCTGGCTGTGCAGGGGAAGCGCTGCCTGGACTGTTGGCCAGGACAGCGATCGGTGCCACCGGAGAGGAGCAGACAGAGGCAGGTGAGGGCCAGGGACGGAACGTGTGCTCCGTACGGGGCAGATGGGAGACCCGGCCTTCTGTGTTCTCACAGGCTCCTGGGAGGAGCTTCTGACTGTGAGTGGGACGCCCAGTCCTGTCACTGACCATCAGCCGATTCACCTGTCCCTAGAGACACCTGGTGACATCCCATTCTCCATACCCAGCTTGTCCCAGACAGTCTGCAATCTCTAAACTTTATCACGTGTGCACCTGCAGACAGGGACCACTCAGCCTATTGTGCAAATCATGGGCCAAGACCACGTAAACAGAATGTAAGCAACTGACAGACCAGAATGACCCAGAAAATATGACCCGTAGACACGCTTCCCTGCCTCCACTTATTAAGCACCATGTCTCCCTTTTTGCTTTGGCAACTGGGAAGCTCGGTGCTAAGGGCTAAAGTTAACCTGCGCAATGAGATTCCTTCTTAAGTCTTAATAATCATGTTAGGAAATCTGAGCCCCCCATAAACTAAAATGTAGATTCTTGCCTTAAAAAGACGTTCAGACATTTCGGGAACACAAATTCATGAGGGCTTTGGTGGTCGCTATGTCACCTACAGCCCTGCCTAGACCAGGTCCTGAGACCAGTAGCTTGCTCATTCCTTCAGCTCAGAACCCCTGAAGTCCAGTCTTACCCCAACCTCATCTGTACGGTCAACTCCCCCTTCTTTATTGGAATCGCCTTATTTAAAAATATTAACATTCAAACTACTGAGAAGCAGGCAAGAAGTCAGAAATAAGTATTTACAATGCATTTGTAGGCATCTTCTCTAAGGAGAATAGCAATTGTGGCCACTGGAGGGCATTTGGAAAATCAAGAAGATATATATATATATATATATATATATATATATATATACACACTAAAATTAAAATTCAGAAGTGACCTCGGCCATCGTGTGAACTAGAATTAAACCTAGAAACCTCAGTGGCACAGAGCTCGATAACCACGCAGTGTCACTCCTTCCACTTCCTGCGTCCATCTCGCACCGTGGAACTGCTGCGTTCCCACAGAGCCCCGGGGTGGGGAGATGAACTTGCCTGGTCCCAGGAACAGGCCAGCCTGGGACAAGCCAGCCCTACTGGCCACCCTGCCGCCTGGCCAGCACCCCCCAGATATGCTGAGACATAAGGATGGGGCACAGAGGGAAAGAATCAGGGCTCCACATTCAAGGGTATGTGGGAAAGGTTGCTTAACCAACTGAACATGCGTTTTTATGCAAGTTCCTTAGCCCATGTAAGAAGCCAGCGTGCCCTGGGGATGACTGAAAGGGGCTGCAGCTCCCAGCACGGCCCAGGCTTCTTTCACCCCAAATCAAGGGCCCAGGGATGTCCCACCGTTGTCCTAGCAAGTCCAGAAGCGGCATTTCAGATGGGACAGAAAATCAGTGTTTGGTGACCTTGCAGTTAAAGGTCACCCTTTCTCCCCAGCCTTCCCCAAAGGGACCCACCACTGTGGACGCTGTCCCCACCAGAGACCCCAGAAGCCATGCCCACCTGGGATTCCGGGGGGGCCCATCTCGCCTCGGAGGCCGACACCTGGCGTTCCTGGGTCACCTTTGGCTCCTCGCTCACCTGTGAGGGGAACACACACCTTCAGAGGTAGAGACGGACCCATGGTGAGGACAGACACAGGGTCCCCGTGTAGGAGGGGGTCCTCAGGGGCCTGCGGCCTCCACTCCGACCACCCACAGCTGGGCCCTAATTCCTGTTCACACACTCCCCACACTCACCCTCACGTGCACGCATTTGGAAATATGCACAGGTGCACACAACTGACACTCGCTCCTAAATGCATGCTCAGGACACACATTTACACCGTGAACCCCACACATAACTACCTGTCACATGCACACACAGGCACCTACACACGCCAGCAAATAGGTACATACTCATCCACACACGGAGACTCACGCAAACGCAGGCAACCACATGCACACACTCACGCACACTCGCCGCAGACGCACGCGTCCCCGCATCCACTCACGCAGGCTACACGGCACGTCCTCAGAACATTTGCCAGAACCTCTGAGAGGGAACAAGCCCAGCACCCCCGGGCCTGTGGCACGTGCACAAGACACAGCTCTCCTCCCGAGAAGCTGGGACGCGGCTGGCGGGAAGCGGCACGGAGAGCACGCCGGTCCGAAGCGGAGTGCGGCCCAGGCGTGGGACACTGAAGAATCCATGAGAACAGTCCTCATGCCACATGGGCTGCGCCCCTGCCTCGCTGAAGATCACATCCTCCCGGCCTCCCTCGGCCCCGAAGAGCCCACATTTGTGGCACCGAGGAAAGCACCACAGAGGGTGAGGGAGACCGGGCCCAGCCCCGCGGGCATTGAGCCGCGTCTGAGTTAACACTGTACAGACTGAGTACGCTGGCCCCTCTGCTTCTTTCCCATCGGGCACCTTTCTATGTCGTTTCTACAGTATCTCCGCTCGGCGACGGGTTTTCTTTTGTAATCCCATGGAAAGTGTGCTGGTCTGTGGGGCGTGAGACCAGTCTTTCCTGTTGGAACGGCTACATTTGCTCAGTCTTCCTCCCGGTCTGATGTTTTTCTACATTTTATATTTTCTTATGGACACTTATCTCATGCATTTTGTTTTATGAAAAGAGATGGGATTTGGACACAAATGTAACAGAAAGCATTTTCCGGGGGAGAAACATTACAGGGAACGAATGAATGAATGAATGAATGAACGAACGAACGAACGAAGAACTAGAAGGGAAACAGGCCATGGGAAGGGAAGATGCAGGAGCATCCATTGCTCTAAGCCCAAGTCACGAAGTGGCAGCTGAAATCACGCCACACACGGTGTCCCCACTCCATTATTCTTCCCAGGGGAGGAGATACTTATCAGGTTGGGGAGTTTGGTTTTGGTCTTTCCTCTCGCTCTCCCACTCTCTCGTGTCTGCCTGCCTGCAGGGCTGTCTGTCAGCCTGCAGGGCTGTCTGTCTGCTTATAGGGCTGTCTCTCTGCCTGCAGGGCTGTCTGTCTGCCTGCAGGGCTGTCTGTCTGCTTATAGGGCTGTCTCTCTGCCTGCAGGGCTGTCTCTCTGCCTGCAGGGCTGTCTGTCCGCCTGCAGAGCGAGCGCCTTCTCGCTGGTTGCCCCGTGGGCTAAGCTGCAGGTGAGACCTGCTGCCCAGAGCGCCCGGGTCCAGGGAAGGCCTGGGGCCTGAGAGCTGGCGGGTCTGCCGCCGTTTTTAGCTGTAGCTCCAGCCGGAGGTTTGGTGCCCATCTGCCTGGAGGTCCCATCTCTCGTCCTCAGTCAGTTCTACTGTCAGAGGGGCAGGAGGGCGTTTCGTTGCCCCCCTGACACCGGAGCAGTGGAGACGCAGAGAGGACAAGGGAGGGGAAGGCAATGGATTCAGTCCTCCTGGCAGAAGCAGAATTTTGCAAAACTGTCAACTCGGCAAACCGTTTATCCTTATGGACAAAGTACACGATGCCAACATGCTGGCTACCACGCCGCCATGAGGATGGAATAAATCACGCCTCAGTGGTGCAGGCGCCTCACCGAGGTCCTTCTCTGCCTGTGGACACTGCGAAGCATGTCCCCCCCCACGCCCCGGTCCTCACTCACCTTTGGGACCAATGGGTCCGGACGGTCCTTCCAGCCCCCCCTGCCCGGGCCGTCCCGGGTCCCCCATGGGGCCTGCTCGGCCGGGAAGCCCATCTTTTCCGGGGGGCCCCGGTGGCCCAGGTCTGCCTTGAGACGTCTTCACGTGCGCCGGGGGCATCTGGGCCATGAGGTAGGCGAGTTTGGCTGCGGAGTGGGAAAAACAGGTTTCGTGAGGGAGGGATGAAGGACAGAGGACAGCATGGTGACCTGCTGCAAGGCTGGGGGACTGAGTGCACAGAAAAGGAATGATCACGGCAGAACTGGCTCTGCAGGTGGTGAGCTGCCCGTACGAGAGGCAATCAAGCAGGAGCAAGTCGGGCCTCACTAGAGGGAGCTCTGGAGAGGGGTCCGTGTCAGGTGAGGCTGGCGAGAGCCTGCCAGGTGCCCTCCACCTGGGTTTCTATGGGAGCGGCTCTCAGCAGCCTTTTCCACGTGAGGCTGCAAAGTGCTGAAGGAGAAGCGACAGGATGCTCCCGGGCTGTCAGAGCCTCGGCCCGCATCTGCGCGAGAAAGGCAGGACTCACTCTCCAGCTGCTTCCCGACTTCTTCCTGGATGAGCCGCCGCAGGGTGTCCAGGGAGGGAGCCTCGCCCTGGGAGGGAGGGAGGCGGGTTATCTATCTCCCCAGGAACTCCTGCTCGGAGACCCCGGCAGGAACCACACATTCCGCGTGTGCCGGTCCGGTCCTTTCCACATCGGGACTCCCCGCCCCTCTCCTCGCCGCACAAGCAGAGCGTCCTGTTTTCCATGTGACCTGGACTCGGCTTGCTGGGCCCCTGCGCTGGCCCGCCTGCTCCTTTCTGCACAGACCGGGGGGCCTGGCCCCGGATCTCCCCTGGGGAGGTCCTGCCCACCCCCAGGACCGGCCCCAGCCCGCCGCCTGCATGGACTCCTGTCGCATGTCCTCTGGCTCTGACCCTGCACAGGTGACCGCACAGTCTTGGAGTGGGGTTCTCAGAGGAGCAGAGTGTGGCCCAGGCCCACGCAGGGACATGGGACACTGACGAATCTCTGAGAACAGTCCTCATGCCACATGGGGCTATGCCCCTGCCCTGATGAAGGTCACACCCTCCCTGGCCCCCTCGGCCCCGAGGAGCCCACGTTTGTGGCACCAGCAGCATCCTTACCCTCAGGCCCGGGAATCCTGGCTGGCCCGGAGGCCCCGGGGGCCCGGCCGGCCCGCTCTCCCCAGGCGGGCCTTGGGGGCCCATCAGGCCCGTGTGGCCTTTGTGGCCGGGGATGCCCGGGTCCCCAGGCTGGCCCTTCCCACCAGGAGCTCCTTTGTCACCCTTGATGCCGGGATCTCCCTAGAGGGGGAAAGAAGGGTCAGCAAGCAAAGGGCTGGAGGTGCCTTGGGGTAGGGGACCCCAATCCTCTGCCTCCCAGAGAGGAGGCCTCCGTCCCGGCCCAGGTGAGGACATGAAGCCCAGGGGGACACGGCCACCCGCCACGGTCACGCAGGTGGTCTGCAGGGGACAGGACGAGAACTCTGATTCCAAACCCCAGCCCAGGGCTCCCTCCGTCTGCCGCCTCTAAGACCGACCGCCCAGCTGCCGGCCCACTTCCGGCCCCGGTGTCCTCCGTCAGCTGCAGGGACAGCGGCACCACGGACAGAGGTGCCTCACAGGTAGGCAACCTCCCTTCCCTCCTCCCAGTTCTCGTGGGGCCACCGAGCATGCTGCTGCCTGGACCCTGTTCTCCCCACTGTGGACCCAGAGTCCGAGGTCCTGGATCAGTAATTGGAAACCATGGCAACCAGGGGGCGGTCCAGTCCTCCACCCCGTGTGCTACTGTGCAGCTGACCAGCAGAACTCGGTGATCGAGGGTCTGAAAACATGGTGGTCACGTGACCGGCCTCGAGGTCAGCAGACCACACTGCGGGGGGGAAAGACCAGAAGCAGGTGACCACTGGAACGGGGGCCTGGCATGGACGTGCCCGGAGCCGCAGCAAAGGCAGACGGGTAGTTATGCGACATCGCCAGCGGATACGTTCCCAGGAAGAACCAAAGAAACAGCACAGCGGGCGAGTCGGGGCTATTCCAGGTGTTAAGCAGGGGAACACGCAGGTGTATCGCACACCCACCCGCGGTCCTCTGCACGGACGGCGGGGACGGACCCTGGGAGGGGGCGGGGACCAAGGCCCTGGGGGAGGGGCCCTGCTTTCACTGCGTCGCTTTTTGCAACTTGCATTGTCTATGTGTCTGTCTGACTTGACCAACGATGAAAGAGCCGTGAATTAGACATGAACTTCGCCAGACCCGAGGCGGTCACTCCATGTCTCGGGTGAGATCACGCCATGGGGGCTGTCCTCCTCGGGATCGTAGCCCAGGGCCCGGGGCACGTGGTGCCGAGGCGCCTCCCCTCGGGGCCCAGCGTTTCCTACCCACCCGGCCCAGCACCCTCTGCGGGAGAGGCCTGGTCCCGCTCCCGGCTCCCGGAGCGCAGGGCGAGTGCCTGCCGCTCCCTGGCAGAGCTCCACCGAACCACTTAACGTGGAGGCCACGCTCAGCGTATTGATTGGGCCTAGAGAAGATTCATAATTGGGGGCTGAGTGTCCTGGCTCCCAACCAAACCTCCAGCCATTCCCGCAGCAAGAGCTCCCGGGGCACCTGCATGACACCGGCCGCAGCGGGGGGAGGGGACCCCTCAATACCGTCTCATCCATAGCCCTTTCCTGGCTCAGCCTCAGAATCGAGAGCCACAGGACAGAGGGAGGGGACACCAGAGGCAGCAGGGCTTCTCCTTGCCACCCGACTCGGAAGAAAACCAAGGTGAACGCTTTGCAGGACGAGGGAAGACACGCCTGGGGTGGGGGCGGCGACACCGTGTGGGGCGACAGTGTGACAGGCGACCAAGCGGAGGCTCCTGGGCACACACGGTGTTTAATCCGACGAAGGCAGGGACGCTGTCTCCGTGTGAGGATGCCCCCCCCCCCGCCCGACTGGTGTTGCTAAAAAAATAAATGATTTCCCTCTGTGGTTCTTTTTGGAGAAATGAAATGTAAGGGAGGCTTTCTGAGCATAACACCAAGCAATTCATTATGGAAACACCTGTTCCCTTGTCACCCCGGGTGACAAGCCTGGCTCTGGGCGCCCAGCGCGGGCACACAGTCGTGCCCAGGGAGGGGAGCTGTCCCGGGCTCTCACGTCCTTGGCATTTGTAATTGCAATGACGTCACTGCTTCAAATAACAACCAAAACAGGGGGACCATCCGGCCAGCGTGGCTCAGTGGTTGGGCATCGACCTATGAGCCAGGAGGTCACAGTACGATTCCCGGTCAGGGCACATGCCCGGGTTGCGGGCTCCATCCCCAGTGTGGGGCGTGCAGGGGGCAGCCGATCCATGCTTCTCTCTCATCATTGATGTTTCTCTCTCTCTCTCTCTCTCTCTTTCTCGCTCTCTCTCCCCCCCTTCCTCTCTGAAATCAATAAAAAATTATTAAAAAGGGGGGGGGGGCGTGGGGACCAACAGCACTGACTACAACAAGGTGGTGGACAGGACCCGCCTCCGAGAACTGCAGACGGAGGAGTCAGCTCTCCAGGCGGCTGTGCAGGCAGCGTGGGGACAGTCCCGGCCCCTGAAGCGTCACCTGCAGGTGGCACGCTCCCACTCACCCTCTCTCCTCCGGGTCCTGCTGCTCCGGGCTTCCCGGGGGCGCCCTGCAACGAACCCAAGGCAGACGGTCACTCACCGGCGGCCCCTCTGCGAGGGCACCTCCGCCCTTGGTGCTTCTACCCCACCCCTGTGCTGAGGACAAGGGTCTCGACTCCTTGCTCCAAGGGCCCCCTCTCTGTGCGGACCCTGCAGGCCTGGTCCCCTCCTCCCCTTGGCTCCTCCCGCCAGGGCCCACCCTGGACCGTGGCACCCGCTCATGCTCGGCCCCCTTCCCCATCCCTCTCCCCTTTCCGGGACTGTCCTCATCAGGATCTTAGTCCCTCTCCACGCCCTTCCTGCCGCAGTGGTGACATCCATGACTCCGATGCAGGAGCATGCGGCCCTGCTGTCCAGTGGCCGCGGCCAGCCACCTCCCCTCCACCCCTGGCACACTCCCCGTCCGCTATGGACGCATGTTCGTGTCCCAATTCATATGGGTGGTATTAGGAGGTGGGGGGGTGTCTTTGGGGTGATTAGGTTTGGATGAGGTTATGAGGGAGGGCCCCCATAATGGGGTTAGGGGGAGTGGGCCTGGGGACGCAGTGGCCGGCTAGCGCAACGAGGGAGGGAGGAAACCAGTTGGCCAGAACCTTGACCTCGGACCTCCCTGGTCCCCAGAGCTTTGAGAAATACACGTCTGTTGTCTCGGCCACCAAGTCTCTGTCAATGTCATAGCAACCAAAACAATTTTACAGGACCCCATGCCTCTCCTGGAGGTGGAAATGGGGGGCACAGTGTGGCCAGGCAGCAGGGGACAGGGCTCCCACTGGAAAGGGGGGTGGTCAGGTTGGGGAGACCTGGGTGCCTGCTCAGAGCCTAGACTTTGGCCGAGAGGCTCAGGCAGCCACGGGCAGGGGAGCTGGCGGGGTTTTCTCTCCTATCACCAGTGAGCGGGAGGCAACAGGGATTGACAGGTGAGTGAGCGATACGCCTCGATGAGCTAGAGCATGCCGGGAGGAGGGGTGGGGGGGCACCTGCTTCCCTGGGCACGGAGTCCTCCGACCCGGGCTCTCCGGGTTCAGAAAGTGAACCCGAAGGTGC
>NW_005871355.1:1306988-1311194 GCF_000147115.1 Myotis lucifugus
GTTGAGCATCGACCTAGGAACAGGAGGTCAAGTTCCATTCCCGGTCAGGGCACATGCCCGGATTGCGGACTCGATCCCAGTGTGGGGCGTGCAGGAGGCAGCCCATCAATGATTCTCTCTCATCATTGATGTTTCTATTTCTCTCTCCCTCTCCCTTCCTCTCTGAAATCAATAAAAATATATATTTTTTAAAAAGATGGTACCCGGGACCAGCTACGGACTTGGTGAGGCCCTTGCCAATTTACACTCTGGACCCCCGTTCAGAAAGCAGTGAGCAAGTGTGGAGCTCGGCCAGGCCCAGGCCCCGGGAGACTCCCTGTGTCACCCCCGTGGAGCTGGCCCGCATCTGCAGAGGAAAGGGTCACCCAGGGAGGGCGGGAGGGGCGACACTTGCCTCCTTGCCTGGGGCTCCCTTCTCGCCGGGCTCCCCCTGTGAGACAGAACACGACATGGTTAGCTCAGCGGCTGCACATCACAGGTCACGGACTGTCCTCAAAACACAATCCGCCCAATCACGTTCCAGCCAAGACCTCGCCGGACCAGCCGGGCAGGGGCCTCGGGCAGGGCTGTGGGCCAGCCTGCGCAGGAGACGGGAGACCTCCAGGTGGGAGGGAGCCTCGGGTCCGGCCTCCTGGCAAGGGGAACGGCTGTGCTGCCACCCAGAGGGCCCCGGGGCCCCAGCTGTGATAGCAAGACCTCCCTGAGAAGCAGGCTCGGGGTGAAATGAGGCACCAAGAAGACACTGGGCTCTGGCGTCAGCCTCCCCAGCTCAAGCCCTGACTCCTCCGTTTACTGGCTCCGTGGCCTTGGACGACCTCCTTACAACTTCCTAAAGCCTTTTGTGCCTCAGTTTCTCCATCTGTGCAATGGGACCAGTTGCCGTCCCTGCTTCATAGGTGGCCATGAGGCTGAATGTGTGGGCACCTGGAATGCCCCTGGAACTAGAGTGGGCGTGTAGCAAGGAGGGCGAACCCGTGATCGGCTGTCACCCTGGCTAAGGGGTCTGCAGCAAGGATTCTAGGAGAAGAGGGGGCGCCCGCTGCTTCATGGCAGCCAGATTAGCGACAGGCGTGGAGAAGGAGGCGTGTCCAGTGAACGAACAGGCTCCAGTGAACACCAGTGCACAGGGCCATTGCAGGCTGGGGCTACGAGGCAGCAAAGAGGGGTCACAGCTCGAGTGGCTGGCAGGGCTGGCTGTGGGGCACCTCGGGGGCCAGAAATGAACTGGACGGGGGTGGACGGGAGCAGGGTGAGCTCTCCACGCGGCAGGTTCCACATGAGCCTCATTCACGGGTCAGGAGCCAGGGCTTGGCCGTGGCTCGCAGAAGGCGGCAGGGGGCGCCTTGCTGGACCTGGTTCCTTCCCTCGCGTCCCTCAGCCCAGAGACCTGGCCTCGCGTCCCTGGCACCCATCACCCCCGGCTCCTCTGCATCAGGAGACCTGGACGCAGGGCCGGCTGAAGCGCCAGCTGACCAGGTGGCCTTGACCCGCCCCCCTCGCCTGCAAGCTCTGACCCTACAGCCCAAACGTCTCATCTGCGAAACGATGCCTAAGGCCCTTGAGGTTCTGAGGCCACGATCACCACCCCACCCGCCTCGCCCACTATATAAAACAGTTTGTATGCACTGAGCTCCCCAGGGGCTGGGCACCCCGCCAACCTTCTTACATACACCATCTCCCTCTCCCAGAGGCAGGTGGTCGTGCCCCCTCTGAATAAGGAGGAGGCCAAGCCAGGCCTCACGATTAGGGTGCAGGGAGGTGAGGCCCCCCCACAGGTGTGACCCAGTGCATGAGGCACCCTGGACCGCACACCAGGTCGCTGTAACCCTCAGGCGGACCTGAGGACACGGGGGGGGGTGAAGGACACGTGGACTGTACCCTGAGAGGCAGACATTCGGCCCCCTCGGGGTGCTCTGCTTACCGGAGGCCCACGGGGACCCAGGAAGCCAGGGAGCCCGGGGCTGCCGTTTTCTCCTTTGCTTCCCTTCTGGCCCTGCGGAGGGAGAACCAGGTTAGTTCTTCAAGGTCAAGTGCGAGCTGAGGCACGTACCTCCGTCGCAGGCTAGATCGCTGGCCCATCAGGGTGCGTGCGGGCAGCAACCAATTGATGTGTCTCTCTCATCGACGTTTCTCTCTGTCTTTCCCCCTCCCTTCCAACCTCTCTTAAAAAATCAATGGAGAATATATCCTCAGGTGAGGATTAACAACAACAAAATATACAAGAGACAGGGCTGGGAGGAGACGCATGGACAGGCCGACATCTCTGAGCCTAGAATCCATCAAAGACCCATCTTCCCCACCATGTCCGCCCCCGCCCCCACCCCCACCCCGGCAGACCTGACCCCGATCCCGGATCCTCTCTCCAGGGACCAGGACTTTGCTGATGACTCGGCCCACCCTCTTCCTACTCGGTATCCCCCGATCCTTCTCACCTCCCATCCCCCTCCTAACCAGCAGGAGGACGCCCATCCCTGCTGCGCACTGGCCCTGCTGCCTGAGCCCTGAGGCTTGTCGGCCTGACCCCGGCTCTTCATCTTCTGAGCACAGCCAGCAGCGCTGGGCCGTTTTATGACCCATTTATAGAAAAGTCTTTAATAGGTTTGTTCCTTGGATGCCTGCGGTTATCCACAGGGAGCCAACTGCATAATCGCACCTATTTAATTTCTTTATTTCTTCCATCACCATTTATCCTCTCTAGGCCCCCTTCCCTCTCCCCTCTCCCTCCCCATGTATTTGAGGCTGTAAAGGAGGCCTGCCTGTACCCTCTTGCCTCCGCTGCCTGCTTCTGCCCCGCGAACCCCATGCTTTCCCACCGATGCTGCGAGGGATGGAGAGCAGACAACGTGTGACGTGAGCCACACGCCCCTTCCGGGGCCTGCCCGCCTCCGTCACGCAGCCCAGGGCGATACTCACTGGGCTTCCTGCGGGGCCGGGGTCCCCTGGGGTCCCGGGCGATCCACTCTTGCCCTGCAGGGAGAAGCAGAGGGAGACCGCTGCAGGGCACAGAGCCAGTGATGGGGCAGGGAGTCCGGGGGCGGGACCTGCCTTCCCACCAGGAGCTGCTCCACCAGCGTGGCCCCTGTCAATCGCTCCTGACTCACAGGAGCTTCTAACAGGAGCTCGGAATGTCAAGTTCATAATATTGTAGAATTAAATGCGTCCAGGCCTGTGAAAAAGCCTGCCCAGCGGCCAGTGCCCCCCGGCCCCGCGGTCACTCACCATGACCTTGTCCACCCGTGCATCCACACGTCCTTCACTCACAGCGTCTCAAGGACAAACGGTCCCGCGCAAAACTGCTCACATCCCAGCCACACTGTTCCCAGCGGCTCAGGAGGCACGTCTGCCAGCTGACCTCTCTGCATTGCCCCCCTCCCCCAAGGGCGCCCTTATTCCCATTTAACAGATGCGGATACTGAGACTCGGACGTGTGGCTCATGCAGGGTCACTCCCTACGTGCCAGGCTCCAGTGCCCCACCCACTGCTCACCACAGGCACACACTCCAACGAGCACAGAAATGCCAGGTCACCTGCCCAAAAGGGAAGTGAGCTTGGACCCAGGCGACCCTGGGTCCACTGCGTGTACCCAACCTCATCAGGACATGGCTGTCAGTAGGATCACAAGTAGGGCCTCCTGGGCCTAGAAAGTGCACGTGTCTGGCCAGCATGGCCCAGTGGTTGAGCATCGAGCCATGAGCCATGAACCTATCAGGGCACATGCCCGGCTGTGGGCTCGATCCCCAATGTGGGGCGTGCAGGAGGCAGCCGACCACTGATTCTCTCTCATCATTGATGTTTCTCTCTCTCTCTCTCTCTCCCTTCCTCTCTGAAATCAATAAAAATACATATTTTTAAAAAGTTGTCACATAGCTGTCGTTATCTCTGTGGCACAGGTGGGTAAACTGAGGCATGGGGCCTGCGTGGGTCACAGCCAGCCTGTGTGCGGGACCACCTCCCGCTCACCCCCTCCAGGGAGGGCTGCCGGGCGCTCCTCCCTCCGCCCACCCACCACCCATCTGTGTGGCTCTAAAAATACTGTATGCGCTTTGCATCTCTCTGCCCCTCCTCCCTCTGGCCCTCGCGTTTGCGGGAGGGAGGCGCCAAGACACATTCGCTCAGGGCACCCACGCGGCAGGTGTGCACAGGAGGGTGGCTCCCGGCGGCACCTGCCACTGCTCACTCGGGCCGACGGGGCTGAGGCCCGACTCC
>NW_005871355.1:1312481-1316235 GCF_000147115.1 Myotis lucifugus
TGCCCGACCAGGTGGAAAATTTAAAAATTCTGACTGTGGGTAGGTGGATCCCGAAAAAAAGTGGGGTGTGGGCGGAATGCTGGGGAACTCAGGGCGGTCACCACGCTCTAACGGCTCAGACATGTTGAGGCTTTTAACAGCACGTGGGGCTACGGGGTAAACCCCAGGTATCACCATGGTAACAGGCCCCGCAGACACATGGCGCACGTGGGTCTCAAGGCGAAACTCACCGGTGGGCCCCTTGGTCCTTGGGGACCCGGCGGCCCCATGGGTCCGGCATCCCCCTGGAACGGAGAGAGGGACATTATCACCGAGTCACGCAGTTTCTGGGGGTCCCTGGTCCTTCGGTGAAGCCCTCTGCACCTCCCCTACACGCCTGCTCCCCCAGACCCAGCCAGGCCCCCAGGACGCCCACTTACATCTTTTCCTGGTGACCCCTCCCGGCCGGGGGGCCCCATGGCCCCGGGCTCTCCCTGGAAGGAAAAGCAGAAAGGAAGCAGCTGCTGGGAGGGAGGGAGATACAGGACCTTCAGCGGCAGCCTCTGCAGGGTCTCAGACCGAGCGTCAGCGAGGGGAGGAGGGGGGCCCACAGCAGGAAACCCCTCTGAGCTGCAGGAAACAGCAGCAAAAGGCCGGGCACACAGCCTGGGATCCTGCCTCCTCACCTGCTGACCCCCTCCCCCACACCCCAGCTTCTCCCCATTCACAGGGCACGGCAGGTGCTTCTGCTCAGACATTGATCCTGCAGGATACACAGTGTGTGCAGCCCAGCCCAGTGCCACCCCGGGTTCCAGCTGACTTGATCCAGTTGTTTGTAAGTCAGCGTCTGCCCCCCACCGCCGAGAAATTTCTAGAAAAACTAGACCAGGCGAGGGATGACGCTTTAGGCTTCTTGGGTGACAAGGTGTCGCACGGAGCCCGGTGTCTGGAAGCGCCAGCCAGGCCCACCTGGGACGACCTTCGCGGCAAGACATCACTTACCCGGGGGCCGGGGGCACCAGCATCGCCCGTGTGTCCCTTGAAGCCCTGGGTGAGAGAGACCGGAGTTATCCCACCGGAGGGCAGGCTGGCGAGAGGGAGGGGCAGGCACCTGGCGAGATGGCCGGGTGGGTCCTGACTCCCCTCGCTCTCCACCGCTAAGAGGTGCGGGCCCTGCTCTGTGCTGGGCGCTGGCCATGTCCCCGATGCCCGCGGACTGGGGGAGGCCCTTCCTCCCGGCTCAGTCCCAGCGCGGCAGGGCTGGCCCCACACACACCCCAGGTGGTGGGGTAGCAGCTCAGGTGTTGCCTGGCCTCGTGCTTCCTCCTCCTCCTCCTCCTCCTCCTGGCCTCACACCACTGGGCTGGTCCTGCCCCAACATGGGCTCCAGCACATGGGTCTCCATGGTGACGCCAGGAAGCCCTCCCGCCCGGTCAGCAGGCGCCACCTGGGTCTTGGGCCCCACGCAGGCGCCTTCTCCACCCTGAGGTTCTCTCCCTGGTGTGGTCGGGTGGGCAGCAGCAGGATCCAGCAAAAAGGACATGGATTTCGTGTTTTATTTCCTTCGTATTGAATGTGGGCCAGGGGAGTTATTGATTTTTTTACAGAAAAACACATTAAGGAAAGAGAACTGGCATTTTGATCTCCTCCTTCTTACCAGATAATTGCATTATAGAATTTTCATGAAAAATAGAAATAGTACTTTTTTCCAAAAACAAATTTAAGGATTTGTGTAAACAATTTTAAAATTATGAAGGAGTAAAGTATTTAGCAAATGCAAACAAACCCACAAAAAAAAAATCCTCAGCAACCCCAAAACATATAGAATGAGTTCATTTTTATAAAAAAACATGTTATCTATGATAGCCTGACACCCGGGTAGAGATTTGGGCCCATAAAGGTCAGAATTCATGCACATAAAAAAGACCATAAAAAATATACTGGACCATTCACAGAGCTTTACCTGTCTGCGTTGTAGAATTATAAGTAACTATTTTCTTCTCTATGACATTACATTATTTTTTTAATTATTACCATCATCATTGTTACTGCTTTGCAATGAGAATGGGTTACTTTTAAACTTGTGAAAACACCGTTAGCTGTGGAAAGTGTTCAAAGCTAAAATGAAGACTCCATTCAGGTTCTACCATCCAGAGAAAGGCCACGAAAATGATAACAAACAGGACAAGAACAAAGGAGCCTCAGAACCACGACATGGTCACGTGGCTGCATTTGGAAAACGCACTGCACAGCCCCGCAGGGAGCACTGAGTCTGCAGGAGAGTCCAGGGCCTGAAGGGGAGGGACCCTGCACCCCGCGGCCTGGCCATCGGAGACCTTACCCACCGCCTCATAGCCGTGTGGCTGATGCTTATTCTACCAGGGACAGCCACACACACACTCACACACACAGTCATACAGTCACACAATCACACACAAGCACACGTACACACATGTGTGCACACACACACATGCTCACACATGCACGACACTTACGGGGGGCCCGCGGGCACCCTCTGGTCCTGGCAGGCCCGGCTCTCCTGCTTTGCCCTGAGGAGAGAGGAAAAGAAGGGGTTGAGGGGAGCATAAGGGATCCCCCCATTCTTGCTGCCTGGGCTTCCGAGCACTACATTCCACACCCCTGTCCCTGCCTCTCTGCCAGCCCCGCCCCGGCCCTGTGGTCCATCGTCACCCATTCACACCGCCACCCCCCACCCAGCCCGCTGCGTCCCGGGGTCCCTGGGACGTGCTGGCTCCTCGGGTTCATCTCTACAGTGATGGCTCCTCGGCCCTCGCCTTCTCAGAGGTGCCCAGCTGCTTGAGAAACGACGCAGGCCCCGTCATAAAGGGCTTTGTACCTCCCCACCGGCCACCTCCAGGACCACACCCTCATAGATCTCTGTGATCAGGGGAACAGGGGCCTGGCTCCTGGGCCCTAGTCAGGTGGGCTGGCCATCCCATCACTGGCCTGTTACCAGCAGAAAAATGCTCACAACCAGCAACTGTTGAGGGTTTTCAACATGGGGGTAGAAGGGAGCACTTCATGGGAGTCTATCAATGCCTCCTCATTGGAACCCAATGAGGGAGGCACTGCTGTTCCCCTTCAGGCCAAACACTGAGGCACAGAGAGGGTGAGCAATCTGCTCAAGGTCACACAGCTGGGGGTTCTGCCCCAGGCATTTTGGCTCCAGAGTCTCTATATGGCATTCTGTATTATTGTAATTATGGCTCAAATGACTCCTAATAAAAATTATGCAGCAGGCAACTCAAAAGGCTGCCTATCTATCCATCTACCTGTGTATCCATCCATCATCTACCCATCTACCTGTGTATCCATCCATCATCTACCCACCTACCTGTGTATCCATCCATCATCTATCCACCTACCTGTGTATCCATCCATCATCTATCTATCTACCTGTGTATCCATCCATCATCTATCCATCTACCTGTGTATCCATCCATCATCTACCCATCTACCTGTGTATCCATCCATCATCTACCCATCTACCTGTGTATCCATCCATCATCTATCCATCTACCTGTATATCCATCCATCCATCATCTATCCATCTACCTGTATATCCACCCATCCATCATCTATCCATCTATCTGTGTATCCATCCATCATCTACCCATCTACCTATATATCCACCCATCCATCATCTATCCATCTACCTGTGTATCCATCCATCCATCTATCAATCTACCTGTGTATCCATCCATCAACTATCCATCTACCTGGTGTATCCATCCGTCATGCTATCCATCTACCT
>NW_005871355.1:1316770-1332340 GCF_000147115.1 Myotis lucifugus
TGTGTATCCATCCATCCATCATCTATCCATCTACCTGTGTATCCATCCATCATCTACCCATCTACCTGTGTATCCATCCATCATCTATCCATCTACCTGTGTATCCATCCATCATCTATCCATCTACCTGTGTATCCATCCATCATCTATCCATCTACCTGTGTATCCATCCATCATCTATCCATCTACCTGTGTATCCATCCATCCATCATCTATCCATCTATCTGTGTATCCATCCATCATCTATCCATCTACCTGTGTATCCATCCATCATCTATCCATCTACCTGTGTATCCATCCATCATCTATCCATCTACCTGTGTATCCATCCATCCATCATCTATCCATCTATCTGTGTATCCATCCATCATCTATCCATCTACCTGTGTATCCATCCATCATCTACCCATCTATCTACTGTCTGCCTCCCCATCCATGTCCCTAGAGTATAGCAGTGGCAGAAGTAACGCATAGAAAGTAGCCTCACTGTGCCCAGGCCGGAGCAGCTCCTGGGCACGTAGTGGCTGTTACCGAGAAAGGCTGCCTGGGCCTGTGGGATGGTGAGAAGTCAGCCCCTTACCGGCTCTCCGGGGGCGCCGGGTTTTCCGTCCCTGCCCTCTTTGCCTTCTGCTCCCTGCAAGAGAAACTCACATGGGTCATCTGCCCAAGATGCACGGGGCAGGGACACACGCAGCAGCTAAAAAGGCGTTTCAACCGCCAGAACTGGGCTGATTTCCTGGTTTCTCCCCAGCACTGAGATTCATGCTTGGATGTCTGGTCCGCAGTGTCTGGCAAATAATAAAAAAGCAAGAGATTGCAAATGTTTCTTTGTTATTGCTGTCGATCTAGAGGCCTTCCAGGACACATTCCTGAGGTCAGACGATGGGCCTCGTGTCTGGGCTCTGACTGAGCCCGGCGGTGAGGAGGGGAGACACCAGTGCTGACGAAGACGAGGAGGACGCTGAATGATGGACAGCACTCAGCACAGCTCCTGGAGCTCACGAGGGGCTGCAAAGGTCAGAGGCATCTGCTGTTCACTAGGAGTGAGGAGAGGGCTTTCTGGGCAGACAGGAATGCACGTGCAAAGGCCCTGTGGCCGGGAGAGGCGAGGATATGGAGTGTCCTAGGCCCAGAAGGAAGCCAGTATGGCTGGAAGGCACCGTGGAGGGCAAGTAGGGGGCGGGGGCGCTGTGGCCCGTGGAGGCCCAGAAGCAGGCACCGGCCAGACTGCAGCCACACGCAAGGATTTGTTCCCAGTGGAGAAGGCAGCCCTGGCCTCTCCTGACCGGCCGTGTTGCTAACACAGCGGAGAGCTCCATCCTGGGGGGAAGGCTGCTGAGTTAAAAAGCCCAGCATTTGTGGAAAGAATCATGCAGCTCGATTCTAGAACCTCAGACAAGACTAACCTCTGACAAGTACCCCACTTTAGGGAGCATCATACAGAATCAGAAAGGGGCTATGCGTGCGAGCTAGTCTACTGCAGATTTAAAAACTAACTGTAAGATGCATGAGGCAGCAGAGACATGAACGTATATTGTAGGGGACATTTATTAGATGGAGTGTAGGTAAAATTTAGGAACATGTAATACCAGCGTGGAAAATAGAAAATGTTTATATTATCACAAGAATTAATTATCTCAATTCTGTATGCATACATGTGTATGATTCTATTGTCTTAACTGTATGGGTATATATAGACACCATTCACATATGTATGCATACACATATATGTGTGGAGAGACAAAAATACTATTTAAATAAGCGAACAACAAATATGTACATAAAAGAATGATACTAAGATAGACCCCACCGAAAATTTAATTTAATTGAGTGACTATTTTTCTTCTCATCTACATATATAAAAGGCTAAGTGACTGGCTGAATGTCCGACACGCACTGGCAATTTAAAATTAAACGTTGACTCACACATGCACGATACATATAAAGCTCTTGCTGGCGCCAATCGCACGCGTGTGTTTCGATCTGTCATGGTCAATCGTGAATGTGGCTGTTTTTGTTGACATTAGGCAAGCACTCTGAAAGTGTTTTTACTCTTAATACGGTATAAAAGGAGAGATTAGAATGAGTTTAATCAACTTAGCAGTCATTGTTTTTATCAATGTTTTTATATCATGTTTTTGTTATTTTTATATCATGACTTTGTTGTTGTTATATCATGTTGTTATTGTTTATTAATCAATTTACATATTGTTTTCATATACACTTTACTAATTTTCTTTCATCTCTGACACTTGTATTATAAAGAAAGGGTGAATAGCGATATTAAAACATCTCTTCTAATTAATTTCCTTTCGATGTGCACCAGGCCACTAGTGTTCTATTACACACACAACTCCCCTGGGGACCGTGTCTTGCTTTAACAAAGGTGAAATACAGTTTTGTTTGTGTAGGAGAGAGACTGGATTTTTTAAATGTCACTTACTGGGATTCCGGGTAACCCCGATGGGCCTTCGGGGCCGGGGGGACCTTCTTTCCCCTAAAAGATCCAAGACAGAAACACACCATCAAATCTCTCGGGCTGGCTTTCTGCAGGCAGATGATGTCACACAGAACTGCCTCCGAGGGCTGGGGGGTCGCTGGTGAGAAACGGTGGTGCTTCTGCGCCTGCCTCCTGCTTCCGGCATCACTTCCCGGGCAGGGGTCCGGGGCAGCACATGGCTAGGCAGCCTGGTGCGCAGACTGGGACTCATCCCGGCCCTGCTGCAGGGCCTCAGGAGGGAGAGACTGGGGGCCGGGTGAGGAAAAGACATCTGAGGAGGAGAAAGCCGTCCTGGGTGACTCCCACAGCACTCCTGGCACCAGAGGCCAGAGACGCCGGGCCCTGACTGCGGCTTAGCCAGACTGGGAACATGACTCCGCGATTCCTGAGACGGGGTGTGTACCTGGCGTGACCTTTCCCCGTTGTGCGACCCTGAACTGTCACTTCGCCTCTCGGACCCCCCCCCCTTTCCTTATGAAGGGGGATCAGGATTCAGGACCTTCCTAACGCTCAGGGCGGTCAGCGAGATCAGGGACACTCGTTCGCCATGTAGTCCTTCGAGTGAGAGAGTGCGCAGTGGCCACGGCCCGATGCCTGCCACTGGGCCCCCGCCCGCTGAATCCGAGAGGCTCTGGACGCTCTGGCGGTGAGCACACCTCGGGGTCTGAGATGACGGCTGGGAGTCAGAGGCCAGCTCCGCAGCTGTGGTTTCCAGCCTTGACCCTGACTTCCCCTTCCTTAGCGACACTCTGCCTCTTGAACACTGGCTGACAGCTGCGACCTCCCATGGCGCGCTCCCGGGCGCATGGCCACAGGCTCGGGGGTCTGCGCCAAGCCCTCCTCTGCCTGCGCCTGCTCACACAGAGCCACACAGAGAGGGACCGGGAGATGGGCTCCATGGGGGCCTGTGTTGGCTGCAACCGCATTCTGGTCTCAGGTCCCAGGTCACCTCTCCTGAGCCTTTACCTTAGAGGCCAGGTGACTGGGGCTCCGGGGGAAGTGGCCCCCGGCGGTGGACTAGGAGAGACAGAGCCTGGGGGGGCAGGGGGGGAGGGGGAGCGGCCAGGGCAGGTGGGCGAGCACTTGGGCTTCTGGGAAAGCCAGCCCCAGCCCCAGATGGAGGAACGTACCGGTGGCCCCTGGGTGCCTGGCGGTCCGGCAGCTCCCGCGACTCCAGCGGCTCCCTAGGGACAACCAAGCAGGAGGTGAGTGTGTGCGTCTGGCTGCGGTCAGGAGCATGGCTCTGAGCACGAAGCAACGTGCGGATCTCACGCCCTGGGCCCTGCCCAGCGGCCTGAACTAAGCATTTCCCAGCAGCCTCTGCCTTCCCCACGGCTGGGCTCATCTCTGGGACACAAAGACGGTGGGGGGGCAGCATCTGCAGTGAGAGTGGGGTGTGTTCGGGGGACAGGGTTGACAGAGGAGGGGACCGAAGACGGGTACTTACCGGTGGCCCAGGGTTCCCCGGGGGCCCCATGAGACCTGGAACTCCGGGGCGGCCCTGGGAAAGAGAGAGAAAAAGGCGTGGAAGTGAGTGAGGAGACAGATGGGAACAAGAGCGGCCACGACAGCTGAGAACACGTGGCTGCGTGACACGCAAGGGTCCTTCCTGACGTGCTCTCGTCTGTGTGTGCGAGTGCAGTGCCCTGAGCAACAGCTGAAAACCAGCAAACGCACAGACACAATACAAGCTGCAGCGGGTTACAGGGACCCTGTGCCCACACTATGACAATCATACAGTTCTTCTAGGAAAAAGATCCATGTCTCCATGCGGAGAGGAGTCCACGTGAATTACAGTAAGAACTAAACAAGTGTAAAGTGTGTGGGGGGGGTAGAGGGGGGGATGGGAGGTATCTGTAATACCATCAACAATAAAAAACAAATTAAAAACATTTCACACAACCATGTTATAAAGCCAAGCAACCAGCATAAATAAATGAGTTCCTGCCCTGCACCCGCCTCCTGCCACCTGAAACACCAGCTGCAACGTTCACCATGGATTGCAATGCCTTCGACGGCTCATCGAAAACTCAATGGGACCAGCCGGCGGGGCTCAGGGGCTGAGCATCGACCTAGGAGCCAGGAGGTCACAGTTCCGTTCCAGGCCGGGGCACATGCCCAGGTTGTGGGCTCGATCCCCAGTGGGGGGTGTGCAGGAGGCAGCCGATCAATGATTCTCTCTCATCAGTGATGTTTCTCTCTTTCCCTTTCCCTCACTCCCTCCCTCTCTGAAATCAATAAAAATATTTTTTTAAAAAAATCAATGGAAAAAACGTTCTCAGGAGAGGATTAACCAAAAACCAATGAAAAGCCGGCTCCTCAGAGAACTGGGGGTGGGGAGAGTGACCAGGAGCCGGAGGAATCCAGGTGGGAAGCAGGACTGTGATGTTGAGAAGCCCCACTGCGCTCAGGAAGCGTGGGAGGTGCCGGGAGAGGCGGCCTCGCTTACCTGGTCGCCCTTCGGCCCGGGCTCGCCGTCCGCTCCGCGCTCTCCTGTACTTCCCTTCGGGGAACAGAGAACACAAGTCAGTGGGCATCTCGCTAGAGCCACATTGCAAAAGGAAGTCTGCATGGTTCATCCACCGGCTCATCGTTCATCCACTGGCTCATCGCTCATCCCCCCGCCCTCACCAGGCGCAGAGCAACCAGCGGTGTCAGCCACAGAAATGAAGTCTGGCTGGAGGACCGCCGATGGGATAGCTGACAGGGCTGTCGGTGCTGGGGGGGCAGGGAGATGGCGGGGGAGACAGGCAGAGCCCCCTTCCCGAGAGCCTCGTGGCCGATCCTTGAATATGGACTGAGTTGGGGGCTTTGGCAACCACGAGGAGGAGGTGTGGCCGCCCCGGGTTTCAGGGCTCCTCTGGCTACAGTGTGTGTGTGGGAGGGGGGGAGGGAGGGGCATGGAAGGTTCAGGATGCAGAGATCAACGTCAGGTGGGAGGAACGTGGGGTGTTACATGGCGGGGGGCAGGAGGCAGGGAGGGGAGCAGGACCAGCGGTGTCTGGGCACTGCCGGGCAGGTGTGGGGTGAGCAGTGGGCAGCTGAGCAGGTGACGGGCGGGGGGCACTGGGCAGGGGCTGGGCGGAGAGGAAACCGTCCGGTGCCTGCGCTCCTGGCCCCTCCCCGACTCCCTGCAGGACCCTGAGCCGGTCACCTCGACCCTACGTTGGCCTTGTTATCAACCAAACAGACAATAACGACCGCCTACCCCTGACAGGGTAGGGACATAAAACCAGGGCAGACGTGGGGGGTGCTTAGCACTGAGCCCTGGCACTGGGGGAGCTCAGTACACACTGGTGACCATAGTTATTCCGCATCATGTTGGGTGTGAATCACGCCTTGGCCGTGTGCTCATGTGAGTCCCCGGGCAAGTCCTTCCACTCCGTGTCCTGGCTTCTAAAGGAGAATCGCAGCGTCCCCGTCACCACGCTGTGCGGCTCCGTGACCTCGAGGCCGCGGCACGCTCAGGCCAGAGGCTGGCATTGTTGGCTCCCAGTGAGCACTAACCATCGCCCTCTCGTCTCTGCTGTCGCACCATCGTCGTCAGCATCACTGGTCAGGAAAACACTGCGACACCAGACCTGCCCCCACGCCCTCACAGCCCAGCCTGAGGCAGCGCTCATGCCCGGTCTCCGAGCGGCCCCTCCGCTGGCCCCGCGGTCACTGGAGAACAGATGTGCTTCGGGGAGATGTGGTTACAGGAGACGTCTCAGTGCCTGAGAGAAGGCCTTACGCGGCCAGAGTTCATCTTTGGCAGCGAGTCGACGTTGGCTCCGGTTCCAGGCCTGTCGTCTCGCGTCTCCGCATCCTTGAGCCGGGCCTGGCTCCCAGTTTGTTCATCAGTGAACGAAGGACGGGGAGGCCCACCCAGCCCCGTGGTCCCCAGCCTTTTGTTGGCCGTGCCCTACCTAAGCATCTCTAACATCTGATGCCCACCCCCCACCCGTGACATAGAATTCTTATTATTCAAAAAGTGACTCCTAGTCACGTGGAGGAAGCCGAAAAGGCCATTAACTTGGTCTAAATAAGCTTCCAAAGAACATGGCGTCCACGAAAGAGAAAAATGAAAGAACGAAAGGACAGCTGAAGTACTGAGGAAGAAAGCACTAAGAAACTGTTAAAAAATAGGAATATGAAGTGATATGAAGAAATAGCAAATAAAGTTTCAGAACATATAATAGAGAGCTGAGATGCAGAAATATGTCACAACATATGTTTTATATGCTGTATATGAGGCCCCTAGAACCATAAGAAATGCAAAAAATTCCCTGTTAATAACTCATACTCGAATTGCCCCCCTTAAACATCACACTGCCCCCCTGTGGGGCGTGCGCCACGTCGGGAACCACTGGGCTAGAGGGCCCTTCCCATCCAGAACCCAGAGTTCTCCCGCTGAAACTTCACGTACAGCCCTCTCCCCGGAAGGATGCGCTGTCCGCAGTTCCTGGCGATGCTGACTACTGAGCTCAGCGCCCCCGCCTCCGGGGCCGTGGGGTGTGGGGGAGCGAATGCGACAGGAGCCCGTGCCCTGTCGAGCAGGAAACAGGTTGGGCGGGGGGCACTTGTTCCAACATCTCGGCGTGCGGTTATTTCTACTGCTTTCAGGCCCACAAAGCCAGCACCCGTCAGCAGGCCCCGTTGTTATCTCAGTGAACAGGCCCACGGCGCACGGGCCTCTGACATGTACAACAACTGCTTTCAAAGAAATGGCTCCTTTCAGACTCCAGCCCTTGGGCTGGGCTTGGCGTGGTCTCCATCCCCATCTCCTAACAATGACAATGTCTCGGCTCTGGGATCTCCACGGCCAGCCTCGTCTCCTCTCCACGCAGGTGGGGCTCAAAGCCAGCAAAGCACCCCGACCTGACTCACTTCCTCCCAGGAGAGAGGCTGACATTCGCCGAGCCCGCCCCCTCTTTGCTGGGCACTCTGCCGGGCTCCCCCAATGAGACCCCATTTCATGCACTTCATTGTTAATATCCTGAGCTGATGTAAAATGTATATATATACTAGTATATATATGTATTTAATACATCTGTTTTCTAATCTAGCCAATGAGATAACTCCACGGGGTGGGGCTACTGCCAGAGAACAGACAGGAAATCTGAAGCCACGCGCGACAGTTGCCATCACTCAGCAGCGACGACTTCGGGCGCTCAGTTCCTCTCACATGTCCCTCGCTTCCTCCAGCCTGCACATCGCTGGCGCTCTGGGAACGCCGCCTGCCTCATCCTCCTCGTGAGCTCGGCCAGGGGAGGGGCCTGAGGCTCAGAGAGGTCAGTGAACTGCCCAGACCCTACCCCAGGTCAGCGAGTGTCAGTCAGCGCAGAGGAGGCGGAGCCGGGCCGGGAGCAGCTGGCCTCCAAGGCCAGGGCTGCGCCCACCGCTCTCGCTGCCCACCAGCCGCCTGCCTCCCCTGTGAGTCTCCAACTCATCCGTCTCTTCTCCCCTCACAGCCTCAGGCCTGGAGGGATGGCCCATCTCTGACCCACCTGCCATCTCCTGACTTGGAGGGAACTGAAAGGGACGCTTGGGCCAGACCAGCGTGGCTCAGTGGTTGAGCACCGGCCTATGAACCAGGAGGTCAGGGGTCAATTCCCGGTCAGGGCACAGGCCCGGGCTGTGGGCTAAACCACAGTGGGAGGCGAGCAGGAGGCAGCCGATCCATCATTCTCTCTCATCATTGATGTTTCTGTCTCTCCCTCTCCCTCTCTGAAATCAATAAAATATATTATAAATAAATAAATAAAATAAAGGGCCGCCTGGTGAGAATGCTCCAGGACAGAGGCAGCGACCAGTGGGAAGAGAGGAAGCAGGGCGGGAGGTGAGAACCGTCCCAGGTCAGAGGGGATTCCGCCCGGAAGGTCTGCCCAGCGCCTTCGCCTACTGGCATCTGATGTTGCCTCTCCCGGCCGACGAGCCACGCTGTGTGCCAGGCAGGCCCCAGGGACCACTGCCGTGCGGCACTTTTATAAAATGTTGGAAGGGGTGGTGGCCACAGCCTGCAGCTGCAGGGGTCACAGGGGGGCCAGGGAGGGCCCAGGAGAGCCCCAGGGTTGGAGGCCGGGGATGAGGGTGGGAGGCGGCCCCCCCTCCCTGCCCCCCTGCCAGCGCTCATGCGGTCTCTTCTCAGAGCTAAATGCCGTCCCCCGCGTGAGGGCAAAGGCCACAGGCAGACACTCCTGGCAGCCAGAGCACCCACTGCTCTGTGAGCCACAGGGCGAGCCTCACTCCTGTGAGTTGCTAACACTCATTCATACTCATCCGCATTCTCCAAGCACCTGCCTAGCAGTGATGTTCCTGAGCCATGTTCTCCCCGGGCCTACGTCCTCCCACGCTAACACAGCACGGAGGCTGATCTTATTATCATTAGCGAGAGGGAAGGTGAGGCCCACAGAGGTCAAGGATTCTGCCTAAAGCCACACAGCTCCAAAGGCCGTGCCTGCACCAGTGAGACTACACACCCCAGTCCTGCAGCTCATCGCATACTGTCAACCCCTCGCGTGTCTGTACGCGAACAACCTGAGACTGGACGAAAGGGAGTGACCCTGCCAGGCCCAAGGTCACCGGGAGCGTCAGTGCCAGGGTGAGACCTTGAACGTGGGGTTTCTGCTGGAAAACCGTCCTTCCTTCGCACAGACATCGCTCCTCCTCCCGCAGACTAAGCAGTGAGACGGCGGGGGATGAGGCTCACTGACCTGCGCGCCAGCAGCTCCCGGGGGTCCTGGAAGGCCTCTGGGCCCAGCCTCTCCCTGCAGCAGGGAGCAAAGGGAACAGGAATGAGTGTCCTGCCTGGCCCTGGTGGCTCAGTGGTAGAGCCCGACCTATGAACCAGGAGGTCACGTTCAACTCCCCGTGGTCAGGGCACATGCCCAGCTTGCGGCCTCCATCCCCAGTAGGGGGTGTGCAGGAGGCAGCTGATCAGTGATTCTCTCTCATCATGGATGTTTCTATCTCTCCCTCTCTCTCCCTACCTCTCTGAAATCAATAAAAAAAATACATTTTAAAAATATTCCATCTCTTAAAAGAAAAGAATGAGTGTGGGAGCCCGCACCCAGTCAGCAGCGACCCATCACCCTGCGACTCCTATTCGAGGGCCTCCCCCTGGGGTTTCCCCGCCCCAGCGGCCGGAGCAGAGGGCGTGGCTGTGGACCCACACTAATGTGGTCAGGGGTGCAGCAGCCAGGCCCTCCTACGGCCCAATGACCCCGCCTCCCGGGTCACGCCCTGGACTGGGCTGGCCCATGGGAACCGGGGAGGCAGCCTGGGACCTCCACGAGGACACAGGACGCTGCAGGGGAAGCACCGTCCCCGCCCTCCTCACCTCTTTCCCGTCTGTGCCGTCTCGCCCTGGCTTTCCCGGGAGCCCTTTGTCCCCCTTAAAGCCCGGCAGGCCAGGCAGGCCCGGGGGGCCCGGGGGGCAGTCCTTGCACACGTCCTGGGAGAGAACACGTAACAGTTACTTGTAGAGCAAAGGAGCCCGGCCCCGCCTCTCCGACAGGCTGCACGTCTGCAAGGCAGCGGGCAAGTCACCCTCCACGACGCTGCTCCGTCTCCATCTGAACCAGAGGTCAGCACGGATCTGTCGGAACCTCTGCCTCGCTCCTCCCCACTCTGGCCAGCAGGCTGCTGGGAGCAGAGCCCAGGGCACTGATGTCCAAAGTGCAAAAACAGCCCTGGCCAGTGTGGCTCAGTGAATAGAGCGTCGGCCCTCAGACTGAAGGGTTCCGGATTAGATTCCGGTCAAGGGCACGCACCCCGGTCGCAGGCTCGATCCCCAGCCCCGGTAGGGGTGCATGCGGGAGGCAACCAATGTGTTTCTGTCACATCAATGTTTCTCTGTCTCTTTGTCTCTCCCCCACTCTCTCTAAATATTGATGGAAAAATCGATGGAAAAATATCCTCGGGTGAGGATTTAATAAAAAAAAAAAGTGCGGCAGTGCGGATGCTGGGCCTGGGGAACAGCCGCTGTCCTCTGGGCCAGAGAGAAGCAGGGCAGGAAGCTGAGCCTCCACCCGGGATGGCGGGAGGGGTTTCCAAGGGAAGGAGCAGGAAGGGGGCCACACCCTCAGGGCTTCTGCGGTGGCCACAGCCGGACCTGGCACGCCCGCAGGACTCCTTGCTCCAGGCCGGAGTTTCATCAAGGTGCCCTGGGCCTGAGCTCCGCTCCGAGTCTCAGGGGCAGAGTGCTGCCGTGGCGGGAATCTGAGCTCCTCTGGGCCCAGGGAACCCGTCTCTAACCCGTCTGTGGCTTCCCGAGCTCTTCAAGTTCGGCTGCACCCGCCATAAAGCCCACCCACAGGGGCTCTCGGACGGACTTCCCATCAGGCGCGTGTCCAACATCCGAATGAGATCACGCTATGCAATCCACCGGCAGAGGGAAATGCTCGGTGGGGAGCCGTCTTCTCGGCAGGGACGGTCCTGCCGCCGGACACCGGGCCCGGCCCACAGGCTCCCTCCACAGCCGAGGTGCAGCGGTAACGTGAGGCAGGAGCTACGGTGTCCACCCTGCAGACCTGGGCGGAGCTGTGGCCCAGCACCAGCGGGAACCCACGCCCAACCTGTCTGACTCCTTCCAGAACAGGAGGCAGTCCTGGTAGGGTTAAAGGGCAGCCTCTGGGGCCAGTGGGTTTAAAGGTCAGCCTCCCGGGTCACTGAGAATGGAATCAGATGCACATCAGGGACTCCTGAGCCCTGCCCATGGGAACTCCTGGGATGACGGGAACGCCATGTCCGCATCGGCCAATAGGACAGCCAGCAGCCACTGTGGCTATTACGAACCTGGAATGTGGCTCCTGCCACCCAGGGCCTGAGTTCTTCCTTGTATTTCATGTTCATTAACCTGAATTTAAATGGACCCGTGGCCTGTGGCTGCCTGTTGGACGGTGGGTTTAGCACATGGCCAGGCACAGTGAGCTCATAACAAATGTTGCTGTTATTAACGCTCTAACCCAGTTGTTCAGAGAGAAAACACCCACATTGTCATATACCGAGAGCCCGGTCCCCCATCCGAATTTGCAAAACGCAAGCAGGTGGCTTTACGCTTTTACCTTAACCAGGAGCCGGACGTCCTCGGGAGAGAGTGGCGAGGAGGGGCCCTGCCGAGGCAGAAGTGAATGAATACAGGCAGGTGCTCGTACACCCATGCACACATACACACACACACACACTCACACAGAGACACATGCACGCACACACACAGAGACACGCACGCACACACGCACGCACGTGCAGGCAGCACGCGCATGGCCTTACAATGTAAACCCCTCACACACCTGGCCGTGCACTGACGCGCACAAAGCCTGGGAGCCACGAGGAGCCACGAGGACCCTCCTGAGGCAGGGACTGTGGGCGGCCAGTCCTCACCCCGTCTGACAGGCATCGTCCGTTCTGGTCCCCGGTCCCCTCCTGCTGCTTCCGCTCTGCTCCTGTGGCCCCTCCTCCCCACTCCCATGAACCCCTGTAGGCCGTGTGGGTACGGGGAGGGCGAAGGGGTGGGCTGCATGCATTCCCAGAGGAGCAGAAGCTGCTGCTTTCGGTCATCCACAACCTGGCGTGGACGTAAAGCCATTTCCTCGGCTCTCCCAGGCGAGGCAGCAGTGAAGCCTCATCTGTTACAAGTTGGAAGTCTCTGACCCCGAACGGGGGTTCAGAAGCCGGGAGCAGGAACAAAGCCCTGAGGAAGGTGGGGGTGGCCGGGCCCTGAGTTCACCTGCAAACCCCGTGTGGGAGGAGGTGCTGTGTTATGGTCATGGCCGACCCGGAGCCCAAGATGGGTGCAGGCTGGGCTCCCTTTAGGAGCAAGAAACACAGGGCTCGATCCCAGGTTTCGGCACCACAAAAAGGGGGGAAAAGAAGGAAAATGAAAACGCAGATGCCAAAGGGAGAAGGGCCTCCGGGGAGAACTGGAGAGAGGCGTGCCGCTTGGCCAACCGGTAAGTTTGCAACAAGGAGAATGGGGCGAGCGCCCTCTGAGAGGACGGTGGCCCATCCCCTGGGGAAGGAGGGCCCTGTGGCCACACTGACTGTGGTGGCCCATCTTCCCATCATGCTGGAGTCTGGGTTGATGATCGCAGGCCCAGCCCAGCACCCTGGGGGGCTGAAGCCGAGACAATCCCCCTGGCGGCACCTGTGCCCGGCCCCCGGGGGTTCCTGCCGCTTCCCGGGCTCACAGGCCAGCGAGGCTGGCACCATAGGCGTCTGCACAGGAAGCGTAACCTTGGCAACGTCTGGGGACACATTCAAGTCTCGGTCAACCCCCTGGGCTGCGGCAATGGGTCACCCAAGTGACAGTGGGGTTGGACCGACTCGGGTTTGGGGTGCTGAAGAAACGCCCCGCCCTGCAGGGACAGCTCCCCGAGGTCGAGGCTGCTGACGACAAAGCCGAGACCTGCCCTGTGACCCGCAGGGACCCCACGGAGGAGGCCGGCCTTGGCCATATTCACTTCCTGAGACTTTAATTTAAAAGGGGGACGGGGGTGCTATGCGGAAGCCTCCCAGTCGCCTGGGGAGCTAAGAAGATACAGGGCTCACATCGCGGGGTCGGGACCTATCTGTGCCGCCGCGCTGTGCTCCTGGCAGGCTGGCATGTGGTCCTTCGTTTGATTAGAGAGAGCGGCGTGAGACGCACGCTCACACCAGTTACAAAGGGAGAGGAGGGTGACTGTGCCCTCCAGGTACAGAGTGGCCTTGCGGTCATTTAGTGACTTTGCTCTGACCCGTTTCTGCAAACCTCGCAAGGCAGCTCTCAAGATGCAAAGGAGCCGGGTGGGGGGCGATGACCTTACAAAGGCCACGCAGGAGGGTAAGCCTGCCCCGCCCACCTCGGAGGGCCGGTCACGTGGTGGGACAGGGAGCACCCGGGGCGGCCCTGAGCCTGTGCCCTACCCGACCCTCCTCCCCTCCGCTGTGCCCATCCGCCTGCTGCCGGGACCACGGGCTGAAGGGGCAGGAGCCCCAGGCCAGTGCTGACCAGGTGGAGTAGAACGGACCCTCCACTCAGGTGGGGCAGCTCCACGGCACTGTGCCCACCCACACCTGCCTGGGCACCGGGCCGGCGCCGGACGCCAGGGGAGCCCACCTCAGTGCGCTTCCTCACCCGTCACCTGCCCAAGTGGCTCTGCTTCGAGAGGACCCAGCCCAAAGTGGGTGCCCCAGCACAGGGACTGTGGGTGCAGCACTGGGGAGGTGCCCAGGTCCCACCCTGCCCACCAGGGGTGGCGACAGTACAGGGGAGACAAACTCCGCAGGCCTGGCTCCTCCAAACCCTGCATGTGCCAAAGGGAGGCTGGGCCCTGCCAGCTCCCGAGAGTCTGGCAAGCCCACCGGCTGTGTCCTTGTTCACCTGCTCACGGGCCACTCGGAGGGTCCACGCTCACCATGTGACTCAGGTGGGGGCCTGGGCCACGCGGAGGGGCCACGCTCACCGTGTGACTCAGGTGGGGGCCCGGCCTGCGGAGGGCTGGACGCTGAGGAACAGCTCAGCCTCGCCTGCACTCCAGCCTCTGTCACCCCCGAGAAGGGTGGCGGGCATCCTGCATTGGCCACACGACCTGCAGCCCGAGCACTCACTGCCACCCCACCTGCCGTGGGTCCTGGCGGCAGGGCTCTCTGCCCCGTGCCCAGGGGAAGGACTCCAGGAGCTCACACCTGGCCTCCTGCACCCGCCCTGCCCACCACCCCTCCGGCCTTGGCTGTGGATCCAGGACAACAGCTCCCACCACTGCCCCTCTCGCTCTCGTGGGCCCAAAACAGGCTAACGGTGGCATCGGCCCGCACTGTGGTTTGTCTGGGCATCTCACTCCTCACGTAGCCCCCCGCCCACAGCTTTAGGCAAAGGCCCCCGCAAAGGTCCCTGAGCCGTCTGAGTGGCTCATTATTCCCGCCGGAGCCCTGATGGGTCGTCAGGATCCACCCAGAACAGGGAGATGACGTACCGGTTTGCCCGGAGGCCCCCTCTCGCCGGGACTGCCTGGTACGCCCTAGAAGGAGAGAGAAGACACGTGACCTGCACTGAGCATGCAGCCGCTCCGCGCTCGGCCCGCACCGCCCGACCTCTGCCAGCCGAGTGGAACTCAGTGAGAACCAGAAACCACCCAACTGTGCCGCCTGGCACCGGCCGAAGTTCCTGTTCCCAGGAAATGGTCGGGTGCGGAGGTGCTGAGGACAGAGCGCTACCCCTCCTCCAACTCCCGCCCAAGACACAGACTGCAAACAACTGGCGCACAGAGTGTGTGCACACATGTGTGCACAGGCACACACACACACGCACATGCACACGCCTATCTTAAGCGTCTGCCTCCTTTCCCACACTGAGGTGGGAGCCCACTTGGCAGAGGAGGAGGCCCGTCTGCTCTCCTGGCTGTGAGATGCCAGCCCAGGTGCCCGGGTAACGTGAATGTGTCGGGACCAGGAGGTCACTCCTTTTCTGAGGTGGAACCTGGGGTGGGAAGGGGTGGGATTTCCTGGTCTGGCTGAGAGTGGACTGAACCGAGAGGTGGGAAGATGTGTGGCTAAGCGGTCACTGTGACCGACCGCCACGGGGTGGACAGCTCTGTCCGGAGGAACCCGGGGTTATCATCCATCCACTCGGTCAACAAGCAAGAGTCCAGTGACCACTATGAACCGGCACGCCGCCAGGCCTGGGGACCTGCAGGGGCCTGACACACGCTCCGTCTCCTCGGAGCCCAGGTCTGTCCGAGCAAAAGCCCAGCTGTGCAGGTCACAGTGGGAGGGCTGCACCCCAAGTGCCGGACAGATCTAGAGGACAACCTGAAGGGACTAAGACATGGGGAGGTGGGAACAGTCAGTGGAGAAGTGGGACCTAATTTGAACAGGACGGATCGCCTGGACGTGAGAGAGAATTGACCAGAAAGGAGGAGGCGAGGCAGGGGGCGCCCAGGAGCTCACGGGTCCTGAAGGTGTAACACAAAAGCAAAAGGAGTAACTGGGCCCACCGAGGATGGGCCACGATCACCAGCAGGCGGCACTCCTCAGAGCCTCTGGAGGTGTGGGGGGCGGCGCCCTGGATCTAGGCTTAACCTGGACCCAGCCCGGACAGCGCTCTACTCACA
>NW_005871355.1:1332570-1335092 GCF_000147115.1 Myotis lucifugus
CGCGTGGCGTGTGGTTGGGGTGATGAAGCCAGGATTCAGCCAGTGCTCCTGGGGCTCTGACGAATCCGGGACCCTACGGCCGTCCCTCTGCGATGCAGGAGATGCCGCAAAGGGAAGCAAGGCTCAGTCCGCCCAACGCAAGGTGGGCGCGTGGACAGGTGACCCCGCCCCTCCCGCCCTCCACCCGCAGGTGCACGCTCACGTCGGGGGGTCTGCACTCGAACGGCGGGGGTTTGCTTTACGTTAGGTCCCGGCCCCTCCGACGTAAACCCGCTTCATTACAGAGGACGGCCCCCCAGGGAACCCGCCCCTCATCCAAGCCATACTGTACCGGGGGGCCTTTGTCTCCGGGGGGTCCTGGAAGGGCCCTGGAAGCAAACACACCGCAAGTCAGCAGAGCAGGCAGGAGAGGTTCCCTCAACGTGCTGCGGGTTGTTTCTAAGCCAAGGCTTCTGTGAGCCTCGAAGGAGCAGGTAACCGCCTTCCTCAGCCCCACAGCCACCCCCTCACCCCCGCCCGCTAGCATCGCAGGGAACCTTCCTGAACCAGCACCTCCCTGTCCTGGCTCCCCTGAGGCTCCTGACACCGATCCCCTCCCCGGTCTGTAGCTCTCGTTCAGGGCAGGAACCAGCACCCGCATCCTTGTGCTGCACCCCCTTCCTGCTGGGGTCGGGCTGGGGGACACGGGGCTGAGGCTGCGGGGGTGCCCCTCCCCTCCTACTAGGGGGTGCACACACATGCACACATGCACACACATGCATGTGGGTCTGCATTCCGGCCAGCTGTCCAGCCCAGGATGCTGGATGGTTGGGAACTCACAGGAGGGCCGGCAACCCCGATGCCCGGGTCGCCGCGGGTG
Source organism: Myotis lucifugus (assembly GCF_000147115.1). Classification (NCBI taxonomy): domain Eukaryota; kingdom Metazoa; phylum Chordata; class Mammalia; order Chiroptera; family Vespertilionidae; genus Myotis; species Myotis lucifugus. The sequence goes on from NW_005871355.1 coordinate 1,333,430, forward strand.
CCCGGAGAGCCGGGGATCCCAGGGGCACCTCGGTCCCCCTAGAAAGAGAAAAGCAAGATGAAGAGGTCAGTTCCGGAAAGGAGGGGCCCAGGGTTCCCAGAAGGTATGCTCTCCTCACTGCCCCAGTGGGACCCCAGCTGGACCCAGCGCCTGGGCCCCAAACGCCCACAGCTCCTGCACAGCCCCTCGTCCTGCCCAGGCTACGGACACGGACCACGGCCACCAGGGTCCTCAGGCCCCTCGAGGCTGACCACGCCCAGCCTGCATGGCTCCAAATGCGACTGTAACACACAACCCTCCACATGACCACAGATCCAATGTCACCTGTGATCCCGTCAGACCCCATCGTGGCCCCATCCTGACCACACCCCAGATGTGACCCTCACCCACATTTCAGCTCAGGTCCCCGATCACCAATCAACTGATTCACCGATTCACCAAAAACTTCCAGGAACCTGTCTTTCGGGGTCACTTTCCAGGGGTGGGCGGGGCAAGGGTGAGCGAGCTAGAACCTCGGCCTCAAGCACGGGGGTTAATGGAGGGGGGTTTGCATCCTGGCTTCAACCCTGACCAACTGCCGACATAAGAGCCGCCATGCTCTGTGAGCTCATCACTGTCATCAGGAGGGTGGGTCCGAGGAGCTGCCCTGGTCATAGAGGCTCTCAATGCGACCGGCACAGGCCCTGCCCAGCACGGTGCTGGCCAGCACGCCGCCCCATGCCAGCCAGCGGCTGGGGGTGTGGCGCTCTCATGCCCGGTCACTCCGGACTTTGATGGGAAGAGAGGAAAGGAGGAAGAAAGAGAAAAAAGGGAAGGACTGCATTTGCCGCTTCCTGCAGGAGGAAGCTGAGACGGTCAGGCCTTCTCGTGCCAATTTCACAGGCCGCCACCTCTGAAGGCAGGGGCTCATCTCGGCTTGATGGGCGGGGTCCGGCTGTCCTGACACGGCGAGTACAGCCCTTAGTTGTCCATTTTTTATGATGAAGACACACTTCAGGAGCATCGACAGTAACAAGGTCGATCAGGCGTGTACCTCACACTCCGCAGTGAGTGTTGTGTATACACACAGTTTGCAAATCGCTGCCTGTTCAGATTCCCAAAAGAAACTGAGTCTGGTCGGTGTGGCTCAGTGGCTGAGCATTGACCTATGAACCAGGAGGTCACGGTTCGATTCCCCGTCAGGGCACATGCCCGGGTTGTGGGCTTGAATCCCAGAGTGGGGCGTGCAGGAGGCAGCCGATCAATGATTCTCTCTCATCATTGATGTTTCTCTCTCTTTCTCTCTCTCTTCCTCTCTGAAATCAATAAAAATACATTTGGGGGGAGGGGAAGAAACTGAATCCAGAACACACGTGGCCCCAACAATTCTGAGTGACCTCAGCCAAACGCAGCGGGAAGGGGCAGGTGGCCTGTTCCAGCACCTCCGGTCCCTGGGGTGACATTAGTCTCCGGGACAAACGAGAGAGCCGTGGGCGGTGCTAGGGGAGCCAGTGAGAGAACGAGCAGCGACCCGGTGGCAGGTGGGCCCTGGCATTGCCCGGCAGCACATGGCTTTATTCAGCTTCATGCTTTTAAACATTTAAAAAGTCCCATTAATATTAGTTTACGCTCCAGCCATCGTGGCCATGTCTCCTGAGAGCCACAGCGTCCTCTGCCCCTCCCC
>NW_005871355.1:1336148-1341228 GCF_000147115.1 Myotis lucifugus
CTTGCCGCCTGCCCGCTGAGTGCCCGCCCGCCCCCTGCCTGCTGAGTGCACCCTCTGCTGGTGGGGGAGGACTGAAGTGCAGCCGTCTCCCCGCACCTCACTGTGGAAGGCAAACACCCTGTTTTTGAGCCGCCAGGCCTTGGGGGAGAGGCCGACTCCGCCACCTACGGCTTCTGTGTGACCCTGAGCCCTCCCTGGCCTCTCCGACGCTGCTTTCCCACCTAAGCTCCTAACTTCACAGGCTCCCGAGTAAGGGCGGGGCCTGGCCCCTCCTTGTTACCCGGCTCCCCAGACCTGGGAGCCCATGGGAAAGTCTAGCTGCAGCCCCAGAGCTTCCCCAATGCTCCTTGACACTCAGCCGAGAGGCCTCTGTGTGCACAACCCTGACTGGCCAGCTGTGGGCAGCTTGCCTGACCGTCTCAGGGGCCTCTCGGCATCGCAGACCTGGCCCAGCTCTGTGTCCCCGCACCTGCCGCACAGCGAGCCGTCCACACATGTCATGGGGCTGCGCCAGCGAACGATGCCCTGGAGACCGCCGTTCCCCACCACACCCTCCTCCTACCGCCCCATGCCACTGGCTCTGACGCGCCTTCTGCAAAGATCGGCCTGGGCGCCTTCCCCTTCCCGCCTCGAACTCTGGCCTGGCTGTCCTGGGCTCAGACAATCCTGCACCCGACTCACCGGCTCTCCGTCCTTCCCCGACCCGGGAGGCCCGGGGTGCCCGGGAGCTCCAGGATCCCCTCGGGGGCCCACTGGCCCCGGGCGCCCCTCTTCCCCAGCTGCTCCCTGGAAGGAAAAACGGACAGGTGCCAGAATCAATGACACGCAGGGACCAGCTTCCCATTGGGGAGGCGGCCCGCGGAGTGGGCAGGCTTTCTGGTGACATGTGACAGACTTACTGCGTCCCCCAGGTTCAATGCTGCAGGCCTAACCCAACACTCCACTGAGAAATCGTTTTTAATTCATTTTTAACAGTTAACGGTCGGGGCACGTGCCCAGGTTGAGGTCACACCGGAGCAGAGTGGCCCTGAGTCCAATATGAGCCGGAGTCCCCGTGAGAAGGGGCCTCGGGCGCAGACACGCGCACAGGGAGTCACTGTGGGGCCCCGAGGGGGGGGGGGAGACAGCCCCGTCAGCGGAGGAGAGCGGTGGGAGAGCCCTTCCCTCACGGCCGCCAGGGGACATGCCCACCCCCGCATGCAGGACGCCCAGACAGGGTGGGGATGGCGAGCCGGCCCGTGTGTGTTAAGGCACCAGTTTGCCATCCTCTCTTAGAGCTGCCTGAGCAAACTAAGGCAACGTGGACGCGGAATGAAAGGGACACGCGTGGTGGTCCGGTCCAGCCTCCCTCCAGGCGCCCCAGCAGGTGCGGCTCCCACCGGCAGCCCTCCCTTTCGCCCGTGACAGCGGAATCTCCGGGCAATGCTCACGCTCTGACCGCGAAGCCCCGAGCCCGGGGGCGGCTCTGGCTTCGGGACCCCGGGTCCGGCCCCACGAGCCACAGGGACCGCTGTTCCAGGCAGGGCTCCCGGGGCCTCCTGCAGCCTGACAGGGAGATGCAGCAGGATGCAAAGCCAGTGAGGGGGACTCTCCCAGGCCTCGGGCAGTCCGTGTCCCTGGGCCTCCGCCAGCCCTGCTCACACACAGGGAAGGAGCCTGCCCTGGTGGCCGGTTTGCACCGCCTGGCCTTGGCCCTCAGCCTGGCTGCCCTCCGCCAAGGACAGCTGTTTGGCTCCCTCTAGAGGTGGAATGTTGGTGTTCCGGGGGACACTGTCCCCCTTCTCCCTAAGAACTAACGTGCTTCCTCAGGGCCTGGGGGCCTGACTGCACGCAAAGGCAGGGCTGGTCACGTCGCTGCACCGAGATCAAAGAAAGCGGGATTTGGAGTCGGACAGACCTAGCTGCCAGGCCGTGTGACAGCAAATCAGTTCATCTCGGAGCCTCAGTCTCCACGTCTGTCAAATGGGGGCGTGTGAGTCAGGTCTGCTGTGAGGGTGACGGGAGATGGCCGGGGCCTGCTAGCTCCTGCCCCTCGGAGGGCAGTGCGGGCTCCTCCGTCCCTGTGTCTGAGATGGGACTACCGGCTGTGTGCTCAGACCACCGCTTACCGTCTCGCCGCGCTCCCCGTCTTTCCCAGGGGGGCCTCTGATCCCAGGGGGGCCCTGGAGAAAGAAAGGTTGACATGGTGGCCGCCAGAGAAGGGGGACCAGGCCCCTTTGTAGTCAGTGACCACAGCTCTGTCCCCATGGGTCCCCATTCCTGACTGAACTCCCCGGAGGCCTGGAGCCGCCCCGCCCGGCCCACCACCGCGCTGGTCCTGCTCTGCTCAAGCGCCTGATCCGTGCACCCCAGCACGCCCCACGTGCAGACAGGGCTGCTGACGCTCTGCCCCTGAGGCTGCGGCTCCCAGAGGGCAGGGCAGGGGCTGGCTCAGGGGACACAGGGAGGCGGAGGAGGACCTGAGGACAGGCCGGCCAGGAGACCTGCTCCGGCTGTGTGACCGGAGCGCCCAGAGGGTAACTTTGAGACAAGGCTCAGGACAAGTGTTCAGGGAATGCACCCGGGATGGAGGGGGGAGGGGCAGCCAGCGCTCAGTGCCGCCCAGGCCCCAGGAGCCGGCGTGGAGGTGGCATCTACAACCCATCGGTGAGGGCTGCTCCCGGTCAGCTGGGCCATGTGCCGTGTGGCTGCACAAGGCGGTCGCTAAAAGCCAGGGAACCCCAGCAAAGGAGTGCGGTGCGGCTCCTGGAAGCGGGTGGTGCACCAGGAAGCGGGCAGGCTGGGGTGATCCAGGCCACGTCCTGGGAGCCGCTACAGCAACCGCTAAGGACGGGACTCAGCCTCCGGTGCCTCGGTTTCCTCCGGTGCAAACGGGGCAGTGGCCAGATCCACCCCGGGGTGGGGAGGGCTAACAAGTCCGCACGTGTCGTGCTCAGAACCCAGCCTGGCCCGTCAACGCCCGCCTCTGTCCTCTAAACCAGCGGTCACCAGCCCCTGCTCTGTGCGTCCTGGTGGTCCGTGAGGTCCGAGAGCTGGTGACCGCTGCTCTAAACAGCCACGGTCATTCCGGGCCAAGGCTCATCCCCTTCAGGAGCGCCGCTCTGTGGCCCTCGAGTCGGGCCCCTGGGTGTTTCATGGCAGGAAAGTAAAAGTGGTGTCTGCGTGGAGTTTAAGCGAGTCCCTCAGCAGCTGCCGGGGCCACAGGGCAGCAGAGCCTGGACGGGCAGGTGTGAAAGGTGAACCAGCGCCACCCGCTCCTCCACTTGGGAGATGAAAAAGCGGAGCCTTCCAGACCCGGCCCCGGCCCCGATTACTCACCGCACTTCCTGGGGGGCCACTGGGACCCGGGGGACCTATGGGACCAGGAGCGCCCTGTTCAGAAGCAGAAGCAGTTTAGACAGGCCCGGTGCACCCATCACAGGAGCTACCCCATCTCTCTCCAAACCCGCCTGCACTCAGGTCCCAGGATTTGCTGGGACTCCGTGTAGCCTGAGACTTCCCTCCACGGTAAGAGGAGCCTCCTTCTGTCTGAGCGTCCTAGCACCCCAATGAGCCGAACCCCAAAGGTGTGGGACCCTGGCACCGAGGTGGGACAGGGGTGGGCAGGACTCTGGGAGGTTCCCTGGGGCACAGAGGTGGGCTGTGTGTTTGTGCGTGTGTGCACGCTGGCTTTGGCGAATCAGGGAATGCTTCCTGAAGGAAGTGGACTTGACCTCGGCATTGAAGGCCGGGCACAGGCTCCAGGGGAGGCGTGTGAGGCTGTTCTGGGTGGGTGGACACTGTGGGGTGGGAAGCCGGGGTCTCTGGAGGTGTGGAGGCCATTCCCTGCGGGCCTTGGACTTCCGCTTCCTCCAGGCTGCAGGGCCCAGCGCTGCCCCTCCGACTAGTCACTGCCCGTGGCCGACCCTGCTCCCACGAGGCCACCTGCACGGCAGCCTGGTCATGCAAGCACTTTACAGCCGGACATCGGGCCTGGGAGCGAGGGGACAGCTGCCTGCGGCTCTCATGCCCACCACTGCCCCCCAGAGACGGACGGGAGGCACCTCGTCCTGAATCGCGAGCGCGGCCCGAGAGACAGAACTGTAGTCGGCCAGGGAACAAGTGCCAACCCCTCTGAGGCTCCGGCCCGAGGCGGGGCAGGCACAACAGGAGCGTCCGAAGCATGTGTATGGAGGCGTGTGCATGGAGGCGTGTGTATGGAGGCGTGTGCATAGAGGCGTGTGCATGAAGATGTGTCTGTGCTCATGGCTGCGTCTGCACGTGGGGCGTTTATACACACAAGTGCATCGCAGTATGTGCACCGGATTTTAGAATGTACGTGTGTGATGTGCACACGAGCACATGGCTCAGAGCCACGCCATCTGGGAGTGGTGTCTGTGTGTCCGTGTGCATCACCGAGTGCCTGGAAGGAGGACGGGCACGTGGACACATGGGCCCTGAAACGCTGGGGTGTAGGGAAGCAGCCCCTCCCTGTGGATGGCGTGCTCTCCCCCACCCCCCCACCCCCCGTCACCCAGAACTGAGCCCAGGTCCCTCCCGAGGAGGCAGGCAGGGCAGGACTCACAGGGTCTCCAGCTGCTCCGCGTGCACCATCTTGTCCCTTGGCGCCCTGCACGGGAAATAAGGGGGGGGGGGACAACATTATAGGCAACTGTCCTCGTCCCCATGCAGGGACTCTCGGAGCCCCCTGCCTGTCAGTCAGGTGACCCAAACTGAAACCAGGGGAGGGTCTGCAGGTGCAGGAAGCAGGTCTGGCCTCCGTGGGCACGTGGCCCTGTGCCCATCCTCGCCACCCAGGACGCAGGATCAACACGACACTTTGTGTTTACATAAAAGAGGCTCCGAGGGGCAGATGCCCAGGCGCACGGCAGCCTGGGGTCCTGGGATCTGGCCCAGGCAGGTTCCCCACCAGATCCCCCAGAAAACACGAACCCCTGCCCCAGAAACAGGCAGCCAAGAAGCCAAAGCCAAGAAAAACATCAAAATGAAAATGCATATGGACGGCGTCCTGCAAACCGGAGCTGCCGGCCAGGCAGGAGGGAGAGGGTTCCTGCCCCGAAAAGCCTTCAGGAGCCAGGGG
>NW_005871356.1:0-34239 GCF_000147115.1 Myotis lucifugus
GGTTTTCTTGTTGTTTTGTTGATGGTTTCTTTTGCTGTGAGAAGCTTTTTATTTTGATGTAGTCCCATTTGTTCAGTTTCTCTTTAGTTTCAACTGCCCTAGGAGCTGTATCAGTGAAGAAATTGTTTTGGCATAAGTCTGAGATTTTGTTGCCTTTGTATTCTTCTAGAATTTTTATGGTTTCCTGTCGTACATTTAAGTCCTTTATCCATTTTGAGTTTATTCTTGTGTATGGTGTAAGTTGGTGGTCTAGTTTCATTTTCTTGCATATATCTGTCCAATTTTCCCAACACCATTTATTGAAGAGACTATCTTGGCTCCATTGTATGTTCATGCCTCCTTTGTCAAAAATTAATTGAGCATATTGGTTCGGGCTAATTTCTGGACTCTCTATTCTATTCCACTGGTCTATATGTCTGTTCTTGTGCCAGTACCAGGCAGTTTTGAGAACAGTGGCTTTGTAATACAGTTTGATATCTGGCATTGAGATCCCACCTACTTTGTTCTTTCTCAGGATCGCTGCAGCTATTCGGGGTCTTTTTTTATTCCAGATGAATTTTTGGAGAGTTCGTTCTAGATCTTTGAAGAAGGCCATTGGTATTTTAATGGGAAGTGCGTTGAATTTATAGATTGCTTTGGGTAGTATGGACATTTTAATGATGTTGATTCTACCAATCCATGAACACGGTGTGTTCTTCCATCTGTTTATGTCTTCCTCTATCTCTTTTTTCAGCGTCCTGTAGTTTTCTTAGCTTCAATTCTTAAGGGAAACCAGTATAGAGCATTCAAGTATGTATTGAGAGATAGTTTAAAAACACATCATACATTAGGAATTTATAAAACTAAATTAGCTTAACTAAACATCAGCTGAGATAACAGTTTGTAATTTGGCTTTGCGGTGCTGCAGAGGTTGTTATTAGGCCAAGCTGACAATCAGGCTCATGAGTCACAAATATGCTTTAATCTAACACTATGTTTGCTCAGCTTTATGGAAGGAAACAGGACAGGAGACACAGTAGGTACAGTCTCCACCTCTCATCTCAATCTCACCCACAGCTCGTAGGGCTGCCACAGAGCAGGAAGTGTGTGTGGTCATAAGCCACAGTGAAGCCGCCCTTGACTTTCCACCTGTCTTCTTAACTGTTTGTCAAGTCAGCCTGAAGCCTGCCTACCCACTCAGACCTCCAACCCCAGAGAAGAGAAGAGCAAAGTCATGCACCAAGAAGCATGAATCAGAAGACACCAAATGTCTCAGCACCAATGCTGTACCTAGACCATAATAGAACAATCCCTTCCACTTTAAGAATACAGTACTTCAGATCTAAAATTCTGTAGTTAATCTAACTATAAAATAAGTATGCTGACATTTTCATTCACAGATATGCAAATGTCCCAAAGGTAACCTCTCATGGAATCTTACGGGAACTTACTAACTAGAGGACAGGTTCCCCTTAAATGAGAGAGTAAACCAAGGTGGAGGGAGTCTAGGGATCCAAGAAGGAGGGATCCAGGACAGGAGGATAGTGAAGGAAATTTCCAGGATGATGTGATGGGAAATCCCAGGAAGGCAGCTGAGGAAAAATGGAGAGGATAAATATTCAAGATTGGAGCAACAGGATAGAAGGTATGTCTTCAAGAATATGGAGAAACTATGAGGTTACCCAAAGTATTAGAATATGTTAAAAGAAAGTCAATACTTTATGAAACAACACGGGATGAATTGGACATGGCACATGGAAAACTAAGCAAATATAAAAATGAAATTATAGCTCTCTAGAAAACAAAATGCAGAAGAAAGTAATTAAAATCATACTGGTGAGGTTCAGGACAGGATACCCCAAAATATGGCATGTTGGTATAGTAAGTATCTTAAGCTGAAAGAGTTTGAGAGAACAGTAGAAGCAGGAAGGTCTCTCTGACCTTCTCCCATTTCTCTCCCCTGAAACAGGTCCCAAGACCCTCATGTAGAGGAGCCCTTCCTATACCCACAGGAAAGGACCATTCTTACCTTCAAGACCCAGAATCTGGATGAACGGGCTTATATTCTTTGTACTACCATTTTCATCTGTCCACCCTTCATCAAACTTAGCATAAAAACAATCAGGTTGAACCATTCCTTCAGGTCATTTCCTTATGAAGGCTCTTGTGTCACTAAAAGTTGTATTAAATAATTTGTATGCTTTTCTCTTGTTACTCAATCTTTGTCAATTTAATTTTCAGACCCAACCAAGGACCTTGAGAGGACCAAGGAGAATTTTTTCCTCCCCTGCAATATACTACATGGGTAAACCATGGGCAACATTTAAATGATCATAATAATGAAAACTGCATATTGATTTATCAAAAAATGAAGCTGAAGCTATACCGGAAGAGGAGAGGGTCACTTCGTGTCATTTGAGGAGCAAGAGGGCAGGGTTTAGAAATAGGGAATTGACCACTAGAATATAAATTGAACAAAATTGCATTGAATCAATGTTATTTCCAAATATGGCAGGAAACACCAAGAAAAGAAGTTGAAAGTGTTTTTTCTGAAGAGTAATAATAATCAGGGGAAGGAAGCAGAAGGTTGTTCTTTGTAAATTACAATCCTTGTGAAATACATGGCTTTTTAAACCATGGATCTGCATAGTTTTGAAATAAAATTTTGGTTTAAAAAATAGAAGAAATACGACTGCTTTATCTTCAGAAATTCAAATTTAATTTATGGGTAATAACAAATCAATATGTCTTGGATGGTCGATCTAAGAAAGTAAGTATAAAACAGGTTTAAATTTCCTGCTGGCACATACAGGGTGGGGAAAAAGTAGGTTTGCAGTTGTTCATAAGAGAAATAGTACAGTAATTAATAAATAATGCAAGAATAAACTTTGTTTCATGGTCTTACAACTGTAAACCTGTTTGCCCTACCCTGGACTAAAGGCATAATACTTCATAGCGAGCAATACTATTAGAACACATTGTGAGATGTGGCATTCCCATCTTTTTTTTTTCTAATATATTTTTATTGATTTCAGAGGGGAAGGGAGAGGGAGAGAGAGATAGAATCATCCATAATGAGAGAGAATCGTTGATCGGCTGCCTCCCACACGTTCCACACCAGGGATCAAGACTACAACCTGGGCAGGTGCCATGACTGGGAATCGAACCACAACCTCCTGGTTCATAGGTTGATGCTCAACTACTGAGCTACACCGAATATCATTTTGGTGTTTTTTTGTTTTTGTTTTTGTTTGTTTGTTTGTTTGTTTGTTTGTTTGTTTGTTTTAGAGACGGGGTCTCGCTATGTTGCCCAGGCTGGAGTGTAGTGGCTATTCATAGGCGCGATCCCACTACTGATCAGCACGGGAGCTTTGACCTGCTCCGTCTCCGACCTGGGCCGGTTCACCCCTCCTTAGGCAACCTGGTGGCCCCCCGCTCCCGGGAGGTCACCATATTGATGCCGAACTTAGTGCGGGCACCCGATGGGCATAGCGCACGACAGCCCAGAACTCCTGGGCTCAAGCGATCCTCCAGCCTCAGCCTCCCGAGTAGCTGGGACTACAGGCGCGTGCCACCGCATCCGGCCGAATATCATCTTGAATACCATCACGGTATAATTGTTCTGCCAAAATTAAATGGTTCAGCTAGCTGCAGACTCCTACTTGCCCCCAGCAGTCCTCCTCCTGGTCGGCCACATGCACCAATTTAGATGTGAGCAGAAAATGAAAATGTTCATCATTCATTGTCATCATGGCGTGTTTGCCACAATTGTTCCAAGTCAATCTCCCAGGTATAGTATTGAGAACTAGCAGGGTGCTGGCATTTACTTAACTCTGCTGTAGATGCCAAGCAGAACTTTGGCATCATAAGAGCCCTAGATATATTGCTGAGGACTTTCTGCTGTACCACCCTGGTCAGTTTTAAATGGTTGCAAACTACAGATATTTTGGAGACATTATCGATTTTAAGGTGCTTAGAACTCAAAGATCTATTGCTGAATTATTAATGACTGGCATTTTATAGAGACAAGGTAGTCTTATAAATGTATCAGCACTCTGCGTGGGGGTGGGAGAATGTGTAGCCTCCGCCTGTCCTTTGTTATCAATGTGTTTTCATGTGGCTGGTGATAATTCAGCCAAAGCAAATAGGAAGCCTTGGACATAACAACAAAAAACAAAGAGCAATCTGTTTCCTTTCACAAGCCAGGGCCACCCATATCTTTCAACTTATAAGAGGGAGTCACATTCATTTTACATTTTTATTTGGATTCAGCTGTAATTACTGGGCAGTGAACTAATGAAATAGAGCCCATTAAGGGAGGACAGATCCCTAGGAGTCAGCTATTTATCTTGTTGCCATAGGAAAGAACTCTCTGCTAGGGGAGAGAATCAGGACCGTCCTGGGTACGTCCAGCAAGTTTTCAGTTACCTGGACTTGTAAATGGAAGTCTTTTCCATATGGGAATCAAAGACGACAGTGCCATTTTGTTGTTTTAAGTCATGAAAAATTGAATATCTTAAGTTTCAACATGGGGACAGAAGAGAAGTTTTAAAATCTTCCATATAATACCTCTGGAATACACAAGATATTGATAATCGTGGTTGCCTCTAAGGAGGATTGGGTGGTTGGAGGTTAAGAATGATAAGGTTTGGGCCTAGAAATAGGAGGTTAGGGGTCTTTCTTCTTACTACACAACTCTTGAATTTTACACCATATGCATAAATTACCATTTTTAAAAAACTAACTTTTAGAAACACTGTGCATGAGTGTATATCTGTAGTCTTGTAATCTTAATTGCTCTTGCTCAGACATCAGTGTTGCCCGTTAGACCAGCAATCACAATACTTTCTGTTCAAGAATATTCTGTAAAACTTAGGTTCTACATTAATATATTCCATGGCTTTTCTTTTGAGTACATCATAGCTTCTCCCTACCCTCCTTTGGTTTCTGGGATGGGTGTGTGTGTGTGTGTGTGTGTGTGTGTGTGTGTGTGTGTGTTCACAGCTGGAAGCTGAATTATTATGCTCCCTGAAAGTCCATCTAGTTTCATTTCTTTTGGGGATATCAGGTGTGCCATGTTCATTAGCCATCAAGTAAGAGAAAAGAAATGTAGAAAACAGAGTGGTAATATTTATTTATTTTTAATTGCATATTGTTTTTTATTAAAAATTCAGCATTTGAAAACACATTATTATTACACAGAGTATCCTTAATATTTTTCTTTTTTAAAATTTCTTTATTGATTAAGGTATTACATATGTGTCCTTATCCCCACATCATTCCCCCCCCCCCACCCACCAGAGTGGTAATATTTAAATGGTGCTATAGAGAGTGTCAATGTAAGAAATGTTCAAACCTGTAGAGAGTTTTTATGAGTTTGTATGAGCCAGACAGATGACAATTTCCCTGAAGTAAAATCTCAACAGATTGAGAAAATGCTGCCAAAAATGGCAGTTTTACCACTTACTTTATACATCAGATTCAAAGGGCATTACGTAAGCGTGTTACATGAAATTCATTGGTGATAGATTAGGGAGGTGGGAGCAAGCAAAACTGGGGGTAAATAGACGCATACTTCTTTTACATTTGTGTGGGTATAGGATAGTTAACAGTCAACAGTTAATACAATAACAATAACAGTGAGGGGATCTGTGGTCTGTGCTCTGATGTGTGGTTGTGCCCTGAGGGGTGAGGTGGGCGATTACTCTGATATTCTGAAGGTATACTATCCTAGATGCAAAAAGACAATAGACAGGCTCAGTAAGGTAAAGACTGGCCTTTGTCAGGGAAGATACTAGCTTAGGACATGACTACTTGCTATGACCTGCTTTTAGTTAGGAAGCTTTAATTTCAGACCATCCTATTAAGTCTCTGAGTTTGTAAGGCCTGCAGGCCTCCCCTGAGCTTGTCAGGTTTATACGTGGCCCCTTTTTCATCCACTTTTTCATCCTTAAAGAGCCTAAAGTTGTAGTTGTAGCTGCAATAATGTCTAAAATAACAGTTAATTTGCACTTTTTAATCTATTGATTAAAAATATGTTTATATTTTCTTTACTTGGTCATCACAAAACTGCTCACAGTCCCCCTTCCAGCACCTCTGCGGCCTCATCCCTTTTATTTACCTGTATTTAAAGAATTCACTCTCTAACGCATTAGGGTCGGAGTATGTTAAAATGTAAAATGTGAGTGAGCCGAGAACACTACCAAGCAAGTCTGATAGTAGGATTTTATTCTTCTCACACAGAATTTCAAACTTTTAAAGTTCTAAATTTTTAATACCAAACTTAAACTAATTTTCAAAAATAGAAACAACTGAAATTGATACTTGTTCTCTATTTTTCCAGCTAAGTTTGTATAAATTAGACTGTGTTTACGTGATTCCTAGCAGCTGGCTTTAAAAAAGAAAAAAATGTAGAGCTGGCTATCAGGTATCAAAATTATTCTGATTAAATTTTAGTGAATTTTTTGTTTTGCGAGTTGTTTGTAAATAAATAAAGTGGTAAATTCAGGAAGTCCAACTTTGTGTAAACATAAATGTTGAGAATTTTTTCATGTGTATAATCTTGAATAACTATCTACAAAAACTAAAATATTTTAAACTCTTAAATATGGAGCACTGTGGAAAACAGTGTAGTTCCTGTTTTTAGTAATTATGACCCACAATATTAGTGTTTTTCCTCTCAGTTCTGTCTCGTGTCCTGGGTTGAGCACTTACCTCCCATGTATTCCATGAATCCGGAGCGTGCACCTTCTACTTCCAGGGCAGACTAGCTCCCACGGCACTTATGTCACTTGCCTGGGATCCTCTTTTCTGCTTTTGAGCCATGAAGGGTTTCATCTTTCTCTTCCCTAGTTGGCTTCTCTGTTCTGCCAGTGCTCACTGGACTAGCTGAGGACTTTTGTTTGTTGTGTTTGGCCTAGCAGGGATTCTCTAGGGGTCTTTTATTCTTCCTTTCCCCTTCTCTCCATTTCCCTTTCCTTTCATCCCACTCAGCCCCCCCTCCTCTGCCCTCCCCACCTCCCCGCCTCAATGGGCAGCTGGATTTGCTCTTCTGATTTATGCCTGAGGTAAAGCAGCTGCCTTTTAAAGATAAGAACCAGAGAGCAGAGATATCAAACTGACACAAGAATAACAGAGGAAAGACAAAAGGCCCCTTTCCCTAAAAATAGCTTTGTCATTAGTTTTTGTTTTTGTTTTTTTTTATGTTGAACACCGAGATTTATTTCCCCTTGTCCCTCTGTTTGAACAAACCAGTCAGTCAAACTACCTCCACCTAAAGAAAAATGAAAAGTAAGTCCTTGACTCCAAGCTGCTTTTACCAAAGTAATATGAGGACGTGAAAAGTGGCTAATTTGAATCCTCTTTGTTTTTAGTAACTGTTAAAATGGCAGTACCTCCATGAAAATGAATTGTTTGGGGGCCAAAAAGAAAGTATCTATGTATATAAAAGCCTAAGCAACTGAACAACTGGTCGCTATGACACGCACTGACCACCAGGGGGTAGATGCTCAATGCAGGAGCTGCCCCCTAGTGATCAGTGGGGTCCCACAGCAGGAGTGCCGCTCAGTTGACCAACCCGTCCTGGTGGCAGCCACTCACTCCCTCAGTAGTCCTGCAGGTCCAATCTCCAGAGAATGGGCCAGGCACCATGGCTGCTTCCCCTCCATAGACACTCCGCAAGGAAGAAACGATATAAAAGTGGCTGCCATGAACAACATAAACTGATGAAGAAAAACAGATCCAGAGACAGAGAAGCATCGATCAGACCGTCAAACCTCAGAGGGAAGGTAGGGGAGGGTGGGGGCAAGGGGGAGAGATTAACCAAAGGACTTGTATGCATGCATATAAGCCTAACCAATGGACACAGACACCAGGGGGTTGAGGGCATGAACGGGAGTGGGGGTGGGGGGGCAATGAGGGGATAAGGACACATATGTAATACCTTAATCAATAAAGAAAAAAAAAAAAAAACAGCCACCAGGTGGCTCCTGACAACAGGCACGAACATCAGTGGTATGGATCTGGATCCCGGGCCAGCAAGGGTGTCCCACCGACTGCCTGGAAGGTCGATCGCATCCCACCCCTCCCCCCTCCTGCCCCACCCACCTCGGGATGGGCACCAGATGCAGGGCTCATGGCTGGTGAGTGAAAGCCCAAGGCAGGCACAGGGGGGCCGGGATGAGCGGGAGTGGCAGGCAGGAGCAGCAGGCGGCTTTGGACTGCCAGTTTCAGCCCAATTCCCGCAGGCCACACCAAGGGACCTCACCCATGCACGAATTCATGCACTGGGCCTCTAGTAGGAGGATAAAAAGACAAATCAGAAGAAAATGGAACTATGAACACCAAAGAAAATTGGAAGCAAAGTAAAGTAAACTAACAATTATGAAGCAAGTGTAATACATAGATTATATTGATAAAGTTAACTCATATATTGGGACCCACAAAAAGAAGGCCATCCCAATGGCCTGGCCAAGTCATACCAGGTAAATCTAAACTCCATCAGCCTGCACTTACAGGAAATCCAACCTACACCAATCACAATCCTCCCCTTCAGTTCAGCCAGCTGACCTTCCTCTAGAACAGTGGTCACCAACCTTCGGACCTCACGGACCACCAGTGGCCCGCAGACCACCAGTTGGCAACCACTGCCCTAGAAAACAGGACCTGCTAGCCTTACAAAGTAATCCCCGGCCTCCTCGCCAATCGTGCTGTTCCCTTAGTGCCTCTTCTAAGGCTCTATAAAACGTTCCTTCCCCAAATCCCTCAGGAACAGGGCTGCACTGCTGGTGAGGCTCCACAATCCATTGATTACTCTCCCTTGAATAAAGGACATAAAACCTGTTTCTAAATTATTTAGTTTTGTCATTTGACAACATATGTATGTTTATATGTGTGTATGCTATATGTATGTTTATATATACACACACGTGTGTGTGTGTGTGCGCGCATGTATGTGATGCATATTTGGGCATAGAGGAATAAGATAGTGATGGACAACTCCATTCACTGAACAAGAGAAAGCCTGTGACTCAAAAGCAAAGGCGAGGTGGCAACTGCCACTGCCCCTTATATTTTTCCTCCGGGGAACAGTGGCCCCAGAAAAGGCAGATATTCAGTTGTATTTTGTTTCTCTGAATATCCTCAAGGGTAAAGTTACATCACAGATGTACAAGCAGCAAGAATTGGCCTCACTCCTCTATCTGTAAACCATAATGTAATGAAGAGAGAGGTCAACACATACTCTGCATAGGGGTTCAGTGCCTGGGCTTTGGTGTCAGACAGTCAGGGTCAAGACACTCTGCCAGGTACTGTGTCGTGTTGTAAGACCTTGCTACTCAGTATGATCAGTAAGCCCACCGTGTTGGCCTATACCTGAGAGCTGGTTAAAAGTGCAGAATCTCAAGTCCCGCCCCAGACCTATGAATCAGAATTTACTTACTAACAAAACTCCCAGGTGATTCTTTCCATAGAAAAGTTTGAGAAACATTGGGTGAGTTACCTAATCTGTGCATGTCCCAGGTTCCTCATTTATAAGATGGACATACCAGCACTTACTCCCAGACATGCAGACATAGCAAGTGGCCAGTAACTGTTAATAAAGACAAGTCATAAAATATGGCTCAGGATTCTGGAATTGAATTCTACACACCAGTGCAGGTACGATTAAATGTAACTAAAGCTGGATTTTCATTTTAAATGTTAACTTACCTTTATGGCCATTTCTCCCAATGAATGGTCATTTAAAATTGAGTAGTTTCAAAATGGCCATCCATACTAATCGCCTAGATAAGCAAGTCACTTTACTTTTCTGGAAATCGTGGGATTTTTTTTTAAATCTGGGCATAAGAGCCGGTCAGCTAAGCTCCTTTCTAATTCTAAATTTTTATTTTAACGTATTTACTATAAAAACTAACATTTATTAATTCATTTGGAATGTCACAAATTAGATATAATGATAGTATAATTCTTAGTCTTTCTAATTTATGAGTATCTTACCTTAGAGGAAAAGGAAAAGAACCAAAAGGAAAGATGACCAGAGTTAAGAGGCAAAACCTGCAGGAGGGACTGAGAGATCGTGTGGATTTCTGATTTCTTTTCTATAAATCTATGCTCTCTAGGACTACATGCAGTTAAATATGTTAAGCCAGAGATTTTTTAAGCATCATGGTGCATAAGTCATGTGAGCCTCTTGTTTACAAATGCTAATTCCAAGGATCCCACCCCCTGATCCAAGAAGTCTGAAGAATGAAGCCCCGGAATCTGTATTTATAACAAACACAATCCTTGTCCTGACACTGACCAATCGGTGGAGACCACGGCCCTGGAGGGGCACTCCTAAAAAAAAAAACAACAAAAAAAAAAACAACTGATGAATATTCTGCTGAAAACCTCCCCTGACACCTGTGAGAAAGAGATAAAGCCTCCAGACAAAGGACCCAGCACATTCTGTCCCTTTGGGGAGCAGCCCCTGCCATTCCCTGTCGCCTCTTCATCCCTCCCTTTTTCCCCACAAAAGGCATGCATCTCCTAAACTCGAAGGGACCCCATGAGGCTTGCAACCTGGGGAGCAATGGGCAGTGGCAGCTCATCGAAAGCTTTTCCCCTGAACCTGTTCCCAGGCCCCCTTTTCCCTGACTTCTCAGAGGTCTAAGGCAGCCCAGCCTAGGCTCTCCTGATGCTTCTTCAGTACCAGCCCTTCCTTGTTGCACTGTCCCCAGCTTTAGTAAACGCTCCCTCATCGTCACCTGGGCCCGTGCTGTGAAATCTTTCCTGCACGAAGTCAAGAGGCCACACTACCGGCCGGCCCTAGGCAGACCCACTCACAGCCACGTCCCCTTTCCGCTAACAGTATAATACAAACACTTTTTTACTCACAAATACATACTCATAGGCACTCCGCACTGTTGCATACAGATAGAACTGTCATTTGGAAAAAATATATATATGAGTTTCAACTTTGATGTAAGTTCTATGTTGAGCATAATAAGCAGCAGTTAAGAAAATTAATGTCTATGCTTCTCTTTGTCACTAACTACAAAATAAGACTGACCTAAACTGTTCTTATAAGGATCACATGAAGTATTTCAAAAACTCTAAAGCAATTTTATTTATTTATTTATTTTTATTTTTTTTAATTTCTTTATTGATTAAGGTATTACATATGTGTCCTTATCTCCCCATTACCCCCCCATCCCCCCTCTCATGCCCTCACCCCCCTATTGTCTGTGTCCATTGATTAGGCTTAAATGCATGCATACAAATCCTTTAGTTAATCTCTCCCCCTTACCTCCACCCTCCCCTACCTTCCCTCTGAGGTTTGATGGTCTGATCGATGCTTCTCTGTCTCTGGATCTGTTTTTGTTCATCAGTTTATGTTGTTCATTATATTTCATAAATGAGTGAGATCATGTGGTATTTATCTTTCTCTGACTGGCTTATTTCACTTAGCATAATGCTCTCCAGGTCCATCCATGCTGTTGCAAATGGTAAGAATTCCTTCTTTTTTTTTTTTACCGCAGTGTAGTATTCCATTGTGTAGATTTACCACAGTTTTTTAATCCACTCATCTGCTGATGGGCACTTAAGCTGTTTCCATATCTTAGCTCTGGTGAATTGTGCTGCTATGAACATAGGGGTGCATATATCCTTTCTGATTGGTGTTTCTAGTTTCTTGGGATATATTCCTAGAAGTGGGATCACTGGGTCAAATGGGAGTTCCATTTTTAGTTTTTTGAGGAAACTCCATACTGTCTTCCATAGTGGCTGCACCAGTCTGCATTCCCACCAGCAGTGCACGAGGGTTCCTTTTTCTCCGCATCCTCTCCAGCACTTGTCGTTTGTTGATTTGTTGATGATAGCCATTCTGACAGGTGTGAGATGGTACCACATTGTCGTTTTGATTTGCATCTCTTGGATGGTTAGTGACTTTGAGTATGTTTTCATATATCTCTTGGCCTTCCTTCTGTCTTCTTTCAAAAAGTATCTATTTAGGTCTGTTGCCCATTTGTTGATTGGGTTGTTTATCTTCCTTTCGTTAAGTTGTAAATATATTTTTATTGATTTCAGAAAGGGAGAGGAAGAGAGAGATAGAAACATCAATGATGAGAGAGAAGAATTGATTGGCTGCCTCCTGCACACCCCCTACTGCGGGTTGAGCCCACAACCCAGGCATGTGCCCTTAACAGGAATCGAACAGGAGACCCTTCAGTCCGCAAGCCAATGCTCTATCCACGAGCCAAACCAGCTAGGGCTCTAGAGCAATTTTAAATATAATGTTGATGATAATATTTCTTCAGCCTATAATTCTTCTCACTTTTATAAAGTCCCTGAGGGCAGGGACTGCATCTTTTAAATTGAACAGCTATTGTTTTAGCTTGCCTAATATTTCTTCCCCCTTTAGTTTGGTAACAGAATCCTGATTTTCCTTTGGGAAATCTCTGTTCTTGCATGTTCAGTCCACGTTGCTGGTGGGGAGGAAAGTGGCTTGAGTTTGGGTCCAGCCACCTGCCTGTGACGGGCCTAACAAATCTGGGTGCTTCACTCCTCCTTGTCACTGTGATCAGTTCAGGAGTTTGTAAGTGATCCAAGACCGGCCAATGGGAGCCAGCCCCAGAAGATTTGCTGAAACCATTGGGAAAGAGAAATCTCTTCTTCCTGAAGTAGCAAAGCCTTCCGTTAAATAGACCCTAAAGCAGTGGTTCTCAACCTTCCTAATGCCGCGACCCTTTAATACAGTTCCTCATGTTGTGGTGACCCCCAATTTCACTGTTAGAAATTGAACATAATTAAAACATAGTGATTAATCACAAAAACAATGTGTAATGATATATGTGTTTTCTGATGGTCTTAGGAGACCCCTGTGACAGGCTGAGAACCGCTGCCCTAGAGTCATGTTCACCATCACAAAAGAAAGACTAGGTGAAAAAGAAGCCAAATGTAGAAGAAAACAGAGGCAAGAAATCCAGGGCCCTGAATTAACCACACTTAGATTTCTTCCAGCAGAAGAACCTCTCTCTTTCCTACCAAAGCAATTACCGTGCAGTTGGAGGTTTTCAACAAATGTTGATTAATTTGTATGCAAATGAAATAAAACTCCTTAGTCACAGATGACAAGGCAGGGAGGTTGTTCACCTTCATCATTGCAATGTTTTGGTGATTTGTTAAATCACTTGGAGTGCGGGTGAATTTCCCGCCAAAATATAAGATGGCTCTGTCTTTTGGTTTTGTTCCATCCACCAAAAGGGTGGATTACAAACAAATATTTGGTAATACGCAGTTACAATCGGCCCGAGTTTACACGTTTCCCGCACTCCACCGCAAATCTATATGAACCGAGTTAAAGACGGCTCCCGCGGAGTACGCGCAATTCACGCGAGTCGTTTCCCGCACTCCAAGTGTTATAAAATACATAACACATACGTGCATGACAGGGTTTTAAAACTGACATGGTTTTAAAATTCAATCAGCAGAATACCCAAAAACATCTTGTATAGCTCCTAGACATTAAAAGAAGTCACAGCCTAAGTTATCATTCTCCTTTGAATAATTTGCCAAATAATTGACTCACTTGTTAACAGAAGGCATTCAGCTTGAAGGATGAGTCACAACCTGAGTGTCTTACAATCTCAGAGCTCAGCTCTCTGTCCTCTCACTCCTTCTTGTTTTTGAGATCTCAAACCCGTCACTTACCTTTTACTCCTGCATCTGTGAGAATCAACTAGAAAAGGGGCTCTCTAGGTAGGTAGATCTGCAGTTTCCCTTTTTGTTCATATACATTTTTAAAAATTAAAAGGATGTCTGCCCTTGAACAATTCTTTATTCTTTTAACATGCTGCCATCATGTGGTTGCTTTGCTCATTCACATTCAAATGTGCAAAGAACAATGCTTATTCATCAAGGTGCAGAGGAGGAAGCTCCCAAATTAAATGGAAGTGAATCGAATACATTCTTCCCTTAAACTTTGTGCAGAGTACGGTAACAAATAGGTACAATTTGCCAAAGTTGTGGATGATACCGGTAATTTGCCAACACGCAAGCTGAAATGTGGCGGGAACCTAAGAAGACTTAGACTAAGTGCCAAGGAGACTCCGAGGGAAGCGTTTACTGTCTCAGACTTCAGTCTGTCTTTAAAATTCAAAGGCTGTAATTTTAATAAAGCCAGCTAATAAAATTTAACAGTATTTTCTTATATTACAACCCCTTCCAACATAGCTGCCATCTCCATTTTAATTCTGAGGTCCTTGAGGCCAACAGAGAATTTGCCATATGTCTCAATAATGTAAAAGCAAAAGCAAGACTCGTTGCTCATAATTTGGTATAAAAATATCTTGGACTTGTACAGCTTCCTATGGTAGTCTACACTGTATTTTTATTTGTGTGTTTATTCTCTTTTGTTTGTTTGTTTTTTTTACTCCTGTGAGACAGATTAGGCAGATACATTAAAGAAGTTTCCATAAAAATTTTCTGACGCCCATCCATTTTTTTACTGCATTTTGCTTTATGTACAGATGTTCAAAACTATGATTTCATTTGATTGTATGGATCCATGTGAAAATACTCACAAGTTTTGAGGTTTTGTATATGATTTCCCATAATCAAAGAGTCAGTTAAATTAGTAGGATTCAGTTTTACTGCAATATTGTCAAATTGTTTTCAGAATAAGTTTTAGCACCTAGAGAGAATTAGAGAAGTTGTGCCTTTTTAAGTTGTGCTGCATACAGGACAAAAACTACCAAATTCTACTTGTATTTAATTACCTACATTATGTCTGCAAGTTATTCTTTTAAAATATTACAACCATAGTTTTCTTGGGCCTGCCCATATTTAGAAATGCCATTACCTCAGACTCTTGACCCCCAGACTGCTTTCTTCCCAAATTAGAAGCCAAGACAGTCCTTTATAGTCTCCTTTTCTTCTCTCCTAGACACAAATTTTATTAAGATTAGCAACCAGATTGGCCTTGATGTGTCTTCCTCAACATTCATGTTTTGAGGTCCTCACCCATAGTAGCTCAGAATGAGACCTTATTTGGAAACAGGGTCTTTACCAAGATAAGCAAGTTACAATTAGATCATTTGTATGGGCCCTGATTCAATACAACTGGTGCTGTCCTTATAAAAGTGATAAACTCGGACACAGACACGTACAAGGGAAGACGATATATAGACACGGGGAGAAGATAGCCATCTATAAGTCAAGGAGAGAAGCGTGGAATGGATCCTTCCCTTGCTGACTTGAGAAAGAACCAACCTTGCTGAAGCCTTGATCTTGGCCTTCTAGTCTCCTAAGCTATGAGAATTACATTTTGATATTGTTTAAGCCACCCACACTGTGGTACTCCTTACCACAGCTCTAACAAACTGACACAATTAGCCTGAGGGAAAGGGGTTCTATTAACTTTTCTTTAGGTCATGTGCATATCTGTGGCTAGCTCTAACTTAACTGTTGCAATGCTAGAAATTATAAGAACAATAAACTGATTTTCATTGAGAAAATATTAGTGTGTTAAATAATTTTTTATTAAAAGTAAGCTAGTGAAAAGAGATTGTATAATTTAAAAGTTAGATTAATGGATTAAAAATGGGAACTTCCAGGAATAAATTTTAGCTTTGGGGACTAATTGTCCAACTGCACCCTTTTATGTCCTGTCCCACCCAAACCTCTGATCAGCTTATGTGACTAGAGGACCAATTATTTTCCTCCTTGGCCCTTAGTATTTCAGGCCAAGAAAACAAAGTGTTTATCAGTCTTGATTCTCAAAGTATCAGTCTTACAAAGACCTCTGCCAGGAGAAGAAGAAAATCAGTTGAGAACTACTGATGACAACTGTCAAAATTTTTGGCCACCCAGAATCAAAACACCCTTCCAATTATAGAGCCTCCTCATCTTGTGAGGCAGAAGATGAAAATGCCTGGTACTGGTTTCCAGAACTTTCTCCCAGTGAGAGCATAAACCCCTGACCCAACAGACCAGACATACCTAAACTGACCAAAGCAGATGTTATGGGTCCAAAGAAGCAGGGATTGCTCCAAATCCAAGCGAGATGAGCCAATAGCAATCACATCCAGTGTCTGGGGTAACAGGAGCAGCTGTGCTCCAGCAGCGCTCAGCGTCTAGTATCAGTAGTGATCAAGCCACATGGATAGCACTCAACAACTGTGATGGATTCATGATTGTGTAATGTGACTCTAACCACAATTCAGAGATGAAGAGCCTGGTTACCTGCCTACCAAAGATTCTAGAGTCACTCCATTTGTGTGTAAATCATTCATAGTTCTGTTGCTTCCAACTAAGAACACTGACGTAAAGAACATGGGATTTTTAATTTATCTCTTTTTTTAAAAGAGAAACATATATATATATTTCAGAGAGGAAGGGAGAGGGAGAGAGAGAGACAGAAACATAAATAATGAGAAAGAATCATTGATCTGCTGCCTTCTGCACGCCTCCTGCATGCCTCCTACGGGAGACCAAGCCTGAAACCCAGACATGTGCCCTTGACCAGAATCGAACCCGGGACCCTTCAGTCCACAGGTTGACGGTCTATCCACTAAGCCAAACCAGCTAATTTATCTTTTAATAAATACAGAATTCTCTAATTATTTTTCTTTTACACAATATGAAAAGGTATACAACATTTACTCAATGTATTTTTAAATTCTTTAGGAATAGTTAAGAGAGAGAAGGGCCAGAGGCAAATAGAAAAAGGAAGATAGAAAATTAAATGCAGAAGGAAAGGTGATCATTAAAAATTTGTCCAAAGTTTTAAAAAATATATATTTTAAGATTAAAAACCTTCTGTCTTGATTTCTGACAATTATTTAGCTATTATTTTATATAATTTTAAAAATTCTGTGTCAGATGTATCTTTGTTACCTAAATACTATAAACATTGGCAAGTGATATTATTATATAATTAAACACATCAAAAGATGGTCAACCTCACTCACAATAAGAGAATGCAATTTAAAAAAACAGTGAGATACTGTCTTTCATGTCAAACTGGCAAAATCAGAAAAGTTTGATGATACACTGTGTTGGAATGAGAGTAAGAAAACGGGCCCTCCGCTTGTGGGAATATAAATTGGCCTTTTTTTGGAGGGAAATTCAGAATCAACCATCAAAATTACACATGCTTCTGTCCTTTGACCCAGCATTTCTATTTTTAAGAATAGGTTCTGTCGATAGATACATGCACAAAACTACAAAAATAAGAATATGTTAATTGCAGCTGTAATAGAAAACTAAGTCAATTCTGATCTAGCCAAACAATGAAATGTTATGAAGCTGTTAAAATAAACCAGGAAGCTCTCCAAATGCTGCTATGGCAATCAGAGCCAAGACTTATTCAGAAGTAGGAGGAAAAAATGTTTTATTACATAGCATGTTACCATTAGGGAAAAACAATAATTATAATTATCTCTGTATTTATTACTATGCTTGTATTTATATGCTGTATATAGCTAGCATATTTCTAGAAGTTCTCATTTTTTTAAATACTGCTAATGCAAGTAGGGATTGCTTCTGAATAAGGAAAATAAGTGTCCAGGAAATTGGGCAAACAGGTAGATTAGACAGTATATATGCCTTTTTCCACCTTTTGAATTTTATGTTTCTGTATTATCTACTCAAAACATGTTCAATGGTCAACTATATATCTCATAGTATTTGTGTAATACTATTTGTTTTTAAAGCTCTATCATTGCCATAGCACTAAATTATATGTATTATTTTGATATTTTTGACATTTTTATTGATTTCAGAGAGGGAGAGAGAGATAGAAACATCAATGATGAGAGATATTCACTGATTGGCTGCCTCCTGCACACCCTCTACTGGGGATTGAAAGAGGCTGATGCTCTATCCACTGAGCCAAAATGGCTAGGGCTTATTTTGATTTTTCAAATAAAATTTTTAAATTGTGTTTTAAAGGATATTGATAAAATATGCACACATCATACTACTGTAATTTTAATGTCTTTAATATTTACTGTAAATAATAAATACTTTCAGGGGAAATGTGCTATTTCTATCATTCCAGATCCAGATTTTTCTGTGGGTAAGTGAAATTTCTATAGACCAGCAGTTGGAAAACACTTTCTCTAAAGGTCCAGATAGTAAATTCTTGAGACCTTATGTGCCATATGGTCTCTGCTATAACTAGTCAACTCTGCCTTTGTAGCTCATCGTGGGCTGAGTTCCAATAAAACTTTATTTACAAAAGCAGATTGTGGGTCATAGTTTGCCGACTCATGCTATATACAATAAGAACTACTAGCAATTAGAGAACAAAGTCATGAATGTAGACTATACATGGAAGGTAAACAATGAATAAAATGTATTCTACGCAGTAGAAACTGAATGTGTCAAAACACAGACATAGGACTATGCATTAGTAGAACTTCCAAACAGGTCAACATGGGGAAAGAATTCACTTGGGCCTGGGGCTAAGAAATTTGGAGGATGTATAAATGAATGTTATAAGTCATGGTGGGCAGATTATTAATGGTCCTGAAAGTCTGTTTGGTGGAGTACAGCGAGGCAGAAATCAGCACAATGGGGCTGACATGCATCAGGTGTCAGAGCACACAAGGAATGAGAAAGGCCTCCACGTTGGGAGAGGGATGGTCCAGTTTGAGTATCAGAGTATGAGAAGAATGAGGTGAGCATCCCTGCAGGAAGATGAGCCTAGAGCAGTGATGGCGAACCTATGACACGCGTGTCAGAGGTGACACGTGAACTCATTTTTTGGTTGATTTTTTTTTGTTAAATGGCATTTAAATATATAAAATAAATATCAAAAATATAAATCTTTGTTTTACTATGGTTGCAAATATCAAAAAATTTCTATATGTGACACGGAACCAGAGTTAAGATTATTTCAAAAAAAAAATGTAGAAAGTGTTTGTGTATATTTTAATACTTATCTCTTTCATGACTCAACTATCCCTTTCTCAGTGAAGTCTTCCATGACAATCCGGTTAAAACTTCAGCCTTAGCTCAGCATTCCCTATTCCTCTATCCTGACTTATTTTCTTTATAGGGCTTAGCCTCACATATAATACACTCTATGTAACTTTGTATTTGTTTTTATCTGTGTCCCTACTTACATCCATCCCACTACTAGAATGTAAGTTCCCTGAAGGCAAGGCTCTGTTTCATTCACTGTTGTAACCATGTCTAGAACAGAGGCTGGTATATAGGGGGTATTTGATATTCATTAAGTTACTGAATGCAGTTGGTTGTTCAGGGACAGAGTCTGTTTTTGCTCTATAAATTGGTGGCTCTTTGGTCTTCAAAAACCGAAGGCATTTTGTTCCACTAAGTTTTGGTCTAAATCTGTTAAATAAGATATGGGGCTAAGGATCCTTAAAACTCAACTAGCTCCCACATTCCAACTTCTAATTTTAAAAATCCCAAAAGTAAGTGTACTAGTATGGGTAGATATGAATAAAACAATAAAAGAGATCTCACAAGTTTGTAATAAAATATATTGCCATATCTCACATATTTACATGTGGTTCATTTAAAAGTCATGCATAGTATTTCGTACATGAATAGATAAATGGATAAAGAAAATGTGGCATAATCTGACGCTGAACACCAGGACTAGAGGGCAGTAATTCAAGGATTAAGGAAACAATTACATAAGCAAAGTGCCTCTTGGACAGCATGAGGCCAACATTTTGAGAATCTCCACCTTAGGTTTGAGAGTGCAGATCTAGATTAAAGCAATAAACCCTAAAGTGTACATGACTATGGAATAGAGACAGGACAAGAGAAGAACAAAAACTAAAATAAAATGAAGAAAATGTGGTCTATACATACAGTGTAATATTATTCAGCCTTAAAAAAGAAGGAATCCTGCAATATCTGACAACATGGAGGAACTTTGAAGACATTAAGCTAAGTGAAGTAAGCCAGTCACATACTGTATGATTCCACTTTGTGAGGTGCCTAAAATCATCAAACTTACAGAAGCAGAGAGCAGAGCAGTGAATGCCAGGGGCGGGGACAGGGGGAAAAGAGAGTTGCCAAACAATGTGTATAAAGTTTAAGTTATGCAACATTAATAAATTCTAGAGATCTGCTGTACAACATTGTGTTTATGGTCAACATTATTGTATTGTACACTTAAAAATCTGTAAAAGAGGTAAATCTCATGTTAAGTTTTACCCACGATAACATAAAAATGAAAACATTAAAAATGCATACACATCTTGCTTTTATTCAGATTTTCCACATAATTGTTGATATATTTATATATACTACTTCCTGAATATAATTATTTCTTAATATTCCACACACCACTCTTAATTAAATCAAAATGTTGCCTTTGTAATATTTATGAATTTACCTTGTATTGAAAATGACTGTTGAGTATATTTTTGAGTCATAAAATTAGCACCATTATGCATATTTAAGCCTATTTTGAGTAAAGTTGTTCTAAAAAGTATAATTTAATTACAAATTAACATCAATAATTTATGGGGAGCATTTGAGATCTTGCTCCCCAGCATATGTCATCGTTTGGCTCAAATAAACTCATAAAAATTAGCTATAGGTTTGAACATTTCTTATGTCAGCATTTACTTGGCATAGTCGACAAGATTCTGAAGAAGCCCACCCAAGACCAACCTGTGGACCTGTGGACCCAGCCACAATGCTAGGTACAAGCAAGGGCCCACCAGCTCAGCTCCCTGCTCCCCATCTGGTGAACTTGGGTGAGTCTCTCTCAGAATCCCAGGCCTCCTTGCTTTAAATAACAGGCCATGACTTTATTTGAGCTGTTCTTAGAAATCCTCGAGGTGGATAAGGGTTGAGACAATCCAGGAGGAAATAAATGGGTTGCTGCTTTTAATTTTGGCTTTTAATTGGATTGCTTACTGAGAGTCTGAAGAAAATCTTTGCTGGTTAAATGGGAGACTGAACTCTTCATTAGTTCCAAAAGAGAAAGGACACTTGCTTCCCCAGCCTGAATAGCCAATACGGTGAAGAGAGTCGTTCAGATTCCAGAAATTGGAGTTGCAGAGGTGGGTGCTGGGAGTCGTCCAGTGTGGTAATGAAGCAGATCCCAGAGAAGCCAGCGGGAACTCCAGGGAGAAGGGCAGGGTGCCCTGAAATGGTTGCACCCCAAGAGCGGGTGCCTTGGAAAGTGTCATGGTTCTGTCAGCGTCCGGTAAGAAAAGAAAAGAATGTTTATGGGGCTCTGGTCAGTGTGGTTCAGGAGACTGGAGCATCGTCCCCTACCCCTAATTTTAGCATGCACTCTTAGGAAAAGCCGGCTCTAAAGTCTATCTCTCAA
The DNA here is from genome assembly GCF_000147115.1 of Myotis lucifugus. NCBI lineage: Eukaryota > Metazoa > Chordata > Mammalia > Chiroptera > Vespertilionidae > Myotis > Myotis lucifugus. Next base: position 21,284 of record NW_005871356.1, read on the forward strand.
TGCTTCCAAAAGAGGATTTGGATATGGATATTTATATAAATGGATCAACCTGTGATGTCATTTAGGTGTCAACCCAATTCTTTGAGGAATTAAAAATGGCTCTCCTAATTTTAAAAGGTGGGAGGTCATTTGGAATGTGACATAAATTTTAAATGCTTCCAGGGCAAAATTTGGATTTGATTGTTCTTTTATAAACTAGTGAGTTTTTCTCATGGCTAAAAGGTCTCCATTTTTTTGTCTGTCTGTGCATGTCTATATATGTACAGGGGTGAGCAAAAGTAGCTTTACAGTTGTTCATATGGAAATTAATGCAAAAATTAATAAACAATAATACAAGAATGAACTCGGTTTCAGGTACTCACAACTGTGAACCTACTTTTGCCACCCCTTTATGGTTGTAAATGTAAGGTAATTTTTTTTTACCACCAAATGGTATTCTTAAAATTAACTTAAAGGCAAGTGCTTGTGAGGATTGGATATTCTAAAATTCTTAGAAATGTAAAAACTAATTAAAATGCTTTTCAAGTTCACATTGTCTAAGATTAATCCTCAGTAAATAAAAGTTAGCTTAAGTTTGTTGGTTTAAGTAAAACAGACCTGTCTTTATTTTGCCTGGGTTTTACAAAGTAAATCCATGTTAATAATTGACTTTTATGTCTATGAAAAATGTTTCTAGAGGTTATAAAATGTCTTTATAAAATGTCCAAGCTAAAGAATGCTAATTGATTACTTCTTAGTTTTCATTAGACTGAGGTTCCAAGGGTTAAAACCTCAATGTATGTAGGAAAAACTTTGTGGTGTTTCAGAAGGGTCCCTGGGACCCCTCAAAAGATTTGAAATTGCATGGGAAGCATCTATATATATAAAAAAGCCAGTGTCCGTGACGGCCAGGACGACCAAACGACCGGTCACCATGAGGTGCATTGAGCACCTCTCGGTCCCTCCCCCGCGGCCCATAGGCTCCAATTGCAACAAGGCGGGTGGTGGGCAGGGCAGCGAGTGCAGCTAGTAGTGGCGAGCAGATGGGCAGGGCTGCGAGCAGCGACGGGCTACCGGGCGTGATTTCGCACTGGGCTTCTAGTTGTAAAATAAGTAATGAAAACTTCTAGGATACGTTGTGTAGGTAAACAATGGTTGTAAATTAAACAAATAGGGTTATGAGAAACCCAAGATGGCCCCTTGGTTCTTCCCTACTCCCTGGCGCCCCATTTTCGGTTTTTGCATTCCTTCATGCATCCCAGTGCATTTAAGCTGGACTTAGATGAAGGAACTTATGAGCTGACTTCATTGAAAGGAGAAATCTTACACTATTGTCAAGGTTTGATAGAGTCACTTCAAGAAAATGCCAAGTTGCAAATGAGCTCCCAGGAGACAAAGGCTGTAAAGATTATTGACTGCCACCTGGAGATTTTTTATTTTTTTTTGAAAGAACATCAAATAAAAAACACTCTCCAACCTCATTGGAAGGTTCTTTATCTGATGCTTAAAAGAAGCTGCAGTACTGTTACACTGCAGATCATTTGAGATCTTACTCTCTAGCGTATATCAGCAGTTTGGCTCAGATAAAATCTTATAAAAATTTAAAAAATAATAATAATGTATAGAAATTTAAAAAATGTATTGGTGAGTAGATAAGTATTTTTAATCCATTATCTCAAATATTTGGGACATTTCAAAATATCCACATTTGCCTTCTACCATATAACTCTAACAAAATAGAGATTTGACTTTGTTTCTTATGTCCTAGAAATATACTTCTTTATTTAGAAATAGGGTTATTTGTTGTTGTATCAAATATCTACAAGGCAAGTCTGAAACCAGGGCAATACAATAGTTTCTTACATTACAAAATATTGTTTCCCAGTAGTGACTAGTGTACACTTCTTTGCTTTGTGTGTGTGTTCCATTTGTGGTTTTAGAAATACAAAGTAACTGATAATGATAATCACCACAGTTGCACATGGTAGCTGAAGAACAATTTTCATTATGTAAGTCCTATAACGATTGAATATGTAAGTCTAGATAGAACATTAATCAATTCTTTATATTACTATCCAGATTTAAATGTTGCTTTAATGGACAGGATAAATTGCAATATAAATAATGGCAATGCAATTTTAAATATTTTGTAAAATCTTATGGGATACCAATAACTTGCCATATGAAAACCCATTATAACACTTGAAGATGACATGTAAAATTCATGATTCCCTATCATATCTAAGTATTGCTTTGAGTTCTATTAAAAATATAGATATTATTGCTTCAGCAGAGTGAAGCTTTGCCCCATTCTAATTCATTTTTAAAACTATCACAAAGTTTCAATGAATCACAAAATGTTTAATTTGGCAAGCTGTCAACATATATTAAATGAAAATATTGATCATAACTCTATTTTTCTAAAATGAAAGCAAGAAAAACAAATATTACGAAGTGTATAATAACTTATTAATTGCATATACCTTTATACAGAAGGCCAGACATGCCAACCATAATTAAAGTCAGTCATCCTTTACATTTTCTGAGTTGGAGTTATGTAAAAACAACATAGCTCTTCACACTTCTATTTTTGTCATTGTAAATGTTATTTTTCAATGTAGGAGAATAATGCATATATTTATTTAACAATGTTAGCTTAATTTTTAACATGTAAATATTCAGGAATATAGTATATAAGCCTCCACAAATGCAAGGGCTGAATTATTAAAAGTTGTTACATAAATGTCTAAAGCAGGTACTGTTTCATTCTCAAGAAACTAAGAATTTATGTGTTATTTACCTGCCCCATTTACAGTTTGTCAGCAGACAGAGTTTGTGATGCTGAAGAGATGACCATTGAAGACTGCGAAACAAAGCAAAAATGTAGCAATCCTATATAATAAAAGTGTAATATGCAAATTGACCGAACGGTGGAACGAACGGTCGGCAGGGGGCGGGGCCAGAGAGCAGGTGGTGCCAGGCCAGCCAAGGGCAGAGGGAGGGGACAGCGATGGGGTAGGGTGGAAGGTGGTGACCAGCAGCAGGGCGATGGGGGCCAGCACCATCCCCTGATTGCCCGCCCAGTCACCTCCTGCAAAGGAAGGCCATGGGCGGTGGCAGTGGTGGGGCAATTCGGGGCAGGGCCTGCCGCTCACTGTCCCCAGATTGGCCCGGCTGGATCGCCTCCTGCAGAGGGAGGCCACCAGCAGCACTGGTGCAATGGGGGGTGGGGCTGGCTGCACGCTGCCTGCGCCATCCCCTTGACCAGCCTGCTAGTCACCTCTCACAGGGGGAGGCCAGACTGCAGCTTAGGTCCCCTCCCTTAGGAAGCGGGCCTAAGCCATTGTTGAACATACCCTGAGGGCTCCCAGACTGTGAGGGGACGCAGGCCAGGCTGATGGACCCCCCCACCGAGTGCACAAATTTTCGTGCACTGGACCTCTATAGGGATAATAATAAAAATTGGTTACTCATTGTTATTGACTTCTGTATTGTCTTATTTCCTGTCCTTAGGAAACAGTATATTTCTTGGAGCTTTATTATAATCTAACTAGAGGGCCCGATGCACGAAATTTGTGCAAGGGCTTTGGCCCCTGCTGCTGCCACAGCACCTCTGCCTCAGCCCCCACCCGCCACTGCCACAGAGGGGGGCCTCTGCCGCCTCTGTCGTGGCCCCTGCCTGCTGCGGCTTTGTCCGGAAGGAAGGACATCCAAGAGGACGTCCGGTCTAATTAGCATATTACACTTTTACTATTAGAGATAGACATAACTATAGATACTAATAGAATTATTAGCTACATTATATCATATCAGACCTTATTATTATGTCAGGGTTAAAAAAAACTAACAGAACTACTAGAGAATAGTAAATATATTGTATCATATCTATTCTGTTAGAATCTTAGAGATGCTAATTTAATAATTAGATAGATTTATATATTGAAGATGCTTTGTCCTATTAAATGTTTTAAATAAGTTGGTGATCGAGATGACAGCTTTGATGTCTAAGTGCTTTTGAGACTCCTGGTTCTTAAAGTATACCAACATTTCTAAATGTGAGTTATTCTAGACACTTACATAATAAAAACATATTTGAGACAGACTTTATTATTTAAACTAGTGGCCTGGTGCACAAATTCATGCACATTGAAATGAAATTAAGTAGAAGAAATATTTTAATATCGCTATTCGCCCTTTCTTTATAATAGAAGTGTCAACCAAATTCACGATCGACAATGACAGATCAAAACACACATGTGCGATTGGTGCCAGCGAGAGCTTTATATGTGTCATGCATGCGCGAGTCAACTTAGCCTTTTATATATATAGATACACTTGCTTAATTAGACCTGCTTTCTGATGTAGCTAAACTTTTTCCAGCCCAGTGAAGCACCCCAACTTCTCTTTCAGGTAATTTGTCAGCAACACAGCAGTAACTGTCAACACGAAGCAGATTATTATTGTAGATCATGCAGGGAGAAAAAAGGGCAAAATATTTAACTGCAGCAGTGTTTGACTATATTCTGCACAGAGAGAAAACCTGAAGTCATTTTCAAGTTCCACCATTTCTTACTTCTTTTCAGTTGGGTCAAGTTTATAAATTTTCTTAATCTCCATTTTCTGGCTAATGAAAAGAAAATAGGATTCTACTGAATTTCCTATCTACCCACTCCAGGAATCAAATAAGATGAGGCACGGGAAAACACTTCACGAACATTTGGTTAAACTGTAAAATGTTGCACCTGGCTGTAAAGCAAGTTGGGTTCCTGGGCTGAAGAACTTCCAAGGAGGCTAGTCACTAGGGAGAGGAAGCCAGGCGCTGCTACGTGATATCATTACCCGGACAGACACTTAGCATATTAGCCTTTTACATATATAGATACATTTTTATACTACTTTATTGACCCATTTTTTTCTTCCCCAGAGTCCTCCTGCTATATCAAGTAAATTTTCTACGGTTTCCTTGCAATATATGTATTGTCTATTTTGAAGACTTTCCTGTAGGTGAATTATAACTTCTCAATACAAGCAATTTCCATACAGGGTGTATTATCAGCAAGATGAGTTTCCACTGGAGGTGAGGGGTGTGGGGAGAATGGAGACAGGAAGCTGGAGAGTATGTTTAGGGGGAAATCTAGAGAAAAGGGGAGACCTAGCAGTTGATGGGGAACTTAGGAAAGAGGGAAGATAGCTGTGATTTGAAGAAATTTAGGGCAAGAAGAGAGACGTGTAAAGGGTGTTTTATGGTTTGCAAGATGATTTGCTACTTAAACTCATCCCCCTTCACTTTATAGTCTTTTTTATGACAGACAACTGTCTAGTTTTCATTTAATAATCATAAACTTAACTCTGCAATCCAGCTAGACTGGAAAAGGGTAAGGAAATTATGGAACCCAATGAACTGTGGCAAGAGCTCAAAGATTATAGAACATTCCAAGCAAATCATGGTGAAGGGGTGCTCTCCTGAGCTACAGAAGGAATGGTCTGGTGGTTAAGATAAAACACAAGTCAAATGTATTAGAGTTGTCCACAGTCAGCAATGGAGATCTTCTTGCTGATCTTGCTATTCCTGGACCCAAAGCGCTCCATGGCTACTGCACTATCGATGTCATCTTTCACCTGGCCGAAGACCACATGCTTGCCATTCATCCACTCAGTCTTGGCAATGACGATGACAAACTGGGAACGATTGTGTTGGGTCCAGCATTGGCCAGGACAAGATGCCAGGACCTGTATGTTTCAGGGTGAAGTTCTCATCCTCAAATTTCTGCCTATAGATGGACTTGCCGCCTGTGCCATTATGACGTGTGAAGTGACCACCCTGGCACATAAATCCTGGAATAATTCTGTGAAAGCAGGAACTTTATAACCAAATCCTTTCTCCCCAGTGCTCAGAGCATGGAGGTTTTCTGCTGTCTTTGGAACTTCGTCTGCAAACAGCTCGAAGGAGACGCGGCCCAAGGGCTCACCGTCGATGGCGATGTCGAAGAACACGGTGGGGTTCACCATGGCTGGCCACGGGCAGCTCCGGGGCCGCGGCGTCTGCAAAGCCCACTTTATAGTGTTAAAGTGAGTTTGACATGTAGGTTATAGTCTTTCCTAGTATCACTGAAAATAAACATTTACCTAGTAAGGTAAAAAAATTTCAACTACTTACTATTTGAAATCATCTTTATATACAAGTTATCCATGGAAATGGGTGGAGAAAACAGAGGGCTTAGGACCAAGCCCTGGAAAGCTGCCACCTTGAAACTGCTACCTTGAAGTCAGGTAGTAAGAGGCAATACAAGGGTGGAAGGCAATAGAGGGAGAGGAAGAGCAGCAATGTGGTATCCTGGGAATCAAGAAAAGAGTGTTGGAGTCAAGAGTGCTCATGCAGCTGAGAGGCAGAAGGCAGAAGACTGGCCCTGGGGTCTGGCTACAGAACAACAACATTTTTGGAGGCCTGATGGGAATGAAAGCCAGATAGAAGTTGGTTGAAGAGAGACTTGGAGGTAAAAAACGACAGCCATCTGTGTAGCAAAGCCTTATGAGGAGGTTTTCAGGGAAGGAGGGAGAAGAAAACGTGGCTACTGGAAGGAAGCCCATGGGAGGAAGGGGAACTCTGTGAGCCACAGGGGCCGCAAAGCAGGAGAAGGTGGGTGCGTACGCAGGAGGGACTACGTTGACATTGGTAGAAAGAGCATTTCTAAGATATGTTTTTTATTGATTTTTAGAGTGAGAGGAAGGGAGAGGGATAGAGAGATAAAAACATCAATGAGAAAGAAACATCATCTATCGGCTGCCTCTTGCAGGCCCCCTACTGGGGATCTAGCCCACACCTGGGCATGTGGCTGGACCAGAAATCAAACAATGATTTCTTTTTTTATTTGTTTTGTTTTTGATCAATCCTCACCCGAGGATATTTTCCCATTTATTTTTTTAGAGAGAGTGTGAAGGAGAGGGAGAGACAGAGAGAAACATCAATGTGAGAGAGACACATTGACTGGTTGCCTCCTGCATGCATCTCAACCAGGGCCAGGGAACCTGCAACCGAGGTATGTGCCCTTGACCAGAATCAAACCCGGGACCCTTCAGTCTGCGGGCCGATGCTCTGTCCACTGAGCCAACCCCGCTAGGGCTCAAGCAGCGATCTTTTGGTTCCTGGGTCGACACTCAACCATTGAACCACACCAGCCGGGCAGAAAGAGCATTTTTAAAACTTTATTTTTATTGGCTCTATTACAAATGTCCCCACCCTCCCCTTCTTTGCCCACCTCCCTCCAGTCCCACCCCTTTCCCTTGGTCATCACCACCTTGTTATCTGTGTCTCTGGGTTATGGTTAATCCCTTCACCTTCTTTCATCCAGTCCCTCCCACCCCTCCCATCCCCCTCCTCTCTGACAGCTGTCAGTCTGTCCAAGAGTATGTTCTCATGAAATAAGATACTCAACTGCGATGAGTGCATGGAGGTGGGTTAGGTAACTGATTCTCAAACTTAGCTGCACGATGGAGAATTTTAAATAGCACTCGTGCTTAAATCCCACCCCCAGATTCTGATCTACTTGGTATGGTGTGAAGCCAGGGCATTCTGAGTTTCCAAACCTCTGCAGGTGATGCTAATAGCAAATTTTGAGAATAACCAGGTAAGGATTTCGCAGGCTAGATACGGTATAAGGTCTCAGCTACTTGCATAGGTCCAGATTACATGCTATGTGGAGAACAAAAGAAATACAAGTCATTGCTTGCTTTTGAGGAGCCAAATCTGTAAGCTATTTGGAAAGCTAAAATCTATGCAGGAAATATAAAAATAATTTCGGAGCATTAGCAAGTTTAAGCATATTAATGAAAACAGGGTACAAGCCGCATTTGATTATGCAGAATAAGGGATCAATTATAAAGATGATGGTTCAGAAAAAAGCTCATTAAAAGAGAGTATTAAGCTACATTTTGAAGATGTGAAGGGTAGAAACTGAAAGATGTTTGAAGGACATTTCAGATAAGGATAGCAACATGAACAAAAGCAGGCGATCAAGAAAAATATGGGGAAAGCGCATATTTCTAGGTAACTGAAGGACAGGATGGGAAAGAGAATTTTCACTATATACCTCTTTTTTAACCTTTAAAATACTGAAACATGTAAAAGTATAACCTTTTTGAAAATAAATAATAATTTTAATGGAAAAAGATCAATCTGGACTGAAAAACAATTAAAAATAGTGAAAGTGAGGACAAGGAAAAATGGAAAAGCTAGTCGTATTGGGAGTGCTAACAATATTCACAACAATATAATGTTTTCTCTATCATTTCATCTGAAGAGATGGAATAATAACTTAACTCCATAAGGTCCCACATCACTTAGTGAAATGAGGTGTAGCAGGCATGAAGTGAAAAGCCATCGTGGAGCTGTGTATTGGTTGAGCTGATCTACTCCTTGTCCTGATGGAAATATGGAGAGTCAGATGAAATGTGTTTCTTATTGCTGTTTATTAGGAAGCAGGGGGATGCTTTTTGTTTGTTTTTGAAGTACTTTATGGCTCTTACATCATCACTTACTTTGAGGAGATAGTCATGTTCTTTCATGTGACATTTTTTTTTCTGAAAAGAGGGTAAAGGAAAAGGTTATTTTTATAATTACATTGAAAGAACAACTTTTCATTAAAGTAGGACGCTTATGTGCCTTATATGATTTAGGGGGAAACTGTGTTGAAGAGCATAAGAAGCATAACAACCTGAGTATTGACTGAAAACTGAAATTATAAATTACTGAAAATAATCTAAGTCAGTTAATGCTGCCTGTTGCTCCTCAGAATGATACTAAGTTTACCTACAAGTCTTTAAAATATATTTTTATTGATTTCAGAGAGAAAGAGAGAGGGAGAGAAAGATAAGACATCAATGATGAGAGAGAATCATTGATTGGCTGCCTCCTGCATGCCCCCTACTGGAGATCGAGCCTGCAACCTGAGCATATGCCCTGACAGGGAATCGAACGAACCCTGACCTTCTGGAACATAGGTCGACATTCAACCACTTAGCCACGCAGGCTGGGCGCCTATAAGTTTCTGAAGAGGAGGAGCTGACTAGGTGAAATTAAAATAAACACACACAAAAATCATGATTATTAATGACCAGAGGCCTGGTGCACAGATTCATGCACTGGTGGGGTCCCTAGGCCTGGTCTTCAGGAATCAGGCCAAAACCGGTTTTTGACATCCCCCGAAGGGTCCCAGATTGTGAGAGGGTGGTTCTTGGGTGATGCCCCTGGAATTGGGCTCCCTCTTCTCTGGTTCTGGGTGGATCACCCAAGAACACCACTGCCAAGTCACCGCAGCTCAGAAGCTCCTGGGTTGAGTGTCTGCCCCTGGTGGTCAGTGCACATCACAGCACTGGCCAGTCGGCTGGTTGGCTGGTAGCTTAGACTTTTATATATATAGATAAGGCATAAAACAATAAAACTGAGGCAATTATCTGTATTATGAAATTATTATTTCTTTACTCTGGTATATTTTAATGGAAAAGTTTGGTATGTTTATTTGACTTATTTTTAAAAATCAATTTAGATAATTTTTCACTTTTGTAAAGTGAAAATAATCATATTAAATATTGCCAATATTCATTCTTCATGCTAATAATGTTTATCTTGGTATGATGCGTTAGAGTAGAAAAAGCATCTTGCGTAGTAGCTCATGCAGTCTTTACAATAGTCCTGTTACCATTCCCATGTTGCCCAAGAGAAATTTAATATTCCCAGAGGTTTATTTGACCAATATCTCTTAGCTGGGAAGTATCAATATCAAATGCATGTTGTCTGAATTCAATTTTCCTCTTTTCCCCCACTAATGCTTAATTGTTCCTTATCATTTGTGGTCCAAGTTGGTACCCTGTGAACTCGTACAAGTTCCTGCATGTTGTTTTAGTATAACCAAACCAAAACCAAGTTAACAACAGAAACATTTATACAGATAAACATATCTGTTAGAGACAGTTAAACACAACCTGAAACAATAAAGTCTCCTTTACATGGTGAAACCACAGTGGCTGAGAAGCCAACCCCGCTCACTCAAATCAGAAATCGGGGTTCCCCTTTATTAAAAAAAAAAACAAAAACAAGCCCTAACGGGTTTGGCTGAGTGGATAGAGAGTCGGCCTGCAGGCTGAAGGGTCCCAGGTTCGTTTCTGGTCAAGAGCATGTACCTTGCTTATGGGCACATCCCCAGTGGGAGGTGTGCAGGAGGCAGCTGATCGATGTTTCTCTCTCATCTATGTTTCTAACTCTCTAACCCTCTCCCTTCATCTGCAAAAAGTCAATAAAATATATTTTTTTAAAAAAAACTTTTTTAAGGGCAAACTATGATGCAAAGCATAGTTTTGGCTCCAAACAATGGGCAAACTGCATAACTACAAAGCAAAGTTTATAATTTCTTTCCTCTCCTACATGAAGGTGCCATTTATAATAGTTTCTTCACCATTAAGAAACTTATATTTTCAACTTTTCCTGAAATTTTCAAAAGGTAAATATTCAATTTCAACAATCATCAGTATCTTGACATATTTTTTTATCTTTCCTGAATCTTTAAAAAATTATTTTTTGTTGTTGGAACATTTTAAAACAAATTCCATAAAAATAATTTCTTTCCCCTAAATATTTTAGCGTTCATCTTTAAAAGTAATAAAATAGCTCAGCTGATGTGTCTCAGTGGTTGCGCATCCAGAGGTTGCCAGGTTCAATTTCAGGCAGGGCACATGCCCAGGCTGTGGGCTCGATCCCCAGTGTGGGGTGTGCAGGAGGCAGCTGATCAATGATTCTCTCTCATCATTGGTGTTTCTCTCTCTCTCTCTCCCCTCCCTTCTCTCTGAATCATAAAATATTTTTTAAAAATAAACAAAGGGGAAGGAATAAACATACAATGGAGGAAAGAAAGCTTCTTCAATAAATGGTGCTGGGAAAATTAGAAAACCACATGCAAAAGACGGAAACTAGACTACTGTTTTTTTCCCATGTATAAAAATTAAATCAAAATGAATCAAAGACCTAAATAGAAGACCTGAAACAATAAATTACAAATCTCAATAAGTCATTCTATAATGAACTGGGGAAAACTCAGTATAGCAGTAATAATACCTAACAAGATGGCTCTCAGATGTATTGTTAGCTGTATTAGTTAGCTTTCACTAGGACCTAGGCTAGGTTATTCTGTGCTAACAAACAATTCCAACCCTACAAACACACACAAAAATGAAATTGGGAAAGTCTAAGGGAATGGAAAAGCCTTTAGATTATTCTCTGAGCCATTTTCATCCAATTGAGGGGACAGGTGAGTCATAGTTACCTACACAGGTTGTAACAATAGGTGTGGTAGTCATATCTTTTCATATGGTTTTTGCCTTGGGGCTGAGTCTGTGGAGGGACGTGAGCATATGTTGTATGATTTTAGAATCTTGTCTTTTTTTGTGGTGCTTCCCTTTCCTCTTCAGGATGAAGGTAGTATCTGGAATCCCTATAATACTAAGAATGCTGCATGGAATTTCAAACTTATGGAATTTAGCCACCAGGCTCTCTTGTAACACTGGGCATAAGAAATTTATACAACGACCAAGAGTGTTGATAAAATCAGATTTAGTCACAGAATCTATGGAAATATCATCTTTGATAAACAGAAGAGAATAGTAAAGATAAAAAATAGATTACTATTTCTTACTCAGAGCTGGCAATACACATGTGGAAACGTTCTCAACATCACCTTGTTAGATGTCAGGATTACAGGAAGTTTTCTAGTTTGATCCAAAATCATTATGCCTAGTGAGACACTATACTTTACTTCTCTGGGTCTTTTTTTGCCTGCTCTTCAGCTTTCAGTTGTATTCACTCTTTTCCTTACAATTCTCATCTATGGTGTTATTAAACAAGGGGGGCATTAGGCTGAGGTGGCTCTAATGCTGTGGGCCTATGGAAGCAAACCAAAATTTAAGGTTACAAAAGCAAAACCACAGGACAACCAATGACAAACAGCCAACTAGGCTTTAAGCTTATAGTCAATCAAATAATGTCCTTGCTGCCCTAACCGGTTTGACTCAGTGGATAGAGCGTCGGCCTGTGGACTGAAAGGTCCCAGGTTCGATTCCGGTCAAGGGCATGTACCATGGTTGCGGGCACATCCCCAGTAGGAGGTATGCAGGAGGCAGCTGATCGATGTTCCTCTCTCATTGATGTTTCTAACTCTCTATCCCTCTCCTTTCCTCTCTGTGAAAAATCAATAAAATATATTTAAAATAAAAATGTCCTTGCTTTGCTTCCACACCATCCTATATAATAAAAGCATAATATGCAAATCGACCAAACAGCAAAATGACCAGTCGCTATGAAAGGCACTGACCACCAGGGGGAAGATGCTCAATGCAGGAGCTGTTCCCTGGTGGTCAGTGTGCTCCCACAGGGGCGGCACTGCTCAGCCAGAAGCCTGGCTGATGGCTGGCGAGCGGTTGCAGGAACTTCTCCTGCCTCCGCTATAGGCGGGTGGTAAGGAGCAAAGGGTCTGGGGGGTCTGGGACTGCAAGAGCCCCACACTGCAAGAGGGATGTCTGACTGACAGCAAGGCAGACATCCCCTGAGGGGTTCCCAGACTGTGAGAGGGTGCAGGCTGGGCTGAGGGACCCCCGACCAGTGCACGAATCTTGTGCACCGGGCCTCTAGTCTGTGTATAAGTCTCTTCCCCAGCTCCCATCAGCAGAGCACTCCAGTTTGGCACTGCCTGATTGGGATCGGTGTTTACTCAAAGAAACTCTTAAAATTTTTAATATCCCTTAGTTTATCTTTTAATAATTCTGACATCATCACTTAACTTTGTTAGGAATACTCCTTCAGATATATCTTTGAAACACTTTCCTTTCATAAACTCCTGACCTTATTGCCAATGTACCTACTAGAAAATTCCACTTGGATTTCTATAATGTCAACTTACAGTAAACATTTCATGACTTACCTCTTCCTCTTCCCC
>NW_005871356.1:35601-36788 GCF_000147115.1 Myotis lucifugus
TAGCCCAGGGTGGGCAAACTTTTTGACTCGAGGGCCACAATGGGTTCTTAAACTGGACCGGAGGCCGAAACAAAAGTATGGATGGAGTGTTTGTGTGAACTAATATAAATTCAAAGTAAACATCATTACATAAAAGGGTACGGTCGTCTATTCGGTTTGGCTCAGTGGATAGAGCAGCTGATCGATCTCTCTCATTGATGTTTCTAACTCTCTATCCCTCTCTGTAAAAAATCAATAAAAATATATTTAAAAAAAAAGGGTACGGTCTTTTTTTTTTTTTTTTTTTTTTTTTAGTTTTATTCATTGCCACGGCTGCTCTAGCCACTGAGCCAAACTGGTCAGGGCTCGGATACTTTATTTTATCCCAGTATCCAATGCATAGTAAGATAATAGCAATTATCAATGAGTACTTATTATGTGACAAAACATGCTAGAGTGTACACTGCATAACTCTCCTCAACTACCACATGAACATAGATGTGACTATACTCTTTTTGCAGAAGAGGAACTAGAAGCTCCAAAAGGTTATTAACTAAGATGACACAATGGAAAGGAAGCAGAGCAGAATTCACATCTACCTGCTTCTGAGCTCATTCCCTTAACTACTAATCAGGGAGGCAACAGTGAATTCCTTTAGTCTGGCTTCATAATAAAGAGTACATCTATCTATATAATAAAAGCCTAAGTGACCGTTAAGGCAGAACGACTGGTTGCTGTGATGCACACTGACCACCAGGAGGCAGATGCTCAATACAGGAGCTGCCCCCTGGTGGTCAGCGTGCTCCCACAGGGGGAGCGCTGCTCAGCCAGAAGCTGGGCTCATGGTTGGTGAGCGCAGCGGCGGTGGCGGGAGCCTCTCTTGCCTCCACGGCAGTGCTAGGGAGCAGTGAGCTGAGCGGTAAGGAGCAGTGAGCAGGCGGGTGGTAAGGTACCAGACTGCGAGGGATCCCCCAGGGATCAGGCCTAAGCTGGCAGTCGGACATCCTCGAGGTGTCCTGGACTGCGAGAGGGCACAGGCCAGGCTGAGGGGAACCCCCCCTCAGTGCACAATTTTTTTGCACCAGCCTCTAATATATATATAAAAGCCTAAGTGACCGTTATGACTGAATGACCAGAACGAATGGTTGACCAGTCGCTATGATGTGCACTGACCACCTGGGGGCAGATGCTCAACACAGGAGCTGCCT
>NW_005871356.1:39216-41538 GCF_000147115.1 Myotis lucifugus
TTAAAATTAAGTTTCCCGTGGGCCGGTATTCATCGACCCTGAAATCTAGGGCGACCAGCCCATGGCCGCGTAGGCGCGACCGCTGCTGTGTACAGCGCAGCCATCCTGGAGTACCTCACCCGCAGAGGTAAAGGGGTGCACGCCTGTAATCTGGGAATGGTTTGCGGGGGGGTGGGGGGGGTGCAGTAGGTGGCGAGAGGGAAGGAGGAAAGTGATGCAAGAAAACTCCCAGGCCCCGAACGCGGCGAGAAGCCTCTGGGAACGCTAGAGGGAGCTGGTGGTCATTGAGCGATCCTGCTGAGCTTGAGCTGCTCTGGGAAATAAAATTGCGTGCCCCCTTTTTACAGCTTATGCCATTTTGACATTCAGGGAGGGGAGGGGAGGGGAGGGAGGCAATTGCTAGATGTATGTTCATGAAGGTTTGTTCTGCTCTGGATCTTGGCCTAAAGAAACAGCTGGAAGAAAATTGATGAGTCTTTGCCTTCTAGGTACTTGAATTGGCAGGCAATGCATCAAAAGACTTAAAGGTAAAGCGTATTACCCCTCGTCATTTGCAACTTGCTATTCGTGGAGATGAAGAATTGGATTCTCTCATCAAGGCTACAATTGCTGGTGGTGGTATGTGAATACTAAAATTTTACTTCGAATTCCTTTAGAGGAAATAATTCTTAGCTTTTTAAACATTCCCATTAGTAGTTTTTAATCTAAAAGAGGACACCTGAGCAGAATTTCACTGATACGCAGTATCAAATATCAATGTATGGAATAATTTAATGAGTTTTTACTTTGCATACTTGAATTTCACATTTAAAGACATCTGCCAAGTTAAACAACTGTTCTGGTTTAAGTATAGTGTGATTTTTTAAATGTGTATTAAAAACTAGAATTAATCCCTGTCCCTCTCCTAGGTGTTATTCCACACATCCACAAATCTCTGATTGGGAAGAAAGGACAACAGAAGACTGTCTAAAGGATGCCTGGATTTCTTATTATCTCAGGACTCTAAATACTCTAACAGCTGTCCAGTGTTGGTGATTCCAGTGGACTGTATCTCTGTGAAAAACACAATTTTGCCTTTTTGTAATTCTATTTGAGCAAGTTGGAAGTTTAATTAGCTTTCCAACCAACCAAATTTCTGCATTCGAGTCTTAACCATATTTAAGTGTTACTGTGGCTTCAAAGAAGCTATTGATTCTGAAGTAGTGGGTTTTGATTGAGTTGACTGTTTTTAAAAAACTGTTTGGATTTTAATTGTGATGCAGAAGTTATAGTAACAAACATTTGGTTTTGTACAGACATTATTTCCACTCCGGTGGATAAGCTCAATAAAGGTCATATCCCAAACTAGTTGTTTTTAAATGTGCTTGATTGTAATAGAAACGCCTTTCTTTTGAATAGGTCTCTCATCCACCAATAACTTAAGCATATATCTTCTCCAGAAATTAAACTTAATTTTCTATATAAACAGCAGGCCAAACTGTAAAATAATATTGTGTAATTAGCTATTAAAGATTTTAAAACTTTGGCAGGACCTGGAATGGGACAAGTTTTTTAGGCTATTTGTCCATCTCAGTTTGCATGTTCAAACCTGCTGTGTGTGACAGCTCTGCACTATGCAGCATGGCTGTGATGGACTTGGGGAGGAGGAGGGCAGGCAGGCAAATCCTATATGTATTTAGCTACCCCCACAAAGGAACTTTCAGTTTAGACTTCAGATAATGCTTTCTGTGCTGCATAGTATAGAAAACTGAATTAAATCATTCGATACTTGGTAACATCTTTAGGGAATACTATTGCATTTTACAGAAGAGAATCGGGAGTTACTTGGAAGCCTTGCCTGAATTTTGGTAGGTCCAACAAGGGTAACAATAGCTTGAGTGAACATTGTAGAAATGGTTATTTTGTGATTGGGCTGAGTGGGTTATTTTGACCTTTGGTTTCTGGCAAGTTGTCTTAACCTTTTAAAATTTGGGTTACGACTTTGCCAAACAATCAGTTGGCCCCCTCCCCAGGAGACCAACATTTCGCTGGCCATGTCATGAAAGCGAGATTAGGGAGGAAACCAAGTAGTTTTCTTCTGTGAGGGTAATACATTCCCCTAAAGCTGGTTCCTGTCTTGTTTGGGGCATAAAGGAATTGGGGTCAAGCCCTTTTTCCCATTGCACACAGTTTGGCTTTGACTTTTTTTGGAGTCCCAAGAGCCAATTGTGTGGAATTGGGTAAGGCAAAAATGTGCTCAGCTGAAAACGAAATTGGTAATTCTCTCGGTTTAGTACCCTAGAATAAATATTAAAGTAACGTATTATTGTTTGTTTTAATTGG
>NW_005871356.1:42402-174704 GCF_000147115.1 Myotis lucifugus
GGGGCCCCGTCTGGCCGGGCTGGGCCTGACCGGGTTGTGTTCTGGAGCTCCGGCACCAGCGGCCTGCGAGTGTCGCGCTCAGTCCATCGGCGAGCTGTTGCCGGCTCCCCGGGCCGTTTTCGGGACGCCTGGCTCCATTCTCCCAGGAGAACGTCCCTGGGAGCCGGCCTGGTCCGCCCCAGCCTGCCCGGAGTGGGTGCTCCAGGTGCTGGGCTGTGCGGCCCCTCTGCCCCCTCCTCGCCCCCAAAGGGGGCCTAGGCTCCGGGAGGGAAGGGAACTGGGAACCCGAGTCGCTCGTGTGCAAGTCTCGGGTTCCAGCATCTCTGGGTAAACATTGTTCCCAATGCAAACATTCTCCAATCCCCGAGATGACAGTGCTTTTCCCGGGAGAAGAGAGGAATACACATTTGACAGGAATGATAAAGCGTCCGTAATGATTTGCAAAATAGTATCTGATTTGATAACACCGTGATGATCCACAAATGAGGCAGGTCTCTAAGGAACAGAGTACTGGGCTCTTAGTTGAATTCACCCTGTTCATGTCCTAGGCTTTAACGTACCAATAATAGCAATGTTTATTGAGCATTTACAAAGTGCCAGACCATGTGCCCAGTGTTTTATATGAATTACTTCATTCATTCTTCAGAACAAGCCTGCGTAGAGGTCCAGGATTCCTTTGAACAGGTTTACCCATATGTAAACAAACTGTCTTTTTGATGGTTGGATGGATGGGTGGATGGGTGAATGAATAAATGAATGAATGAGAATATCTTACACAAGGCTACATAGTAATTAGTAGCAAAGTCAGAATAGTACTTGTGCTTTCTAGCTCCAAAAGGCCTATAGCCACTACACTGTAGTGCCTTGCAATCTATATATATAAAAGCCTAATATGCAAATTGTCTGCCCGGAGTTCGCTCGCTCACTATGACATGCACTGACCACCAGGGGGTGGCGTGAAAGGAAGGAAGGCCCCAGCTGGCAGCCTGAAGGCTTTGATGGGCCCTGATCACCGGCCAGGCCTAGGAACCCTACCCATTCATGAATTTCGTGTACAGGGCCTCTAGTAGGATAATATTTCAGTGGCAACTTAAGGTATTTCCAGGTTAAGAAGAAAATTGATAATGAGAATGTGGAGTTCTCTTAATTTGTTTCTACATTGTTGAAGCACTTGTATTCTTTGTTTTTCTCTGTCCTTTCATTGTATTGCTATTGAATACTATACCAGAGAGGACAGGAAAGGGAAGTGAAAGAAAAGAATTAATATTTTTTAATTTGGCAAAAAACACTTAAAATTTACCTTTTTAACCATCTTTCAGTGTGCAGTTTAGCAGTGTTGACCATTTTCACCATGTGGTGCAACAAATATCCAGAATTTTCCATCTTACAGAACTGAAACTCTATACCAGTTTTACAACTTTCCATTTTCCCTACCCACCATCCTCTGGCAACCACCATTCTATTTTCTTTTAAAATTTGACCACTTTAGATACTTTATAGAAGTGGAATTATATACAGCAATTCCTCACTTAACTTAGTCCATATGTTCTGCGACTTTAACCAACAGGATGTATAATGAAAGCAAATTTGCCACAGGCTAATTAATATAAACAAAAATTTAGTTCCTGCCCTTGCTGGTGTGGCTCAGTTGGTTGGGTCTAGTCCAGTGCACCTAAAGGTTGCTGGCTCCATTCCCGGTCAGGGCACATGCCGGGTTTCAGGCTTGATCTCAGTAGGTGGTAATCAGGAGGCAGCTGATCGATGTTTCTCTCTCACATTGATGTTTCTCTCCCTCTTTCTCTTAAAAAAATAAATCTTTATTAAAAAATTAAGTTCCTATTGCATCTCATCAACCTTATAATAAAATGAAGTTGAGCAAAACAATGTTATTCGAGGACATGTCTTTTTTTAACCGGCTTATTTCACTTAGCATGATGTCCTTCAGGTTCATCTATGCTGTAGTATGTGGTAGGATTTCCTTTTTAAAAGTTGCACAATATTCCATTGCGTGTGTGTACCACATTTTCATTATCCATTTATTTGTCAATAGACACCTATATTGTTTTTATATTTTGGCTATTGTGAATACTGCTGCTATGAGCATGGGAGTGCAGATACCTCTTTGTGATCCTGCTTTCTATTCTTTTGGGAATACACTGAGTGGTCAGATTATTATGACCACCTGACGTTTGTAGGCAAATTAGCCGGACACTGCATCATATGGGATATGGAAGCCGAAGGCCTGTTCAAACACCTTTGCTGTCTGCAGTTACCAAGATAAAACGTCTCCATTCACACAGGAACACAAGGATTGGACAGTCGAGCATTGGAAAAAAGTCATGTGGTCCGATGAGTCACGTTTCCAGTTGCATCATGCAGATGGCAGAATGAGAATTTGGCGGAAACAGCATGAAAGCATGCACCCCACATGCATGAGTACAACCCTTCAAGCTGGTGGGGGCAGTGTTACGGTTTGGGGCATGTTTTCCTGGCATGATTTGGGCCCTTTAATTTGTGCAGAACAACGTCTGAATAGCACAACATACCTAAGTACAGTTGCTGATCAAGTTCATCCTATCATGTTGATAGCGTATCCCAATGGAGATGGCTTCTTCCAACAAGACAATGCGCCATGCCACCGTGCTCGTATTGTGCAGGAGTGGTTTCAAGAACATGAGGGAGACTTTACCTTGCTTAGGTGGCCCCCACAATCAACAGATCTCAATTCAATTGAGCATTTGTGGGACGAAGTTAAAAAGAGTGACCAGGCAGCTGGTTCCACAACCATCAACTCTCACAGAACTGGACAGTGCTATTCATCAGGCATGGTGTCAGATTCCTCGCATCACCTTTCAACATCTCGTGGAGTCAATGCCAAGAAGAATCGCCGCAGTACTGAAGGCAAAAGGTGGCCCAACGAAGTACTGATGGGGTGGTCATAATAATCTGGCTATATACATATATATATATATATATATATATATATATATATATATATAATTTTCATTTCTTTCTGCCTACTTCAATTCTTTTATAATGTCTTGTAGTTTTCAGTATATAGGTTTGTCTGGCCCTCTAGCAACTTCAGCGCAAAATTATAGCTAATTTGCCTACAAACGTCAGGTGGTCATAATAATCTGGCCACTCTGTATATGCAGAAAGGGAATTGCTGGATTATATTGAAAGTGCTATTTTTACTCTTGGAGGGACTGCTATACTGTTTTCCATAGAAGTTGCACCATTTTACATTCCCACCAACAGTGCACCAGAGTTCCATTTTCTCCACATCTTCATCAACACTTATTTTCTCTTTGCCTGTTTTTTGTTGTTGTGTAGTACCCATCCTGACCAGTGGGAGGTGATATCTCATTGTGGTTTTGATTTGCATTTCTCTTAGGATTAGTGGTGTTGAACATCTTTTTATATGCTTGTTGGCCATTTGTATATCATCTTTAGAGAAATGTTTGTTCAAGACCTTTGCCCATTTTTTAATTGGGCTATTTTTTTAGTTATAGGAGTTCTTCATAAAATCTGGATATTAACTCCTTATCAGATACAGGATTTGCAATTTTTTCTCCTATTCTGTAGGTTGTGTTTCACTCTCTTGATCGTGTCCTTTTATGCACAAAAGTTTTTAAGTTTGGTGTAGTCCCATTTGTCTATTTTTGCTTTTATTGCCTGTGCTTTTGGTGTCGTATCTAAGAAATCAGTGCCCAGAGTTAAATATTTTTATTCTCCCTACAGTATGAATACATTTCATTTAGTCACTATCTAGTCCTAGAGTAGCGGTTCTCAGCCTGTAGGTCACGACCCCTTTGGCGGTTGAACAACCCTTTCACAGGGGTCGCCTAAGATCATCCTGCATATCAGATATTTACATTACGATTAATAACAGTAGCAACATTACAGTTATGAAGTAGCAACGAAAATAATTTTATGGTTGGGTCACAACATGAGGAATTGTATTTAAAGGGCCTGAAGATTGAGAACCACTGTCCTAGAGGGATAGTTTGAACTTTAAGCAAGTAAAGGTGCACTTGAGACAATACCGTGGCTTTTGAAACCTAGCTCCTCCACCTACTAACTTGTAACCTAAATCTAGGGCAAGTTAGAGAACCTCTCTAGCCTTTAGCTTTTTCCTCTGCAAAATGGGCTAATAATGTACTGATTTCATAGGGCTGTTGTGAGGATTAAATGAGTTAATACATGGAAAGCATTCACAGTAAGCACTCAATTACTTTGGTATCATTTTTATTTTACAACTGTGAGGCCCTGAGAATTTTTAAACTTGTAGTCTGACATTCTTCTGTCATACAAGCAACTTGAATCAACAAACTAAAGGGATACTGTAAGATATTAAAGCACAAAAACAATTGTTGCTCTTAAAGACATGAACTTAGGAAAAATTAAGAAATATAAAGTGAAAGTAGTACAATGTATTATAAGGCAGTGGATGTAATTACCAAATAAAGTGATAGTATACAGTTGTGGTGTAGTCTGAAAACCTTAGTTCAGATGCAGACTTTGTCTTTGACAACTTTATAACTAGGGACAAGTTACTTAGTTTCTCTAAGCCTTGTTTAGTTATGTGTAAAATGAAGATTACATTGCAGGATTGATGTAAACATTAGCTGAAATAAATTATGTGTAAATACTTAGCAAAGTGTATTTTACATTGAATATTTTTAGATGATGTTTATTGGAATAATTTAAGATTTAAGAGGAGGGAAAGGTCAGGTACACTTTTGTAAGCTCCTGGTAAAATGTTTAGCGTAGAAGGAAATTGAAGCTACTGGTTAAAATGAAATTTTATATTTTTATTTCTGAATTTCACTTATTCTAGACTACCATCAAACCCTTATAACTCAGACCCCTAACCGGTTTGGCTCAGAGTATGGAGCTTTGGCTTGCGGACTAAAGGTCTCTCAGGTTCGATTCTCATCAAGGGCATGTGCCCCAGTAGGGGGCGTGCAGGAGGCAGCCAGTTGGTGATTCTCTCTCATAATTGATGTTTCTATCTCTCTTTCCCTCTCCCTTCCTCTCTGAAATCAATAAAAATATATTCTTTAAAAACCAAACAAACAAAAAAACCCTTATACCTCAGAGTTTGACTCAGGGTTTTCATAGTAAGATGGGCAAAAGAAAACATTGCATTTCAATGTTCATTATTCTTATACAGTGAATGGAAAAATATGAAACTAAATTCCAGAATCTTTGTCCTCTGTACATTTTATTCTTGCTGGGTGAGAAGTCTGATTGATAAAATACTTTTAAAAATTGGCAAGAGTTTTCCTTGAGGAAAAACTGGATCTTCAAATGGATCTAGGATATTATTGCTTTCTATGTTTTTAGTTGAGAATATTATTTTACAGTTTATTTATTGCAGTGAACATCTAAGTGAAACAAATTTACAGCTTTCAAATATTTTCATATTATGTGTTTAGTTTATGTTTGAAAGGATTGATATACATACCTCAGTAGCTACTACAAAAGAAATATAAATATTCTGGAAAAATAATGTCAGCAAGCAGAAGTAAATTACATTTGTTTCTTTTTTTTAAAATATATTTTATTGATTTTTTACAGAGAGGAAGGGAGAGAGATAGAGAGTTAGAAACATCGATGAGAGAGAAACATCGATCAGCTGCCTCCTGCACACCCCCCCACTGGGGATGTGCCCTCAACCAAGGTACATGCCCTTGACCGGAATCGAACCCGGGATCCTCCAGTCCTCAGGCCGACACTCTATCCACTGAGCCAAACCGGCCACGGCACATTTGTTTCTTAAACTATATTTATTTATTTAAAATTTTTTAAAATTTATTTTATTTTTGAGGGAGAAACATCTGAGCCACCTGGCCAGGGCTGGTAAGCCACATTAATTCTGTAATCACACAATTAAAAGTCACTTCTAGTTTGTGAGGGGGCAGGGATTTGTTTTTCAAATTATGTGTTCTTATTTTAGATCCTGCTAATGATGGACATGATATATAACAGGTGTGTGACAGAAAATCCTATCTAATAAAAGAGAAACATGGTAATTAGCCGTACGGCCGCTACCCTTCCCATTGGCTAATCAGTGAGATATGCAAATTAACTGCCAGCCAAGATGGCGGCCGGCAGCCAGGCAGCTTGAAGCGAACAGGGAGGCTTCCTTGCTTCAGTGACAGAGGAAGCCAAGCTTACCTGCCTGCGCTGCCGGCCTCTGAGCTTGCAGTTTGAAACATTGTAACAAATATAGAAGCTAAACAAAACCCCAGAAACCGGCTTTAGTCAGCCAAGCTTCAGCCAGCAAGACCGCAACATTGTTTCGAATACAGAAGGTAAACAAAGGCCAGAAACCTGCTTTCAGCAGCTGAGCCTCAGAGAGAAAGCCGGCTCTCAGCTCCATTGACAGGCACAGAAGGTAAATAAATGCCAGAATAAAAAAAATAAAAATAAAAGGAGAGGTTTGGAGCTTCAGTCGCCCACCAGCCTGAAAACAGCCCTCAGCCCCTCACCCAGACTGGCCAGGCATCCCAGTGGGGACCCCCACCCTGAAGCAACAAGATGGCAGCTAATTTGCATACTGAAGGCAGGCGGCAGCAGGCAAGGCTGTCTGCGGTTTGGGACTCAGATCTGTGACCCTGCCAGGCTGGGGGGGGCAGTGCTTGAGGCTGTCCGCGGTCCCAGGACCCAGATCTGTGACCCTGCTGGGCGGGGGGCACCGTGGGAGGCTGTCTGCAGTCCGGGACTCGGATCTGTGACCCTGCCGGGCGGGGGGCAGTGCTTGAGGCTGTCCGTGGTCCCGGGACCCGGATCTGTGACCTGGTGGGCAGGGGGGCAGCATGGGAGGCTGTCTGCAGTCCGGGACCCGAATCTGTGACCCTGCTGGGTGGGGGTCAGTGCTTGAGGCTGTCCATGGGACCAAGACGCGGATCTGTGACCCTGCTGGGTGGGGGTCAGTGCTTGAAGCTGTCCATGGGACCAAGACGCGGATCTGTGACCCTGCCAGGTGGGGGGCAGCGCTTGAGGCTGTGCACGGTCCTGGGACTCGGATCCGTGACCCTTCACGGCGGGGAGGCAGCCATCAGCGCCCAGGATTGACTGCGCAAGATCCGCCTCCTGGCCCAGAAGGTGCAGGATCGCAGGGACAGCCACCATGGCGGGCCAGACTGATGTCCTCCTGGCCGCACCACGGGGGTTTGCGGATCTGCCAAGCCAGAGGCCTCCGGTGTGCACATCCCCCCTAGCATGCGAACATCCCCCAGCACACTGTCACCCTCCCACGCCTGCAACAGTTACAAACCAAGGCGTGCACAAGTTCCCCCCGCCTCTCCACCGCACTTCCATCAACCCGGCATGCCTAACACCCCCACAGGATGTGCACACATCCCCTCTGATGCGCTCACATCCTTTGGAGAGTGTCTGGGTGTTCTGGGTGCTGAGAGTGGGCGCCTGTGAGATGACAGTGAGAGGGCGAAGTGGTGATGCCCTGTTCCCACGGAGGCCAGTGCAGCTACGAGATCACCTCTGGGGAGTTAATGCAGGTGCTGAGGCAGGAGCAGGTGCAGACAGACACACCTGGTGGGTGCAGGCGGCCCTCTCTGAGGTGCCTTCGGTCAGCGTTCAAGATCAAGAGCCCAGAGGCAGAGAGGAATTCCGTCCTCTCAGTGAAACAGTGGGATAGTCGGGGCGACTGTAGAGGAGGAATGTGCACTTTGGGTGCCAGCACCCATGAGTGAAGGCTGCCCTGACTGAGCCTTGCTTGCTTGGGGCCTAGAGCACTCCTGCCGGGCAACAGGTGACAGGACGTGCTTTTCTGAATTAATGAGAGAAAATGTTGATTCTCCTGCTGCCCATGAAGGTGGAAAGTGAAGTGGGGAGACATGTGGGGAATGAGCAAGGTTCCCTGTCTGGGGGTTCCAAATCTGCTGTTGGTTTCTTTCACCACTGACAAGAGATATACAGGGTGTCCTCCCAAAATGTATACACACTTTGAATATCTACTAATTCCAATGGTTTTAAGCATAAGAAAGGAACAACAATGGAGCTGTTATCTGTTTAAAGTGTGGGCACAAACAGATAGTTGGACATTCCCTGAGGGGTCTCAGATTGGAGAGGGTGAAGCCCAGACTGAGGGGCCCCTTTCCCCCCCCCCCACCCCAGTGCATGAATTTCGTGCACCGGGCTACTAGTTATTAAATAAAAACAGACTTTTGAGTAACTTGCTTTTTTTTGGATCCTTTTATTTTTAATTTTAAATGAACATGAATTCATTACCTTTTGCTATTGTACAGAATTCAGTAATAAGTAAATGGCACAACTTATCCATTGCTCCATGGGTAGGTCATTTATAATTTTCCTATATAACAATACACATCCTTGTGAATATCTTCATGAACACATCTGCCAGAATTTTTCTAGGGTCTAATCTAAAAGTGGAATAACTGAGTCATACATGTATGAATTCCTGCTTCTCTAGAGATGGGCTAATTATTTTCCAAATGGCAATACTAATTTTCCCCTTTCTTTCCAACATTTTAAATTATCAGGCTTTTACATTTTACATGCTCCAAGATGAAGAACGTTAAATTTTGTTTTAATTTATTTGAATATCTTTCTTTTGTTTATTGGCCATTCCAGCTTCCTCTTCTATGACTTGCCTATTTTAGCCATTTGCCCATTAATTCCTACTATATTTTTTATGTCTTTCTTACTAGCTTGTAGGACTATTCCGTATTGTGAATACTTATCCTTTATTGATATATGTGTAGCAAGTGCTTCTTTTAATTCATAACTAGTCTTTCCCCCTCTTTTATGGTGTGTTTTCATATAAATGTTTCCAATTTTAATATAACTAAACTTTGCAGTATTTTCTTCTGTGTTTTGTGCATTTTGTACTTGGTTTAAGAAATCAATTTCTACTGTTAAAATTTTTTTCTAAAATTTTGAAATTTTGCTCTTTCAGTTAATCCTTTAGATATTTTTTTCAGGATTATCTATATTAATAAAAGGGTAATATGCTAATTATACCGGATAGATTGGAGATCTTCCAGGTGTCCTTCTGAACAAAGCCACGGTGGCAGGAGCCGAAGCAGAGGTGGTTAGGGGTGATCAGACTGGCAGGGGAGAGCATTTAGGGGTGATCAGGCAGGCAGGCAGGTGAGCAGTTAGGAGCCAGCAGTCCCAATTGTGCAGAGATTGGGCCTAAACTGGCAGTCAGACATCCCCCAAGGGGTCCCGGATTGGAGAGGGTGCAGGTTGGGCTGATGAACCACCTCCCCCTTCCCTGCCCCTGCCGTGAACAAATTTCGTTCACCAGGCCTCTAGTTTTTTTTTAAATGGGTATTCAGTTATCCCCTTTTTTAAAAAATATATTTTATTGATTTTTTACAGAGAGGGAGAGGGATAGAGAGTTAGAAACATCGATGAGAGAGAAACATTGATCAGCTGCCTCCTGCACATCCCCCTGGGGATGTGCCCGCAACCGAGGTACATGCCCTTGACCGGAATCGAACCTGGGACCCTTGAGTCCGCAGGCCGACACTCTATCCCAGCCAAACCGGTCAGGGCTCTCCTAACTTTTTATTAAACACTCACTTCATCTTTTCCTGGCTATATCTAAACCAACCTATGTCATATGCAATTTTTTAATAGAAGCTTGGGCTGTTCTGGTCCCTTTAGTCTCTTACATAGATCTAGTTTTCAGTCCTTACACCACACAATATATGCACATTTTAAGATGTAAAATAATACACATGTATGTAGTAAAAATATAAATTCTGAATGGGAATATACTGTCACCTCTAGAAATATAATTATCTATGGAATGAGGGAGAAAAATGAGATTTTAGATGGGAACAAAGGAGGTTTCAAATATATCTGTAATATTTATTTCATTAAAAAATTTGGAGCAAATATGACCCAATTATTATATTTGTTAAATCTAGATGATGAGTTTTTGTTATGTTATTCCGTTTGCAATTCTGGTGTTTTAACAATGTTAAAATAAATAATTTTAATCTAAAATAAAGATTTCACACATTGGGTGATAATTGGGTCCAGAATGAGGCCCATGGAATGGGTGACTCAAGTGCCTTTTTCAGTGAATGCAGGAGATTTTGAAGAGGTTGAGAATAAAGGAGGGAAGGAGGATCCAGGGGCCATATATGTTACTCATCCAGGATTATATATAGAGATGTCTGCTTAATGGACCCAAAATTATATTTATAAAATGCAAAAAATAAAAATCAGACCTTGGTTTTTCACTTCTGGATATCCACATAAATATTTTTAATATTGTATATACTTTTCACTGTTTCAAAATAAATTTTTATTGATTTCAGAGAGGAAGGAAGAAGGAGAGACAGATAGAAACATCAGTGATGAGAGAGAATCATTGATTGGCTGCCTCCTGCATGCCACACTTAGGATCAAGTCCACAACCTGGGCATGTGCTCTGACCAGGAATTGAACCTTGACCTCCTGGTTCATAGGTCAATGCTCAACCACTTAGCCACGCTCGCCCGGCCTTTCACTGGTTCTTAATATGGAGTATACTTAATGCAGATTACATTAAACTCCAGGCAAAGCAGTATGTCTAGAAAGTGAATGCATAAAATAAGGCTGAATAGTTTAAACCAAAAGTAAATGTAATCTGGTTCATAATCACTGTATTTGCCCAACCAATGTTTGTAATACTGCACATTATTGTAAATGAGATTTCATGTGATAGCTAAGATATTTAATAAATCAAGAAAATCCAATGTACTAAAAATTCTGGCAGTACTTGAACTGAATTATATTACCTTCTCAGGCATTGGTTCCAGTGATTACTAATACAGAAAACCTTGCTGATTCCATTTTTAAGATGACAGAAATGGATATTGAGACCCAGAGGTAATGGAACTTGTGCAAATTTTAACTCTGTGGAACTAGTGTTTGGTGTGAGCGCATGTGCAACATAGTCATTGTTAAGCAGAATCCATATGTGTGAAATTGTAGAAAACTTTTCAGTATCATAATTGCTTTTGAAAATCTAAAACAACTATATGATACTGCTTTAGTGTAGTATTCAGCATGTAGCTATTAACATAGAAGGTGTACAAAAAAAACATGTTTGTGCTAAGAATGAAAGGGAATGTACAAATAACTTCTAACTAGCATGCAAGGGAACTTTGTGGCTACCTGTAAATACTAAACACATGTAACCACTTTCATATCTGGCTTCATAATTTTAAAAAATAATTTATTTAGCTGAAATACTTCTATAAAGAGACACTTCCCCCTAACCTGTCTTAGAGTTGCACAGTGGTGTAATTCATATAGGAAAAGTGGGATAAGTGCTTGATTGCCTTGATCAGTTTTCAAGGAAAGGAGTTGATTCTTTTTATTTTCCAAAAGCAATGGGATCCCCTTTATGTTAGCTCTGGGGTACTGGATACACGCCCAGTGGTTTTTAGTAGTTACCTTGCTCTTCAGTATAGTATTGTTTCGAGCTACTCTAGTACATTTCCTGTACTAGAAATTGGAATCAACTATATTTCCAATAAGTCGTAGTTTCTTTTAGTGGAAAAATGGGGTTTTTAGTATCACAATCTGGCATTAAGAGTACTGTGGGTACTAAATTATTTATTGTTTCTGGGCTTTTTCAGTGTACAGAAACAATTCCTTCCATAGTAATAATTGTTTCTTAAGGCCATGGTAAAGGATAGATATGTCATAATTATTTATCTGCTTTATGCCACATCATATACATAAAAGTTTCAGAGTAATATTACCAATACTACCTACTGGCATAATTAATGAAAACAGTTAAATTGTCTTTGCATATACTCCATTTCCCTCACCATTTTGTATTTTTTTTAAATTTTGAAATAATTTCAAACTTAGAGAAAAGTCACAGAAGAGTGCAGACTTCCCATATGCATATTACTCAGGCTTTCTATTGGATAAAATGTTGTCACATTTGCTTTATCATGCACTTCTTCTCTCTCCCTGGTACCACCCCCCCCCCACTCCCACACACAATGTTATTATATTTTTTCCTGAACTAAGAGTAAGTTGTAAACATGATGTCCTATTACCCTTAAATAATTCAGTGTATATTTTCTAAGACAAGGGCACTCTCAACATAACCATCAGATTCATGAAATTAATGTATGTACTTCATTCAAATTCTGCCAGTTTTTTCAGTTATGTCTTGGATAGCAAAAAGGATACAAGTTGCATTTATGGGCATGTTTTATTCTCCAAATACAGCTTTTCTCTTCTTTACTTTGTCCCTCAATTTGTGTTTGACATTTCCACATATAAGTTTTTGGCAGAAATACCATAGAAGTGATGTTTCTTAATGTAATGTGTAAGGGAATACGTTATGTTGATTTGGTCCTTACTGGTGAGATTAACTTTGATCACTTGATGAAGTTGGTGATGCCAGGTTTCTCCACTCTAGACTTACTTTTCTTTCACTTTACAATTAATAAATATTTTGTGGGGAAATACTTTGAGACTATGTAAATGTTCTGTTCCATAATATATTTTCACCAACTCCTTTTAGCATTCATTGATGATTCTTTCCTGGGTAAAATGCTGATGGTTGCTAATTCCATCATTCCTTCTACAATTCATTAGTTGGCATTCAACCTATTCAATTTATTAGTATGGATTTATGGATTCCTATTTAACCCATTACTATCATTATTTTGATGCTCAGATTTAGTAGGAGCCCTGTGTCTTTTTGACATGTCCTCATCATTCTTTCAGCATCTCTACTTGATGGCACAAAAGATATTTCAGCCCCACTTTATTTTCTATTCTGGGAATCAGTTGTTTCTCTAAGGAGCCCTGATTCTTTTTAGTGGACAATGGTACTTGGAAACAGATACTGACACTAGATAAGCTCATTGGGACAGGGATGCCCCTAGGTCTCTTCAGGAGACAGAGCTAGGAAATAAATGTATGTATGAATACATATATGTCTATCTATGTGTATGTATATATCTGTGTTATATGTGTTTGTATGTGGGAATATACATATCTATAGTAATTTAATCTATATTAATTTAATCTATGTTAATTTTTATATCTATGCGAGATTTATACACCTCCCTTTATAGTTCACCACAGAGTTCATTCTAGCCTTCTCCGTTTCCATATTTGTAATTCCATTCTCTGACAGTGAGAAATGTGGCTCCTGCTATCTTCAGTTACTTGTTCAATTTCTTCTGTAAATAATTAGTTGCCTCCTTGAACCCATTGGTGCAGGCCCTATCAAAATCAGCCTTGTTTTTGGCTATGACTCCTTCCTTGGTCCAGGCCTCAGCTGCCAAAAGGAAGAGAAGGGAAGGTAGAGAAAGCCAATATTTTTTTTCAAGTAAAAAGAAAGAGTAAGACCACCATTTAAAAAATATTTCAACTTATTTACAGTGTCAGAACATACCATTACATACTATCTGCGCTCTCTTTTAATTATCATTTAGTCTTATCTTTGTAGATCACTATACATTTCATTCTCCCCATCAGTCCCTATGTATCTCTAGTTACTTTGGAATCCTGAAGCTTGTCAACTAATAGGTTTCCAGGAAGGGCCTATGGGAATTATGCTAAGTTCTGGAATGTTGAAAACAGTTCATCTGTCATCTTAGTGCTTATAGTTAGGTAGATATAAAATCCTTGGCTCCAGTTTTCTTTCTTTGGCTATCTAAGTATGTTATTTTATACAAGTACTGTTGATGAGCAAAATCTGATGACAATCTTATTCTTTCCTTTACAAGTCAGTTAATATTTTTGTCTAGAAGTTCAGTAATTTATTAGAATATAGCTTGGTGTTCATTAATCTGGGTCAATATTCTTAGGTATGTGATTTGCCCTTTCATTATATGGCTTCAGATGTTTCTGTTTTTATATCAGAAACATTTTCTCCAGTTATGGTTATATAAGTTTTGTTTTTCTTCATCAGGCATTCTATTGTATGTATGTTGAGTCTTCTATAACTGTCTTCATTATTTGTCATTTTCTTTTTAATTTTTGTCTTTTATATTTTAAAATTTTTACTTTTTAGTTGCATAATATCTGTCGTGTTTATAACTCCCTGTATCATCTAATTTATTCTTTTTTAATTGATTTTTATTTCTTATAGAAAGGTCCTTTTGGAGGTTGTCCTAATTCTAATTTATGTTATCATTTTGTATTATGTCTAAGTTCTTAAAGTTTTCAGCTTGATTTGAAGTAGTAGGTTATAGTGTTTACCTGTTTTGTCAGCAAGTCTTTGTGGTATGCTTTCATTGTCTTTAGATATTTATTTATTCTTATTCTCTTTTTTCTTATAATAACTTTGTTTCAGATTTTATTTCTTTCATTTTCTTTTACACATTTTTTTAAAAATATATTTTATTGATTTTTTACAGAGAGGAAGGGAGAGAGATAGAGAGTTAGAAACATCGATCAGAGAGAAACATCGATCAGCTGCCTCCTGCACACCCCCTACTGGGGATGTGCCCGCAACCCAGGTACATGCCCTTGACCGGAATCGAACCTGGGACCTTTCAGTCCGCAGGCCGACACTCTATCCACTGAGCCAAACCGGTTTCGGCCTTTTACACATTTTTATGTGTAGTTAGCCATTCTAAATACACAGAAACCCTTTTTCGTTTTTTTGAGTAATGGTTGAAAATATTTCACCTTATTATGTAAGATCTCCTCACTCTTTTCTCCTTCCCCACTTTATCTGGAGTTTCGCTTTTCTTTTTTCCTATTGCCCCTGTCCTCTTCAGTCTGGGGCCTGTTCCCTGTAGTTTCTCCTCAGTGTGGCTTTGTTCTGGAAGAGAGCTTTGAGTGTTTAGTTTTGAGAGTTTGTAGTGATTGGAGTGTTCTGTGCCCTAAAGCAGCAGTTCTCAACCTGTGGGTCACCAACCTGTGGGTCGCGACCCCTTTGGGGGTCGAACGACTCTTTCACAGGGGTCGCCTAAGACCATCGGAAAACACATATATAATTACATACTGTTTTTGTGATTAATCACTATGCTTTAATTATGTTCAATTTGTAACAATGAAAATACATCCTGCATATCAGATATTTACATTACGATTCATAACAGTAGCAAAATTACAGTTATGAAGTAGCAACGAAAATAATTTCATGGTTGTGGGTCACCACAACATGAGGAACTGTATTAAAGGGTTGTGGCATTAGGAAGATTGAGAACCACTGCAAGAGTTTATTATGAACCCGTTCACTCACATTCTATTGTAGTGAGCAGAACCCATTCCTTTTTATATACTTTTCTTAATTTTGCCTGCTGTGCTGTATATAGAGTCCCTGTTGGTAATTTTGAAGTTCTTTTGTTCTGTCGAAGGGCAAATGCCCTATTACTATCGTCTTCTTTGTACTACCCATATAGATCTATTGGTGGGTTGTGCCCACTTTCTTGTATTTTGGAATATTGTGCATGAGGTTTTGATTTTGCTATTTAATTGCTCAGTTTTTATGAGGGAATTTGCAGAGATTTAAATTTTAAGTTGCTGTCACAGTCTACTTCTAGAATTCTCATGAAATTTTTCATATTTAAAAGTTGTGAACCACTACCTCATGGACCATGCAGTCTTCTGACCTCAAGGTTAACATTGTGTTTGCATTAAGTAAGAAACTGCAGTTAAAAACTGACTATATACTACAGCATGTCCCCCCCAAAATGTATACACACTTTAATAGCTGATAGCTGTAGATTCTATTACATATTGAAAATGAAATATATATATATAAAAGCCTAAGCGACCATACGACCAAACGACTGGTCGACCGGTCACTGTGACATGCACTGACCACCAGAGGGCAGATGCTCAACGCAGGAGCTGCCTCCTGGTGGCAAGTGCACTCCCACAGCCAACCTCCCGTGGCCGGCCAACCTCCCGTAGTCCCTCCAGCAGGCCGGTTCCAATCGGCCTCAATCGGGAATGGGCAAGATGGCCCTGATCACCAGCCAGGCCGAGGGACCACACCTGTGAATGAATTTGTGCACCAGGCCTCTTAATATTTTAAACTGCCTTTATAGTGTGTACACATTTTGGGGGGACACCCTGTATAATATCTCTCTCTCTCTCTCTCTCTCTCTCTCTATATATATATATATATATATATATATATATATATATATGTACACCACGTTCAAAGGCTGTTAAATCGAATTGTTTACCCGTATCTTCAAAAAAAATCACTTCTGTTGTGGCAAACAACCTGCTTCTCTATTTATAATGGCCTGGCCCTCTAGCAACTTCAGCGTGAAATTATAGCTAATTTGCCTATAAACGTCAGGTGGTCATAATAATCTGGCCACTCAGTGTATATTACATTATACTTAACTTGTTAATAATAGATTGTTGTCTAATTAGGAGCCTTTCTGTACCATCTACTACTAGATTGTTACAAAAACTCAATTTATTATATCTTTGGTGACCTCTTAAATGCATTAGCTAGGGAAAAATATGGTAGAAAGAAATTCTCATACAATGTATATGTATATATATATATATATATATATATATATATATAGGAGTGGGCAAAAGTAGGTTTATAGTTGTAATACAAATAAATAATTTAACAATTAATAAATAGCAATATAAAAATAAAATTTTGCATACTAGCAACTGTAAGCCTATGTTTGCCCACCCTGTTTTATATATATATATTTGCAAATTTACCAATGACACTGCTAGGATTTTATATATATATATTAGAGGCCCAGTGCACGAAAATTTGTGCACTGGGGGTGGGATCCCTCAGCCTGGCCTGTGCCCTCTCGCAGTCCGGGAGCCCTCGAGGGATGTCCGATTGATGGCTTAGGCCCGCAGGGAGCAGGCCTAAGCCAGCAGTCTGATATCCTTAGTGCTGCTGCACAGGCAGGTAAGGCTCCCGCCACTGCCACTGCACTTGCCAGCCAGGAGTCCAGCTTCTGGCTGAGCGGCACTTCCCCTGTGGGCGCACACTGACCACCAGAGGGCAGCTCCTGCATTTAGTGTCTGCCCCATGGTGGTCAGTGAGTGTCATAGTGACTGGTTGTTCTGCTGTTCGGTTGATTTGCATATTAGCCTTTTATTATATAAGAAAAGCTTTATTGAGATATAATTCACATACTATACAATTACTTTTCTTAAAACATACCATTTAGTGGGTTTTATTCACAAAGTTATACAACCATTACAACAATCACTTTTAGAACATTTTATTTGCCTCAAAAGGAAACTCCATGCACATTAGCAGTCACTCCTTATTTCTTCCTAATTCTACTGTTCCCTTCCCACTAGCTCTTGGCAATGACTAATCTACTTTCTGTCTCTGTAAATTTCCCTGTTCTATATATTTCATATATATGGAATCAAACAATATGGTCTTTAGTGACTTTTTCACTTAGCATGTTTTCAAGGTTTATCTATGTTGTAGTGTATATCAGTAGTTCATATATTTTCATTGTTAAATAATATTCCATTGGGCATATTGCATTTTATTTATCTACTCATCAGTTGATGGACATTTGGATTGTTTCCATTTTTTTCTGTTATCAACAATGCTGTTATGAACATTTGTAAGCCAGTTTTTGTGTAAATGTATGTTTTAATTTCTCTTGGGTATATACCCAGGGATAGGATTGTTGGGTCAAATGGTAACTATGTATTTCATCTTTAAAGAACAACCAAATGATTTTTCAAACTTGCCACATATTTTACATTCTCGCCAACAGTATATTAGGATTCCAGGTTTTCCACATCCTTGCCAACACTTGTTATTGTCCATATTTTTTATTATAGTCATCCTAGTACAGTGGTTCTCCACCTTCCTAATGCCGCGACCCTTTAATACAGTTCCTCATGTTGTAGTGACCCCCAACCATAAAATTATTTTCGTTGCTACTTTATAACTGTAATTTTGCTACTGTTATGAATCGTAATGTCAATATCTGATATGCAGGATGTATTTTCATTGTTACAAATTGAACATAATTAAAGCATAGTGATTAATCACAAAAACAGTATGTAATTATATATGTGTTTTCCCATGGTCTTAGGCGACCCCTGTGAAAGGGTCGTTCGACCCCCAAAGGGGTTGCGACCCACAGTTTGAGAACCGCTGTCCTAGTAGGTGTGAAGTGGCATGATTTTTTTTTAATGTATAGTTTTAACTTACGGAAAGTTTCACACATTCATCGGAGAGGGAATAATATTATCAGTCCCTATCACCCTCCCATCTTAACGATTATGAATATGTATATGGTCAATCTTATTTTATATATTCTCTCTACCTTCTCTTTTATGACCCATCAGTATTTAAATGAAATTCTAGACATACTATTATTATTTTATAGACTTAGTGTTTATATTTACTCATACATTTATCAAAGTATTTGCTCACCATTCCCTTCTACAGCCTGTCTAGAAGCATTTTTCTTCTGCCTAATATATTATAGTACCCTTTAGAAATCTTAGAAGTAAAATTTTTGGTCTTGTTTGTTTGAAAATGTTTCTAATCTGCATTTTTAGAAAATTAGTGCAGAACTTGAGTTGAAAGTTACTCTTTCTGAGCATTTTGAAGATATTATTTCAGTGTCTTTTAGCTGCCATTGTTGCTGTTGAAGAAGAAATAGGAAGTCTAATTTCTGTTTCTTTGTAGATAATCTTATCAACTACTTTTTCTTTGGTATTCTGCAGTTTTATCATGATATGACAATTAAAAGTGTCATAAGTAACTGAATGACAGTAATTTTGAGTTATTAGTTTTAAATTTCTTGTTATTCTACTTTTAAATTGTGATTAGTGTTCTGTAAACAGTTAAATACATAAGGGAATGCTTGCTCTTTAAAAAGATGCTATGGAGAGTTTTTATGGAGAACATGATTCTTAATTTGTCAGCTTTATAACTTCTCAAGATCATATATATGTAAACAGACATAATGTTTTTTGTATCTTTCTACAGCCCTATTGGAAATAATTATGAAAAATGGAAGCACAGCTGGAAATAGCCCTCATTGCCGAAAACCATCAGGTAGTGCTGATCAAAGCAAGCCTAATTGCACAAAGGACAGCACGTCTGGTAGTGGTGACGGAAAAGGCTACACCAAAGACCAAATAGATGGAGTTCTCAGGTAGGAATAAATATGACTTATATTTCAACTACAGTTGCTGCTAATGTAATTTTTAAATGGTATAACAGCTAAAAAAGTGTTTGAGTTATAATTCAGTAGAACAGACATCAAGAAATTGAACTCTGGGTATATTACGTTTTATATATATTTTTTAAATATATTTTTATTGATTTCAGAGAGGAAGGGAGAGGGAGAGAAGGATAGAAACATCAATGATGAGAGAGAATCATTGATTGGTTGCCTCCTGCATGCCCCCTACTAGGGATTGAGCCTGAGCACGTGCCCTTGACCAGAATTGAACCCAGGACCCTTCAGTCTGCAGGCCAAAGCTTTATCCACTGAGCCAAGCCAACTAGGGCTGTTTTATATTCTTTATAAAAACAGTGTGTAGCCCTAGCCAATTTGGTTCAGTGGCTAGAGCATCGGCCTGCGGACTGAAGGGTCCTAGGTTCAATTCTGGTCAAGGGCATGTACCTCGGTTGCAGGCTCCTCCCCAGCCCAGGCCCTGCCTGATCCGGGCTCATGCAGGAGGCAAGTAATCAATGTGCTTCTCTTAAATCGATATTTCTCTCGGACTTTCTCTCTTTCACTCTCTCTAAAAATCAATGGAAAAATATCCTTGGGTGAAGATTAAAAATAAATAAATAAATGAAATCAGTCTGTAAACTACCATCTTTGTATTCTTTATAAAGTCAGATTATACAATACCAACTCTATAGAAGGCTCCATCTATTTTTTTTTTAGTACTTCTAGATCATTATTTTTGAGCAAAATTATTTCAGTTTTTTTACATAGTACAGTATTTAGATAAAATACTGAAAGAGGACAGAAGAATTGTTCTGTCACATATATACCTGAAAGCAGAATTTTATGTGAGAAGAATCAAGGGCAATAGTAACAGCATTTTCAATTTTCCTACTTATGTTAATGAAGTATTGTTGAGTTTCTGTTAGTTGGCTTCTATACTCTCTGAAATTGGAGATCAGGTTATCTTTTGAGAGTTATGAGAAAAGAGATGAGATTGAAAGCTTGAGGAGGATGGTAAGCATATGAAATATTTGCAGAGCAGAAAAGAAGAGGGAATGGAAAGATTGTTGGTTAGCATCTGGGACCCAGCTATGTTTGAGACCATGAATTCTTACCTGGAAGAAGTATTAGCTTAGTAGTATACCTACATTAGAAATTGTTTCTCTGGTCAATAGTTTTATTATACCTTTTTTATTAGTAAATTTAGTTATTTTTCCCCTATGGGGACTAAATATGATTGAAACATTCTTTAATAGAATCCCTAGCTTATTCAAAATACTTCAGTTAATAACTTTATAATAGTTGATTAGCTCAATCATGGAACACGTATCCTATATAATAAAGAGGTAATATGCAAATTAACCCTCAAGCCCTCACAAGATGGCTGCCTACAACCAGGCCGGCAGGGGGTTAGTGAGGGATGACCAAACAACTGAATAGCAGGCTGCGTGGGGCGACCAGGCCGGCAGGGGGGTTGTGAGGGGTGACCAGGCCAGCGGGGGGGCAGTTAGAAGTGACCAGGCCGGTGGGGGGGGTGCATTTGGGGGCTACCAGGCCGGCAGGGACGGCAGTTGGGGGCAATTAGGCTGGCAGGGGGGGCAGTGAGGGGCAACTAGGCTGGCGGGGAGGGAAGTTGGGGGTGACCAGGCCGGCAGGGGGAGCAGTTAGGGGTGACCAGGCCAGCAGGCAGGGCAGTTAGGAGTGACCAGGCTGGCAG
This sequence comes from Myotis lucifugus, assembly GCF_000147115.1. Classification (NCBI taxonomy): domain Eukaryota; kingdom Metazoa; phylum Chordata; class Mammalia; order Chiroptera; family Vespertilionidae; genus Myotis; species Myotis lucifugus. The sequence continues at coordinate 63,262 of NW_005871356.1, forward strand.
GGGGAGCAGTTAGGGGCCATCAGGCCGGCATGCAGAGGCAGTGAGGGGCGATCAGGCGGCAGGGGAGGGCAGTTAGGGGTGATCAGGCTGGCACGCAGAGGCAATGAGGGGTAATCAGGCTAGTGGGGGGCAGTGACCAGGAAGGCAGGCAGGTGAGCAATTAGGAGCCAGAGATCCAGGATTGTGAGAGGGATGTCTGACTGCTGGTTTAGGCCTGATCCTGGCCTAAACCAGCAGTCAGACATCCCCCAAGGGGTCCCAGATTGGAGAGGGTGCAGACTGGGCTGAGGGGACCCCTTTCCCCCACCCCCCATGCATGAATTTTGTGCACCGGGCCTCCAGTTATTTATATCATCTTCCAAAATGTTGCTTTAGTGAGGTAACAGATCACCAGAAAACACTTACATGCTGTATGTTTTTGTTTTTGTTTTACCTATACACAGGGGATTTTTCAGAAGAAAGCCATGTTATCTTGTTGTTAGCACGATTATGCAAACAAGTTGCTCAGTGACAATTTGGCTCAATGGGAGAAGCCATGCAATAATGCTGCATTCATTACATAAGTAAGACTAGCTTACAGTAAGATGGAAGAAAAAGGGTATAAATTTGTAAAAGTAACGTTCTGTGAAACTAAGCACATTGTTGTCCTTGAGTTGACATATATTGAAAAATTGAGGAAAAGGTGTCATGGATCTAATATGAAAGATTTTTAAGATCTCATTTTTAAAAGCCCATCTATTATTTTAAAATTTACAAGATCAGTGTGAAATCATTAACTGGACTTGCATTATAGTTATCAATTCAAAACACTTCTGTACAGCTATTAAGTAATTTGAATGATGGGCATTTTTATTTCATTAGGATTTGACTTAAATTGTAATTCTTTAAATGAAAAGAAATTATTTTGTTAAACTTATAAAATAAATAATCCTTTGCCTCCAAGAATAAATGTTTCCTTAAACACTAATAAACATGGATTATATTTAAATAACCAGTTATATAAAAAAAGAATTGAAAGAAGACCCTCCTCCCATGCCCACTATTCTTTTATGCACATAAAGGAAGACATGAAGGCTGAACCAGATATACTTCTCCAATGTTGAGCTCTCAGACAGATCTGTCTGTCTGTGTTGCACAATGTTTCCTTCGAGGGTAGTTAATGGGTTACCTCATTCTAATGTATTTTCTTTTTGCTTTCTTTCCTTCTTTCTTTTTAAAATTCCTTGGTGAGGATGGAGAAAAATATTTAAATCTTTCAGTAAGAAGCAAACTGTAAAAAGTGTGACAAATGCATTTTAGCTAGTGAAAAGCATGATGAACAAAAAATATGAATGAAAATAAATATATGAATTTATATATATTTCTCATTCAGGTATGAAAATTAGGTAAATGAGTATATTTGGAGTATTGAAATACGTAGCCTTCAGCTTTCCATTGGTGATTGTAGACTTCATACCTCTATGTTGGTTTCTCAAAGATTTCTCCTCTAACATATGATGAAAAATTTAGTACAAAAAAGATATGGCAAAGGTAGATACAGCTCAGAATTAGTGAAATAATTGATTTTCTTATTTTTTCCTCCTCATTGTGGTAATTCTTTTACCTCTATGACCCATCTCTAGAGGATTGTGAATTCCAACCTAATTTTTCTACACTTTTCAGTAACCCTTTCCTAGGCTGCTTTTTTGTATTGTCTAGCCTTTTGTGCTCAGAAATTATCAACAAAACAAATTTAGAGGTTTAATCTGGTACATAATTAAATATCTTGTGCATTCTAACCAAATAGTAATAACTTTAGGGTAGTTCAGTGTTTGGTTTACTACTCTTGTTTTCAGCATTCCTGTAGTATGACATATTTTTAGCCTATTCCTTGTTTCATAGTCTATTCTTCTTTATTCCAAATTGAGTTCTGATGCCAACTACATTTGCATTATAGCACATATCATCTTTAGCCTAAAAATTACTTGGATTCTCACCATTTCTGCTCTCAAATTGAATCAGTCATCCATCTGTCCATCTATTCATTCAACACACATGGTGAACAACACAGTGCCTGCCTTCAAGGGACCTAGTCTAAAAAGAGTGTTCAGACAAGTACACAGGTAGCAGCAGTACAGGGAGGTCATTGCTGGCAGAGGGCTAAGTTCTAAGAGTTTTGAGAGGCTATAAGAGGGTCACCAACCTAGTCTTGAGGATTTTTTGAGAAGAGAAAGAGCCAAGCTGAGGTTTGAGGAAGTGTTGGAAACTAAGCAAGACGGGAGGCAGAGAACGCATGTTCTGGGCACCAGAAATGACATTTGAAAATATCTAAGAGGGAAGAAAGTGTGTTTAAATATGGATTGGAAAAGCAAATTGCAAGGAAGGAGATGGTTAGTTACTCTGGAGTCTGAGGAGGTTCCTTTTCTTCTTGATTCTGGATCTCAACAGGATTTTCAAGTTGTACAAACTGATATTTGAATCCTTACTGTGCCTTTCCTAATCACTGTAGAGGCCTCCCCTTCCATTCCCCACCCCCCTTTGCCACTTTATTTTTCTCTAAATATGTATTACCATGTGACGTACTTTATATTTTATTTGTATATCTGTTCATTGCTTGGTCCTGTCCCAATTGTAAATTGAATGTGAGCTGGGATTTTTTGGATTGTTTTATTCCCCACTATAGCCTCTGAAACAGCATTTAGCAGAAAGTAGATGTTCAGTACATTTTTGTTGAAGAAATAAGTCCTGGTTTCTTCCTATCTATTACTTGGTTATATGACTTTTGGCAATTTACTTAACCTCTCAAAGCCTTAATTTCCTCATTGGTTAATTAGGAATAATATCTGCCTAATGAGGAGTAAATGAGATAATTTGTGTAAAATAATCAACATAATAAGATTTTACAATTCTCTATGTGAAAAGTTAGTGGACCAGATATAGTTTGTAATTTGAATCATTCATATTTAGAAAGGTAATAAGAAGTATGCATTGTACGTTACATAACTGGTAAGCAGCTCGGACCCTAATGGGAACATTTCTGCAATAAAACATACAACTATTCACTTAAATGGGATATATGAAGACTGTGTAGCAGTTTCACATTTGTTCGGGTCAAATTTTACCTTTCAGAGTTCAAGTCAGGTTTTTGCAACCAGATTATTTATAGAATAATTTAATGTTTTTCAGAGCTTAATGGATATTAGAACATGGATATTCTTAATGGATATTAGAGCATGGATATTGCTTTTAAAGCAATTTTACTACACTCTTTTTAGAAGCCTGTGCCTGACACACAGTAGTGTTCTATAAATGTTCCCTTCCCCTTTTTTCTATTGCATAGTTTCTAATATTCAGGAAAGTGAGTCTCTTCTATGGTAGGATCGTTCTCTGTTTTGTTCACTAATATATCTCAAGTGCCTGAACACTATCTGGGACATCATTGGTATTTAATAAATATTATTGATCAAATAAAGAAAATGTCATATTTATTAAATAAAACTGACTTGTGTTAATATTTGTTATCTAAAGTAGAAAAATCCAATTTTAATTATCATTATTATAAAGAAGGATTGGGTATCAGATTTTAATTTATGTGTTATGGAAAAATTTCTATAATTTTATATAAGGTCTTCTCTCTTTTTTTCTCCCTATTTAATATACCAAATAATAAATGATTTCATTATAAAAGAAGAGCTTTAGGCTCATTTATCCCAGAAATATTTACTGAGAGCCTGTCATGTACCAAGCGGTGTGATGTTTAATATATTTAGTAGTTTAAAAAAAAGATCAAGCCTGTCTCTTTTCTTTGAAAACTTTGAGTCGGTGTTTGAAACACTTTTGCTGCCAGGAACAATTATGCCTCAGATCTTTTTACCTGTTACTACCTCTGTCATCAAGCCACTTACACATGGAACACATCTAGAGTCATAAAGTCTGCTACAAAAATGTGTACGATGTACCTGGATTTTAGTGAATAAAAATTTTTAGGTTGTGAGAGAATGTTAGGATCCAAAAAAATTAATGTTCTCTGTTCCATTTAGAGTATTTTTTTTCCTAATATACTTTAAAGACTCCAGCTTTAGGGTTATAAACTATGTAAGTACAGTAGGTCCTTGGATAATGATTCATTCAACATTGTTTCATTATAACATTGATGAAATGCTGTAGGAACTTAACTCTTGTGTATGTAAATTAGCCTGTGGTAAAATTTGTTTTGTTACACATAATTTTGCTAAGTCACACAACGACATCAAGTGAGGACTTACTGTAATCTTTAAGAATATGCTTATCACAATGAAAATGGGAGTAACAAACATTTTTGCGTCCCATGATATATTTTACTGTGAGATTTTATCTTTCACCAATGAATTCTCTTTAACATGGCCGAGCTGAATTGACTTGCCTTGACATTTAAACCATAGTGTGCTGTGATTGTTTTTACATGCACTAAACTGTTGCTTTGGTATTTGGTTAGATATACATTACAGGACAACAAAACTCTTGAGTGTAACATATGCTATTCTTTAGCTACAATGTACTTGTGAGGATTATTGAATTTCTTTATGCTTAAAAGTTGTTCTTATCCTCTGTGCTCTGTCCTTCATCCACATTTGTTATGGATTTTGCTTTACTTCTATGTAGTTGTGATAAATTGCACCAAGGACATTCTCATGGTCAACTCTTCTTAGACTGGGAAGAGGTTGGAGGAATGGTCTGGTCGAAAAACAGATAAAGCATTAACCCTTAATAGGATAAGTTATCATTTGATATTGAGGAATCAGTCCACAGACAGTTCTTTATACTCTTCTAATAAATAAAACATTAGAGCTATTACATAAACTTCTTCCTTGAAATTTTCATTATAACACACTCTCTTGTTCACAGCATAAACAAATGTAAAAATTACTATGAAGTACTTGGAGTTACCAAAGATGCTGGTGATGAAGATTTGAAAAAAGCTTATAGAAAGCTTGCTTTGAAGTTTCATCCAGACAAAAACCATGCACCTGGAGCAACAGATGCTTTTAAAAGTAAAGTAAACCCTTTAAAGCAATTTTACCAAGCTCTTTTTAGAAGCCATTTAGTGTTTCAGAATATTAAATTTTGCCTTTAGACTGGTGCCTAGAAGCCAGCATAAGCAAGGGTCCTCAAAATCCTTTAAAACTTCACTAACTTGTTGTTCTAAGAGCCAAACAAATGCAATTTGGTTTCATGAAAGCAACATGCTTTCTAATTTACTGTGCACATCGTATAATGATTATGGATGAGCCTCTAGCATATTACCATCTGGTTCTAAGGGAACTAAAAGGAAAATATAGATTTTGTGAGTTTTTTAGATATTAGAAACATTAAGGTATTAGAATTGGGAAATTACTTGGAATTGCTATCTGCCCAGTGGTTTTATATTTCTATTAACTCTGGCCAAGTTTTGTATTTTTTATATGTAGTTCTAACTAATGTGCCTTTTTTCTTTTTAATAATTAGTTTCATTTCTCTTGCCTACTCTTTATTTGTCTTAATTTATCAATACTATTTTTGTTTTTTTGTCAATTTAGTAAATAAATGTAAAATAACTGATTTTGTAATTTCATATTTTGTTACATAGAACTTACTCATAATAGATAACTTCTAATTCATAGGAAAATGCTTAAATTTATGATTGTTCTTATGAATTTGGCATTTATAGAGCCAAGTATAATGCTTACAGTGAAATAAATGCTGGGATCTTGGAATAATAGGAAGGAGATATTCATTTTTAAAATATTTCTAAAAGATAGAGGACTCAATTGATCTTTTCTACAAAACAGTTTCCAAATGGTTTTATTTCTTAAAGGAAGTTGCCAAGCAAAATATGTTTGGGGATTGTTAATATATTCCAATAAAAACAGCCACCAAAGTGGTACTAAGTGAAAGTAAAATAATCAACGTGACTGAACCGTCTCTGTGTACTTAATGGTATCTTGGATAGTACAGGAAAAATTTCTTTACTCGAAAACACTAATTTAACTTTAGCATATATGGCCCCAAAAGTTAAGGCAAGATTTTCACATTATAAATTAAAATCATTTAATTTTTTTTGCTTTTAAAACATTTAAAAACATAGCGGCAGTGAGTTATTGGCATGTTTGTGATCTGCTAGGTCCGTGGTCGGCAAACTGTGGCTCGCAAGCCACATGCGGCTCTTTGGCCCCTTGAGTGTGACTCTTCCTAAGCCTTAGGAGTACCCTAATTAAGTTAATAACAATGTACCTACCTATATAGTTTAAGTTTAAAAAATTTGGCTCTCAAAAGAAATTTCAATCGTTGTACTGTTGATATTTGGCTCTGTTGACTAATGAGTTTGCCGACCACTGTCTAGGACCTAGACTCTAGTGATATCATTCCTCATGTTGAGAATGTTAAGCTGCTTTTTTCTCACATTTCTGCACTGAAGTCATGTTAGCATTATTGGTTTTGGAATAACAATAAGTGGATCTACCAATATTTTTACAGCCTGTGTTGCATTTTGAAGTGTTGAACAGCATTAAATGTCACCCCGGCTACACACCCAGAAGGGGTTTAACAAAGGTGATTGGTTGTACTTTGGTTTAGTATATTTTAGATTTTAATGCTCTGCTTTACAAAACTAGAAAGTTAATATTGATCAACATGCTAAGTTGATTTATCTCTAGAGGGAAGACATTATTCAGTATACAGGAGATTATCTATAAATCAGAATGCCAATTAATCCCAAAGAAGGTCAGAATAGGGAGTTTGTTGATGAGCCCGTTTTTCATTGAGTGAAAACTGCATAGAAAACCCAGGTTGTAATCCATAGGTGCTTGGTGAGTAAAGGCAGTTAATTAGAAAATATTACATGTAGTGTCATCATACAGAAATGACAAGTTTCATTCATCCAGCACACAGGATCTTTTCATTACCTTTTGGGTCATCTTATTTTAACCAGTCTATCTTAACTTCTGTTTGGGGGCTACCAAGCTGTTTAATCTAAGGAAAACTATAGTTTTTTCTTTTGTATAAAAGGTAAGTATAAGTTGATTGCTCTGTAATTGCCAAAACACTTTTTGCAGAACATAAAACCATTTGCTTTTAATTTCCTCTTAGAAAAAGAGGGGGTAATTGGTTTAGGGAATTAAATTAGATAGAACAGATATTTTCATTTGTGTGTTTTGTAAAGCTTTAAAAATAAAAGGTTGCTATCAAGGAGGGTAGAGTAAATGGACTTTCAATTCATGTGGCTGTTTGTTCTTTACAGTTAGGATTGTAAGTTTCTCAGAGCATGGAATAATATACTTCTATTTTGAGAGTGACTTTCACAATATGTGTAAGCACACTTTAAAGCAATACTTGACTGAAATACTTCCCTTCTCTCTGACATGGATGTTTTCAAAACAGTAACATTGTCTTCAGAGACTCACAAGTATTTTAGACACTATCTGAATAGTATCTTTGTTTTTCTATGTATACATGAATGTAATAAAAGGGATATGAATTAGCTGTATATGTTTGCTTGGTAAATAAGAATGGATCAGAGATATTGCCTGTGTTAGTTCAATATTTTTAATATCTAGAGTGTATCTCTAAACATAAAGAAGTCAATTCTAGTCTTTGGCCTAGTTCTTATAGACAGTCCGAGAATATGAAACACCCTCTTACTCAAAGAATTTGTCATTCATAAAGGGGAGTCAAGCCTCATACAGAACATTTGAAATAATAATAATACCTAACATTTGGCAAGCATTTTATAGTTTTTTATTTAATGCTTATTAAATACTAGTGCCCCAGTGCATGATTTCATGCACATTGAAAGGAAATTAATTAGAAGAAATATTTTAATATCACTATTCGCCCTTTCTCTATAATAGAAGGGTCAACCAAATTCACGATCAACAATGACAGATCGAAACACACGCATGAGATTGGTGCCAGCTAGAGCTTTTATATGTATTGCCCATGTGCAAGTCAACCTAGCCTTTTATAGATATAAAATAAACTTGTTTAATTAGACCTGCTTTCTGATTTAGATAAACTTTTTCCAGCCCAGTGAAGCTCCCCAACTTCTCTTTCAGGTAATTGTCAGCAGCACAGCAGTAAATATCAACATGAAGCAGATTATTATTGTAGATCACGCAGGGAGAACAAAGGGTAAAATAGTTAACTGCATCAGTGTTTGACTATATTCTGCGCAGTGAGAAAACCTGAAGTCATTTTTTAAGGTCCACCATTTCTTACCTCTTTGCAGTTGGGTCAAGTTTCTAAACTTTCTAAATCTCCGTTTTCCGGCTAATGAAAAGAAAATAGGATTCCACCCAGTTTCCTATCTACCTACTCCAGGACTTCTGTGAGGATCAAATGAGATGAGGCATGGGAAAACACTTCATGGACATTTGGTTATAGTGTGAAATGTTTCCACCTGGCTATAAAGCAAGTAATGTTCCTGGGCTGAAGAAACTGCAAGGAGGCTAGTCGCTAGGGAGAGGAAGCTGGGTGTTGCTACATGACATCATTACCTGGATGGACACTTAGCATATTAGCCTTTTATATATACAGATCTTATGAAATAGTTAGGGGACCAGTGTCATCCTCCTTTCACAAATAAGAAAATTAAGGCTTAGAGAGATTAACTGATTTACCCAGTACCCCAGACTGTATATAATTAAATACCAAAACATAGAATAAAGATATCTGAAGAAAAGTAAGAAAGATAAAATAACATTATAATCAGAGTAATAAGGGAAGCCTTCATATAAGTGAGAATTAAGAGTTTTCTCAAGAAAAATATGATTTATATGGTTAGAGAAGAGAGATGATGGTAGAAACTTGGGTATGAGAATGACACAAGTGATTTAAAAATCAGTGAAACTTTTCATTCTCAACAAAATGGAGATGTGCTTTTCCCTATTCCTCACACTAAAGTACAATTGAGTATTATAAAAAACAAACATAAAGCCCTAGCTGGTTTGGCTCAGTGGATAGAGCATCAGCCTGCAGACCGAAGGGTCCTGGGTTCGATTTTGGTCAAGGGCACATGCCTGGGTTGTAGGCTTGATCCCCAGTAGGCGTGCAGGAGGCAGCCGATCAATGATTCTCTCTCATCATTGATGTTTCTCTCTCTCCCTTTCCCTTCTCTGAAATCAATAAAAATATATTTTTTAAAAACACATAAGAAAACTCTGAAAGGTGGAGGAAGGTAGACTGGCTAGAGACCTTGGGATCCAAAGAACAACATGGCAGTAAGTTAGCTGAGTTTTGATTTTGTCTTTTATATAAGACTGGATGCTGGAGAAGCAAACAATCCAGAAACACCTATGAGCACAACAATCCCCAAGAAAAGCTTGATGTCTCTTAGCCAAATGAATAGAAAAGGGTAAACTGGCAAGACAGAAATCTTTTAAGCAATAGCCATTCTCCTGCAGCCAAATACCACAGACAAAAAACTGTGGCCACACCCACACTAACAAAGGCTAGGTAGAGAACCTAGACTGCCACCTTCTTCATGTATAATGAGATTCTCTAACCCACCCACCCACCCATCCCTCCTGGAGTGGTGGGAAAAAAGATTGCATAGGAGCTGAAATTTCCAGTTCTACCTGGCAATAACAAGGTGCCCTTTCCCCTCCCCATTGGGGTAATGTCATAAGTGGCCTGGTAGAGAGGACTTTCACCACCATCCAGAGGCAAACAAAGTCACATCCTCATGGTAAAGCCACCTGGAGAGTAGTAATGAGGCACCCCTATTCTTTCTAGTCAAATATATACCAGTGGAGACTTGATGGAAAATTAGAAATCCTATCCCTGCCTAACAGTAATAAGGAGCCTCTCCTTTCAGATGTCAAATAATAAGGTGGTATCCCCTTGTCCCATACCAGAATAGTGTCAGGGGGAGACAGGTAAAACAAGTTTCAGATAAGGTCCAAAGTCTCATGTTATCACATGTCAATCGAAAATCACCTGTCATAATAAGAAGCATGAAAACCTCAAACTGAATTTAAAGCCAACTGTAGATAATACATTTGGAGATGACAGAGAAGTTAGAATTGCCTAACATAGATTTTAACGCATTCATCATAAAACTACTTAAGTGAGTGATTGCAGCTATGCTTAAAACAAATTTCAAAAAAATAAGTTTCAACAAAGAAACAGTCTGAGCAAATAAGCAAATGATATAAGTAATCATATTGAGGTTTTACAGCTTGAAAATACAAAAATAAAAACTGGCAATGAATGGAATAAACAGCAGAATGGTAGAGGAAAGAATCAGTGAACTGGAAAATAGAAAAATAAGCATTATCCAGTCTGAACATAGCAAAAAAGTACTAAAAACAACAAAAAAAGTTGAAAGTTCCCGTACTTGGCAAGACATATAAGCTTATATAATTTGAGAAGTTAAATGTATTCCAAACAGATAAACCCAAAGAAATCCACTGTCAAACTCTGAAAACTAAAGACAAAGGAAAAGTCTTGAAATCCACAAAAGAGAAATGACATCTTACTTATAGGGGAAAAGTAATTCAAATGACAGACTTTCACATCAGAAATCATGCAGGCCAGGAGAAAATGGCATATTTTTCAAATACTGGAAGAAAAGAACTGTCAAACCACAATTGTATACCCAGCAAAAATATTCTTTCAGGAATGAAGGGGAAATCAAGACATTTTCAGATGAAGGAAAAATAAGAGAGTTTGTCATTAGCAGATATACCTTAAAAGAATAGCTAAAGGAAGTTCTCTAAACAAAATGAAATAGTAAAAGAAGGAATTTTAATATATCAAGAAAGAACAAAGAACATGGTAAGAAAAATATGGGTAAATGGAATATACTTTGCTTCTTCTCTTGAATTACTTTTGAAGCAAAAATATTTAACATTGTCTGATAGTTGTAAATGTTTGCTGAGAAAATATATAAAGCAATTATATTATAAATGAGGAAGGATAAAGGAAAGTAAAGAGAATTAAGGATTCCACAGTATACTTGAACTAGTAAAATGAAGACAGCAGTGGGCTGTGGTAAGTTATGTACATATAATGTAATACCAGTAGCAGCCACCAAAAAGCTGTACAGAAGTACACTCAGAAAATACTAGATAAATTAAAATGGAATTCTAATAAAAAGTTCAAATAACTCACAGGAATTTAGAAAAAATAAAACCACAAAAAATAAAATGCAGACATAAGCCCTAACTCATTAGTAATGACATTAAATGTAAATTATCCATATATCAATTAGATTGATAGAAAGTTAAATAATTATTTGACTATATATTATCTACAAGAAACTCACTTCATTTATGACAGTTTAAACAGGCTGAAAGTAAAGAGATGGGAAAAGATACATCATGCAAACATTAATCAAAAGAAAGCAAGAGTGGCTATGTTAATATTAAGTAGACTTGGTACTAAAAAAAAAAATTACCAGACAGGGGCATGATGTTATGATAAAAGGGTCAGTCCTTCAAGAAGACATAACAATATAAACGTGTATGCACCAAAGAACAGAGATGCAAAAATATGTAAATTAATAACTAATATAACTGGAAGAAGAAATAGACATTCACAATTGTAGTTGGAAATTTGAACACTTCTCACTCAACAATTGATAGAACTAGACAGAAAATCAGCAAGAATATAGTCTGATGTTTAACAAAACTTGTATAGGATTTGTATGCTCCAAGCTATGCAATACTAGTGAAAGAAATCAGAGAAGATATAAATAAATGTAATGATATCATGTTCATTGATTGGAAGATCAACATAGTAAAGATATCAAGTCTCTCCAAAATGATATGCATATTTAACACAATTCTGTTAGAATCCTAGCAAGACTTTTTTTTCCTCTAGCAAGATATTTTGTAAGTAAAAGTAAGTTTATCCTAAAACTCATGTGGAAAGGCAAAGAACCTGAATACAAGAAAATGATTTATAAAAAGAATAGAATAAGAGTAATCAGTTTGCCTGATTTCAATGCTTACTTTATAGCTACAGTTATTAAACCTGTGGTATTTATAAAGGGATAGACTTAGATCTAGGGAACCCACATATAGACCCATACAAATATTCCCAATTGATATTTTACAAAGGTGCAAAAGCAATTTAATAGAGGAAAGATAGTCTTTTCAGCAAATGGTTTTTGGAGTAATTGAATGTTTATAAGCAAAACAATAAGTTAACCTTGACCGAAATCTGTGCTTTATCCAAGAACAAACTAAAAATGAATAAATTTAGAACACCACTTTTTGAACTGTTAGCAAAAAATCATGCGGACAAATCTTTAGGATCTTGGGCTAGGCAATGATTATAAAAAAAAAACACTGATTAGTTGGACTTCATCAAAAGTTTTTAAAAGTTTGCTCTGCAAAGACCTTATGAAGAGGAGGAAAAGATGAGCGACAGGAAGGGAGAAAATATTTGTCAAGCACATATCTGATAAAGACTAGTATTTCAAATATATAAAGAACTCAAATTTTAAAAAAAGAGACAATCTAGTTAGAAAATTGGTAAGAGATATGAAGAGACATTCCACTGAAGATGATATACAAATGGCAAATAAGCATATGAAAATAATCTTAACATCCATTGATTAGCCATTAGAAATAATGCACAGTAAAACCAAAATGAGATACCATTACACACCTAAATAAATGTAATGATATTATGATAAATAGTTACGAGATCAGCTACTGGTATGGCTGCAGAGAAACTGGATCATTCAGACATTGTCGATGGGATGTAAAATGACAGTCACTCTGTTAAACAGTTTGGCAGCTTCTCATAAAAACTAAGTATTCAGATGCCATGCCGCCCAGCAGTTGCATTCCAAGGCATTTATCACAAAGAAATAAAAATTTATGTTTATACCCAAACTTGTATCCAAGACTAGAAACAACTCAGATGCTGTTCAGTGGTTGAGTGGTGAAACAGTGATATATTCATATTATGAAATAAGAAGCAATGAACTCTATTGTTTTCCATAGCAACCTGGATGAATCTCAAAAGAATTATGCTGATTGAAAAACGCAAATCCCAGAAGATTTTATTTCACTTATATACTGTATTATTTCACTTATGTAATAAACTTTTGAAATGCCAAAAGTTTAGAAGTAAGGAATAGATTAGTGGTTGTCAGTAGTTAAAAAAGGAATGGAGGGGAAGGAAGTCGGTGTGGTTGTAAAATGGCAATATGAGGATGGTGATGGAAATCTCCTGTCCTGATTGTATCTAGTCAGCACCCTATCTGTGATACTGTACTGTAATTTTACAAGATACTACCTTTGGGAGAAATTAAATAACAGGTGCAGGGATCTCTATTATTTATTTCTTACTACTTCATGTTACTCTAAAGTTATTTCAAAATAAAAAACTAATTTAAAGAAAAATGAGTAAAGTGAAAGGTATCTTTTTGTGAAGTTACTGAGACTGAGGTAGAAATGTATCTTGTCTTTGAATACCAAAATAAATTTTGGATTTAATCTTTAGATAATAAGGAACTGAAAGAAATTTTGATTATGCTGTACACCACAAAGTAAATAAATAGTTAGTCACAGTAGATAACATAAATTGTTTTACATATATACTTATGGATTATGAAAGTATTTCACAAGTAACACAAAATATCTTAATGTTTGGAAATTTTTAAAAAGTAAAACCTTAAAAATAGAATTGTGTTGATAATATATTAGTAGTTTAAAAAGTAATAGCATTATGAAATTACTTGAAATAGTCTATTCAGTGAATAGAGGTTAAATTCTAAAACTGATATTATTACGGGAAGTACAACTTCGGCAGATATTGATAGATATTTTTTTTGTAGGTATAGGTTAAAACCTTGGTGTTGTTTGTCAGTACATTGTTTGGATCTCTGATTATGCTTCCACATTGGAGCGACTTTATAAATGATAGCTATATTTCTAAGTCATAGATCTGCCTGAGAATCTGAAGAAAGTTTTGTACCATCTCTTCAAATAAATGGATCATCCACCTCATTTTTCATACATTAGAGTTTACATACCATCAGAGACATATCTTTGAAATCCAGGTTTAAGAAGCCCTATCAGAAGAAAAGTTCCAGAGTATCTGTGTATCATTAATTTCAGTGTGATAGGTGATCAGCCCAAAACAACTGCCTAATGAGCATCTGTTTGCTTGCACAGTACCTATAGCAGCCACCACAAGGGACTCAGAAAGCATTTTTAAAATATCCCATATTGCAAGAGGTTTATGAGATCTAGTTTAAGAAGGAAACTATATTTATGAAATGATTATTAGAAGTGTAAGAATGAGAATAGGGTAGTTTCTGCTTTTGTTAATTACCTTAAGACATTTTCACAACCTATGTAACATTGCCTTTTTTAAAAATTAATTTTTAAAATTTTTCTTCCATTACAGTTGACATACAATATTACATTAGTTTCAGGTGTACGACATAGTCATTAGACATTTATATAACTTATGAAGTGGTTACTCTGATACCATTGCCTGTTTTGGATACGGGAGTCTGAGAGAGAGAATTCTTTATAAATAAATATGAAGAAAGTAACAAAGTGAGATGGGAAAACTAGAGACTATCTGGATTCATTTAAAAACAAATTCAGGCCGGGCCACTGGCTCAGTGGGTGAGCCAGGAGGTCATGGTTTGATAACCAGTCAGGGCACATGCCCAGATTGTAGCTCAATCCCCAATTGGGGGCACCCAGGAGGCAGCCAATCAATAATTCTCTCTCATCATTGATGTTTCTATCTCTCTCTCCCTTTTTCTCTGAAATCAATAAAAATATATTAAATAAAAACAAATTTAGACTTTATGCTGAACTATTGGAATAATGCAGTGAAAACATAGACATAGTTTCTTCCCTCATGAAGTTTACAGTTTTAAGAGGAATAAATTTTTCAGAAATAGAATGAAAAATAACTCATTCTGGGCTGGAGTGTGCAAAAAAAAAAAAAAAGATTTATGATGTAGGTTGCATAGAGTTTACTTGCTAAAAAGTTTTTTTGACCTTGAACAAGTTTCCTAACCTTCTTGAGCCTTATGGGGCTCATCTGTACAGTGGGCATCATAATGAATAATATATTAAGGTTTGGGGTTCAGAGCCTGGCAGTAGTACTGACTACTATTATTATTGGTCTGAATGGCACTAATGAATGACTAGATCAGGATACTCAAAAAAGAAGAAGCAGAATGTTAGGGGATGAAGCCCAATAGTAAGAAAGTAAGATGGACATTTCCTTACATTTAAGGCAGTCTACTTGCCTGTCTACTATAAAAAATTGTATTGGGAGGTAATAATATGTGTAATTGCAAGCAAAGATAATATCTTTACAAGAAAGTTTTACTGTTCTACTATTTTGTTGATTAGCCTCAAGTAGTTTTTGTTATTGTTTGTTAACATGACAGTTTTTATATGGGGCAGTCTTGTAATATAAAAACTTTGCTTACCAACTCTTATTCATTACTTTTTCAGAGATTGGAAATGCTTATGCTATTTTAAGCAATCCAGAAAAACGAAAACAGTATGACCTCACAGGCAATGAAGAACAAGCGTGTAATCCACAAAATAATGGTAGATTTAATTTCCATAGAGGTTGTGAAGCTGATATAACTCCAGAAGACTTGTTTAATATATTTTTTGGTGGTGGATTTCCTTCAGGTATTTTAATGTTAATTATAAGTATTATATTTTATGAAGCTAGAGATTTTTACTTCCAGATAGGCTATTTAGTGATTTAGCTACCTTCTTTCCTGTATTTCTTACAGCATTATTATCCTGTGATGGTTTCTTATGAAAGTAGAAGAAAAATGTTATACTCATTACTTTTACTATAAGTCTGCCTTTTTCATAGAACATATTTTAATTAAAAAAATAAAGAAATGAAGAGTACCAATATTCTGTATTTTACATAAAGCTTAAGAAAGGATATATATATAAGTAGGAAATTCAGTGATAATGTCTTAGTTAAGTGCTATTATGGTTATGGATGACTATTTAACATTGATTCTCTGGAAAGCTTTGTATATATTTTATTAATGTTATAGATTGCTAATTTTGATATATGTGGAAGTGCTTTCCATTGAAATATTAAAATGTCTGATTTATAGGTTATATAAAAAGTGAGTCGGTTTTAAAAATTATATTGGAATAGAAATAATTACTTAAACTAGGCTATCAAAGTAAAATATTATAGAGTACTACTAAATGAATAGATTTTATAATACTAGTATAAGTATTATTATGCTAGTTTATATTTACTGTGAGTTGTATGGAAATTAATTTTCTTTAAGAGCAGCTTCTCTAAGGTGTTTATAATTAAACCTCCAGTCTTTTTTACAACATTTCCTTAAGGTTCTCAGTTAAACATCCCATTCAAAATTCAGAGAACTTTTATAAACACAGCGATATAATTTGATCTGGTGGCTCTGTCTGAATTTTTCTGAGAAAGATGGTAATCATAGATAGGACATCTTATAAAGAATCCTTGAAGGACAGAGAATGTGTAAATACAAATTAATGACTACAAATATAACCTATATTTTTAAACATTAGGATATATAATTACATCTCAGAAAAAATATTCAGAATAATAATTCTGACTAAAAATATGCTAGGAACAATTAGATATCTTTCAGGTAGTAGTGAATTTTCTGATAGTATTTTCACAGTTCTTTTGCCTTTGTACCATAGCTTGTTTTGTCAGTTGTAGCCATGTCTGGTTGGTCACCTTATTTGAAAACAACTTGAATATCCATCAGAAGGAGAATATTTGAATAAATTGTGGCTTACCTCTACCATAGTGTATTCTACAGCTATTTTTAAAAAAATAATTTTTGATTTTTAGATATATTTGTGATTAGTTGATAAATGCAGAATGCAGGGTTTCAGAGTAGTGACCAAGGTTCATAAAAGCAACCAACCACAAAAAATGTTCTCTGTGTATGCATATTAGGGAGGAACTTATATTCAAGTTTTCATAAGGAGAGAATTCTACTTTACTTGAAAGGAAGCAAAGTCTGGGAAGAATCATTGCTGTTTCCTTTCACCCTTCACTCACAAATGAAGAAGGCAATTAAGCATTCACTGCTCAAACATGTATTATTTTAGTAATTTTTAAAAATTAAAATATGAATAAAACAAAGTATTTTCTTTGTAAAAGAAAATATAATTTTTTAAAATCATAATTGTCCTCCCTAATTTAACCTTGCTTTTAATTTTCTCTAGGTAGTGTACATTCATTTTCAAATGGGCGAGCTGGTTATAGCCATCAACATCAGCATCGGCATAGTGGACATGAAAGAGAAGAAGAAAGAGGCGATGTATGTTTATGATATGAGTAGAAATTATAAAATGGCAAATTTCAGCTCAGGAAAAGCAATTAGAGTTGTCTGAAAATAGAGCAAGTTTTTCTAAAAGGAAGTAGTGAGTTTTCTCTTACCAGAGTTGTTCAATAGACACAAGAATATTCCTTAGAGATATTAGGGGAGCAGGAGGGTGGTTGGGCAATATGAAACCTTTACATTTGGTATTCTATGATTCTAATGAAGGTAACCTGCAGTGTGCATATTTTGAAGGTTACTTTTTTAAAAATATATTTTTATTGATTTCAGAGAGGAAGGAAGAGGGAGAGAGAGAGAGAAACATCAATGATGACAGAGAATCATTAATCGGCTGCCTCCTGCATGCCCCCTACTGGGGATCGAGCCCTCACCCGAGCATGTGCCCTTGACCAGAATCAAACCCGGGACCTTCCAGTCCCGCAGTCCAACGCTCTATCCACTGTGCCAAACCAGCTACGGCTTGAAGGTTACTTTTCATTGTTAGTCCTAAAGAATTTAGAATTTATACTGAAAAACTTAAATTGGATGTAACAGTTATACCTTATTGCATACAACAATTAAATCACATGAAGTGGAAAGAGCACTAGACTAGAAATTAAAAGGCCTAGGCCCCTACTCTGCCATTCAAGCTTCCAATGCTCTACCTTCAAATCCAGAGTAGAAATGCAACCTGTTGCCTATTGATAAGAGTCTGTGGGTGCGAGAGAAAGAAGTTCTCATCTGTAAAGTAAGATCAGGTTGTTTCAGTGTTTTCCAAATCAGGATCCCTAGGTGAAGCACCTGGAAAGCTAAGTTTTTAAGAATCACCTCAGGAAGTTATGTTCAGGCAGATTTGAAAGCACTGAACCAGATGATCTTAAATGGCCCTTCTGCCTATAAAAATGCATGACAACTGTTGGATTATTGACAGCTACAGTTATATTATAATTTGTTATTCTTTGATTATTTTTTACAGGGAGGCTTTTCTGTGTTTATCCAGCTGATGCCCATTATTGTATTGATTCTTGTGTCATTATTAAGCCAACTGATGGTCACTAATCCTCCTTATTCCTTATATCCCAGATCGTAAGTAGCTAAGTGAAGTTTTGTAAAAAAGAATTTTTGTTTTTATCTGGCTTTCATTAAAAGGCCTTGTGATTTTTTTTTAAAATTTTTAAGTGCCAAATCTTCTATTACTACAAGTATACCAGGTTTTTAAATGTCCAGTGTTTAAAATAGTTAAGTGATAAATTTATATATGTTGTTAGTTTACATCTGTTCCATTGTGGATAAGGACAGTGCTATATTTGAACTTGTTAGCAATTTCATGTAATAAGTAATGACATTAAAGGCAAAAGTACTTTAAAAGACAAAAATAGAATTGTCATAATCTTACATAGGTTTGTGTTTATTAAGGAGGAAATGATTTCAGTCTTCTGTTTGTTAAATATTAAGTAAAAACATATTTGTTATCTGAAATATTTTTTCATAATGTGCTTGATATATGAGGTCCATACATAAAAGCAACTTAATGCAGCATCTACTCTAGAAAACTTTAGTGTAATACAATGAACATATAGGAAGCTCTGTAAAATCCTACTGCCAGTGATTTTACAGTATTAAAAACATTGGTCTAAAAACAAGAAATAAATTTATATTTCTTCCAAATAAAATTTTTATTAACTAAAAATTGAGAGAACTTATAAGAACATAGTATATTAAAATATGATTACTTTTTTATTACATGATGGTAATAGTTGTGAATTTGAGATAATGTAAATAAGTGATTACCAATAATTTTAATTCTTTTTAATTATTTTTGTTAGCTTGGTTTATAGTAGCAGATCAACATGTACAATTTTAATTAAAAATAATGATCAAGCATTTCTTTTACAGTGGATCAGGGCAAACTATTAAAATGCAGACAGAAAACTTAGGTGTCGTTTATTATGTCAACAAGGACTTTAAAAATGAATATAAAGGAATGTTATTACAAAAAGTAGAAAAGAGTGTGGAAGAAGATTATGTGACTAATATTCGAGATAATTGCTGGAAAGAAAGACAACAGAGTAAGTTGATCAAATGTTTAACCTTTAACTTATTCAAAGTCTTGGGAAGTGATTACTGCAGATTTTCTTAAAGAATGTTCTAGAATTGCCTAGTATATAATCAGAACTCAATTCTTAAATGAGACAGTATGTTTTAACGTACCTGTGGCCTGTAACAATTCAGCATATAACAAGGACTTAAGTGGTATTTGTGTTACCTTTGTCATCAATAAATATTTGGTTGAATAAGTGAATAATATCATCATTTGGACAATTGTTGAAATTGAATGTGGACTATGTATTAGGTCAGCGGTTCTCAACCTGTGGGTCGAGACCCCTTTGATGGTCGAATGACCCTTTCACAGGGGTCGCCTAAGGCCATCCTGCATATCAGATATTTACATTACGATTCATAACAGTAGCAACATGACAGTTATGAAGTAGCAAAGAAAATAATTTTATGGTTGGGTCACAACATGAGGAAGTGTATTTAAAGGGCCAGAAGGTTGAGTACCACTGTAGGTGGTATGATATCATTATTAACTTTCTGAATTTGAAAATTGTATTATGGTTATGTGAGAGAGTGCAATTGTTCTTAAGAAAAATATGCTAAAGTAATTAGGAATGATAGGTCATGATGTCTGTAACTTATTCTCAAATGGTTCTATAAAGTATTAATAACCACCACAACAGTCACAAGTTTTTATTGTAGAAACAGTAAAAGCAAAATTGACAAAATGTGAGGTTTGAAATTTTCAAAATAAATTCCAATAAATTCAGTACATCTATCTATATGTTAGTGATTTTGAATAAAGATGGAAGTGGGAGGGGCTCAGTATAACATTTATTAACCCATTGATTGAATGTTTTATTAGTTAAGTAAAATGAGATTATCTTCTTTTTAACTTAATACAATCAAAGAGATTTTTGGCCAATGAATATTCTTTCAGTGTTTTTCTGTTTTGGAGTCACTTCTAACACTCTCTAATGCTTAAATTGGTAAAATAGGTGTTTTATGAAATACAATAAATAATTTGAGGTAATGGAAAGAATATTAGACTAGGATTGGGAGATTTGGATTGGAATCCAGGTTCTGCCATTCACTAGCCCTCTGAACTTTGAGTTAACTACCTCATTTGGAAAGAATCAGCTGCAAATGGATTTTCTAAGTGCCTCATTTGTAAATATATTAGTTGTTAAATTCAAGCCTGAATGATTGAATAAAGATCATTCCTGAAGATATTTAAAAATAGAAAACACTCTTACTTTGAGTATACTGTTTGTGGTCCTGGCTGATGTCCTCTACTTTGGTCACTGTTTCCCCCTTTTTTTTTGTTACATCTTCTCTAAGTACTGCCACCCTTTCGAAGTGGTACCAAACAGTGAAATGGCTGAGAATAACAGGAAAACAAGGAAAACTCTGAAGAATGTTTGATACCTACTTCATTTATTTTTCTTTAGTAATGTATTCCACATACTGAAGGCAGCCTCAGAAGTACTTATTGCTGAATGTCACTACGATGATTGTAGAGGAAGCTTTTTTCTCCTTTGTGTTCCTTCAGTACAGTTATTGTATATATATTTTTTAAATTCAAGCAAACTCAGAACAGATTTCAAAATTTTCTACTTCCAAGTCTTGGAAATAATTAATGTGAAACCTTAATAAAAGGTCACAGCAAAAACAACCAGTAGCAGAATAGCATATGGATTCAAGATGCTGCTTTAGAGCAGTAGTTCTTAAACCATTGGGGACAGGAGTGGAGGGAAAAGGTTGACAGGACTCCATCTTTGTTTCTCTTCCAGAGCAGTTCTGTGTTTGTTTTACATGCTAGGTTTCCAAGTAGCTTTTAGGAGTAGCACTTGGACTTATTTAAAAAAAAAAAAGTCAATTAACAGAAGTACATTGAAAGGTTTCTATGAAACATCATTTGTGTTAAAAAAAAAAACAACTTAAATTATTATTTACTTAGCAAAATATTTTTGTTTATTAACAGAAGTAGATATGCAATATGCAGCAAAAGTGTATCGTGATGAACGACTTCGGAGGAAGGCAGATGCCTTGAGCATGGATAACTGCAAAGAACTGGAGCGGCTGACCAGTATTTATAAAGGAGGATGAACTGGAATTTTATTTATATCTTTTAGCATACTATTTATTTTTTCTGTGAGTTTAGTTTCATCATGAGAGCTAAAGAAAAAGATTTGTTGTTAAAAACTAAACTGAATAGTTGGTCCCTGAAATTTTGGACTGTTTATGACCTACTGACTCCTTTAAATAGTAATAAACTGAAAACTAAAATCAATATTTTAGTTATGCTTCTGTAATTATTTTCACTTTAAAAGCTTTTATGGTGACTAACAAAAATGTCTCAAGAAAGGATTATCACACCTGTAGCAGTTTTCAGTTTTAGTGATTCTCCATTTTTCCCCTTGTTATGTAAATATTTATGAAATGATCATTTTGTGTACATATAAGTTATTGCCTTTTTATTTAAATTCTTTGTGTTTAGCTCCATGAGAAACTTCAGTTTAAATTGATGGAATAAATGTTCTGTGACAAAATTACATGTTACTTGTCAGATGTTGAATGTGTAGAGTTTAAACACTGAAACTTTTTCAAAAAGAAAAGGAAAAACAAAAGATGTTTAAATTAATTTTGTGTAAAATCTTGTAGCATTATTAGCTATTTTAATATTGCCATTATATTCCAAAATATATATTGAGATAAATGAACTGGTGTAGAGTATCAATTTGCTGTTTATTTAGTTTTATGAATTGCTAAGCCATGCATAGAAATGAAATGCTATACTGATAGATTTTAAAGAAAATATGAGGAAATGGCTATATAGATATTAAACAAAATGGGTCTTCAACAGTAAATTGCATTTATGTCATTTGCAATTCCAATTATTAAAATACCCCCTAATGTTCATATACAGGGGAGGGCAAAAGTAGGTTTATGGTTTTAATATAAATAAATAATACATAATTAATGAATAATAACATAAGAATAAACTTTTGTGTACTCACAACTATAAACCTACTTTTGCCCACCCTTGTATATGTCTTTGAAAGCTGCTAAACTTTATGAAGAGAACCAACATGTTTCCTCCACCCTCATGGAAATTTGCAGTTTCTTCTTAGTGATAATTTAAGCAGAATCCAAAAGTAAATGGATTCTTCTACAAATAAATAATAGGAAAAACTACTACTTTGCTTTGTGCCTTTTAACCTGATTGCCAACTCTTAAATACATAAGTAGATTACAGCACACTTATTTGATCAGGGCATGATCTGTTTGGCCACATGCAACAGTGAGCAGAAATACAGCAGCAGATAGAATAATTTATAGCAAGTTATCCTTATAAAATTCTGAGGTAAAATCTATTCACCATTGAGAATTCAATTAATCCATTAGGAATAAGCTCCTTGTAGTTAAATCCATAATATAAATTTGAGAAATCAGATGGAAATTGAAGTTTTATTGCCTATATTGGGTATGAAACTAGTTGATTTCTAATCTATGTTTAACATAGTAATAATTTTGCTTCATTCTCAGTTAATGGAACATGAACACATCTTTGGTAATTTTTGTGTGTGTGAGAGAATGCTAACTAAAGTGGCAGTATTCCTTTGTTTAAAGATTTTTTTTCTGAATGTAGTCAATTTATAGCATCTGTTAAAACTTTTAAAATGACCATTCTTTAAAAAATGTTCTCTTGTATCCCCTTTTCAGATGAATCAATAGAAATACCTGATTGAATTAGTAGTTTAAACTAAACAATATATTGTCCTAGGAAAATTGGACAGCTTAACTTTCTTTTAGAAATGCCACCTTTAAAAAAAAATAGCAGTGCTTAAAAGAAATACAATTAATACTCTGGTTTCTCTTCAGATCGCATAAATCTTTCGCCTTTTAAAAGAAATACAATTTCAAATATTTTCTTGAGCCTGTACAATGAATTTTTTTAAAAGGCCACAGCATTCTAATTAACTTTGAAAGTTCATATGCATCAGAAAACTTATGAAGATTTTCATCCATTTATTTTTCCTTTTTTAAAAAAAATATTTTGATTTTTTTTTACAGAGAGGAAGGGAAAGGAATAGAGAGTTAGAAACAATCGATGAGAGAGAAACATCGATCAGCTGCCTCTTGCACAACCCCTACTGGGGATGTGCCAGCAACCAAGATACATGCCCTTGACCGGAATCGAACCTGGGACCCTTCAGTCTGCAGGCCAACGCTCTATCCACTGAGCCAAACCAGCTAGGCTATTTTTCCATTTTACTGGGATATTTACACGATTGTGGTAACAAGTCATACATGGCTTTTGGACAGTATTACATTTCAGTTTCTTTTCTACATTCTATTATATTTCATAAAATGTTCGGGGAAATGTGTTTGATAAAATTTTCGAACCGTGGGAAATGACTGAGTGCCTGACAGCATAAGCTACATATAAAATATGCAAATAAAGATTAAGTCCTTAATGTTACCTGTATCATGGTGTAAAGGCCCAGCCAAGTGTTAGAATTTTTGGTTAATTCTACAAAATAAGAAGACGTTAGCTATTTTAACACATTGCAGACGGATCATGAGAATTCTCGCTTCATATTACACAATGTTTTACAAAGTATCATACTTTAAAAAGATGTTAGCTTGTAAGAACATGTAATAAATAACTTCAAAATGCAATGGGTATTTAATTTTAAAGCATGCCTTTAACATTTATGTAAAACATTTTTTGTACTCGTTCAATAGGAACTTATCTGGTCACTGGGTAAAGCTAGCAATAAAACTACTGGTCCGCAATGTGTTAAGATGTAAGATTTTCATATTTTTTGCTACTTTTAAAAATCCAACATTTTGTCATCTTAGTTTTACCTACATGAGCCTTGCAATTTAATTTGAAAACTTGTACTGTTCATTTTAATCATTGCCTAATAGCCCTCTTTAAGTATTGCTTTACTAGCTTTTCTTACTGGTATTTTAGAAGTTTGGCAGCAAGTATATTTATTAATGATTTACATTTTTATCCTTCTTTACAACACACACATAAACATTATCCTTGTGAGGATGTGGGGGAAAGTAAATAATACCTTTTCTTCTATTTTTTTTTTATTCCTTAGTTCTCAATTAGACAGGTGCTAGACATTTGTACGTTTCAGAATTTATTTTAATGAAATGATAATTCTCAACAATGAGAAATTTCAAAGTATAATCCATCTAATAAATGAAAACAATAATTTTAGAAACAGATTGCATTTGAATGCTTAAATAAGTAGTTGTTTCATAATCATTACATGCTTGCTTATGATTTACAAAGATTTGGTAGAGAAAAGGTCCTTAAGGCATATATATGCCAAGGCATTAAGCCAGTCTGCCTTTGTATCAGCTCAGGTGTTCACATGAACAGGAATGTAAAATTCCAGCCCTTTACTTTAATTGCACTTTTATGCTTAAGTTTTCTTCCTGTTAACTCTTCAGTTACACTAGTATGTAAAGTAGTTACCAAGAAATATGATTAACATCTTGATTTCCTTTGTTGGTCTCCATTATTTTCAAGTGCAGCTGTTAATACCCTTGACATGTTAATATTACCTAATAATGGATTCCTACATATTCATTAAAAGTAAATTTCCCACTTTTTTTAAGGCAGTGAAATATTTTTTGATGTTGGCCTGAGGACCAAATTAGCCATTTTTTCCAGTTCGGTAAGTATTAAGTCAGAGGACTAAGTGGTTCAAAAGGAAAATTAGTGCGTTTATTTAGCTTCCCCATATGAAGCTTGGGTTTACTACTACCCATATAACTGTCTTTATACTAAGTGAAGCAAACTAAAATGGCATTCATAATCTTTTTTCTTATTAGAATAGAAAAACTTCCAAAAATGAACAATGAACCAGAATTTTAATCTTTCCTAAATAGCTAAAAAGGCTTGTCTTTTGGCCACAATGGATTACTGCCTAGTTAAAATCCATAAATTTTTCTATAAACCAGTGAAGAGGAGTCATCTGATAATAACTTCCCAAAATCTTTTAATTGTATTTTTTAATTACAAAGAAAAAGTGGGTAGAAGAGGATCTTCAAGGAATTCTTGCATATTTCTTTAATAATCTGGGAGGCAATACAGTCCTAGAATTCAGGTTTCCTTTTTGGTTTTATTACTATTTAAATAGGTACTTTCATATAAATGGAAACATTTTCCCTCAAACATCAATTCAAAACATACTCCTTATATTAAGGATTATGTAACCACATTTTTTTGTAAGTTCCCTGTAACTTTTTCCTGTGGTACGTGATTATTTTATTATCTGCTGGTTTGGGGGCCAATAGATTTGTGAATAGTCTGTGGATGTGTCCATGTATAGTTGTATATATTTTCCAGCTAATACCTCAAATGTGTGATTATTTTATACCACACTATGTTTGCACAGAGCAGAGCTTCCATTAGCCGTGGATATTCTTTGAAAGCAGTTCACAGAATTTCATTGGTGGGAATTCTTTCATTGGTGTAATATTTTTCATATTTTCAAGTTTCCTATTGTAAGGCCCATACTTCATATATAATTGTGTCTTCTATATCTAGCAATCTGGAAATATGTAGGTGGTAAGAAGTGTTTCTTGGAATGTCTTAGTTTAGTATGTTATTGAAAATTGGGATTACTGGTTGGTTGCCAAGCTGTCTAGTAACTGCATAACAGATGACGCCTGGCATGAATATGAACAAGTCTCCTTCACTTCAGCACAGGAATCGGGACTTTCCCATCTGAGAGTTGCCATTTAAAAGCACTTCTAAAATGATAGGCATTTTCCAGTGACATTGGAGTATGTTAAGCACCAATTTCAAAATGAATTGTTTTAGTTGGATAACTATGCCAATGAGAATAAACTCACATAAATGATATTTTATAATTTATTTGTATTAAGAAATGCTTCTTACCTATTTTTGTGTTTGTTTTGTTTTTGAATTGCTACATAAGACTTTCCATTTAAGTTTAAGTCATGTGTCTTTAAAAGCTGCAGGTAATTTTCAAGGTGTGGTAGGATTTTAATGGAAGCCTTGTATTAGTTAAATGAAGTGAAACTGGTAAAGGAAATCTTTGTCTATAGTGCACTCAAGATTATAAGATTAGATTTAAATGAAATGTCTGATTTGTAAAATATTTAATGTTATATCAGACTTAAATTTTTTTTGAGAACTCTGTTAAAGAATGAATTTTAATGAATGTTCTGAATGATTTGATTTTTTTCTTTCAGTCTCTGAAGTTTATCTCAGTATATGAATAAAAAGGTCTGTTCTCACTCTACAGCATTTGTTTTATCATGTTTTATATTCTTAATATGCCCTTTCTTTCAACCATTCAGTAAATGAATGAATGCCTAGTATCCCCAGGGAGGGAGCTGAGTGCTGGGAATTAATCACTGAACAGGACAAAAATCCTTATGAGGTCTATATCTAACAAGGAAGATAAATGTCAAGTAAATGACTATGATGAAAGCCACAGAAAAATTACGAGGTACAATGAGAGCATATATCTAGAAGACTTAACCTACTTTGGGAGGACCAGGAAAGATTTCTCTGACAAAGTGAGTTGAAGCTGAAACCTAAAAGATGAGAGCAGCAGTAAGGTGAACCCTAGAGAAATGTTTCAGGCAGAGTGTGGTAAGTTGATAAAGTCATAGGAACTTCACAGCAATGAAAACAAACTTATGGTTATGGCATAAGGAAGCCAGGGTAAGTTAGACAATTAAGATAGGAGTCAGATTCCATAGGACCATATATAAACCATAATGGTGATAACTGGGCTTTAAGGAGAAAACCTTTGTGATTTTTAAGGAAGGACTTAACATTATGAGATCTGAGTTTTTAAAATATCATTTTGGTTGCTGTGTGAAGACTGGAGGGCAAAAGTGAATGTAGGAAGGACAGGAAATTGTCAAAGGAGAGGTGATCATGGCTTGGACCAGAGTAGGAATATAAATAAGTAAATTATTTTGAGATATAAACAAGGCAGAACCAAAAGAATAATCAAATTGAGTTTGGGATAAATGGAGGCAGCAATTAAAAACTTCAAAAATTTGGCTATAAAAGTAGAGGAAAAGGGTGGTAGCTGGAAATGTGGTTTTATAAGGCCTTTTTTTCTTTTATTACATAAGACCTTAATATTTATTACATAGGAAAACTCACTAATTTTTTATTTTGATATAAAGGGCCAAGTAGAAAGTGAAAATGAATTTACTCTCAGGATAAGAGAAAAACGTAGAACCCCAAGGCAGGCTTGAATGCCATCATTTAAGTTAGGAGACTAGAGTAGGTGAGGGCATAAAATTAATGGAGCTGTGTCCCAGATGCTAAGGGTTTAAATAAGGGAAAGGAAATGATTTTCAATCAGGTCATTTGCTATGGAACTGCTAAATTCACTTATAATAATGAAAGTCATTTGTAACATATGTACCATTTTATCTTCTCAGGAATAATAGAAAATAAATATCCAATTCTTTTCATCATGTCTTGGGCTAGAGTTAATTCTTTTTGTACTCTTGCTAGGGATTGGAACTGAAGACCAGTCATAAACAAGTTCCCCTCGACTTCATTTTCCTTCTATCTACTGTAGGTTTTTGTAAAATGTGCAAACAAGCAAGGCTCCAAATAAAAAATAGCATTCCTTACAGGCACAGCCTTCTAATTCAAGAGCCTGTGAAAGAAGGTTGTCCAATGTCTGCATATTGAGGTGCACAGATAGATAACTGTGAGAACTCCATAAAGACCATGGCTCCTCAATTCACTTTAGACAAGGCCATGAGTTAAGAGCAGTGGGTGGTGTTAAGTCCGCACCAACAGGAGGCAGGCAAAGAGATCCTGTTAGAGTTTAAGAAATTTTATTACATTCTCTCACAGTGGGCTGAGACCAGTATATCCGTGTCAGCAAGCAAGAGTAGGGAGGGTGGGATATCTGTGTCTTGTGAAGGTCCCCAGGAACCAGATGCAGGTGCAGGAAGTCAGGTCTAAAGCCGATTTTCTCAGCCGGTCAGCTTTCTCTGTGACACCTGAAATAAGAATAACAGGAAAACCGCAGAGAGCAGGAGATCCAAGTGGGGTATAATGGAAAAGAACTGAGTGCAGGGGAATGATTCAGAATATGCCTAGCATTCTAACCTTTTATTTTCCTTCTGTGAACTGGGGCTGACGAGGGAGGTTGATCTCATTCTTCTGTAGCTTCTTCCTGCTCAGGTGGGGCGTAGAGCTGTCCCTACCTAGTTAGGGACTGAGGGAGGGGATGATATCTAGTGTAGGGCTGGAGAAGCATTATTTCCCCTATGGATCTTAGTGATAGCCTGGATGTAGTTTTGGAGGGAGGAAGAAATGGCTCTTAGGATGCATGAGCCAAAGATCAGTGCCAGAAAGAACATTAAGAGGGATCCAACTAAACGTAGAAGCCAAGAGGTCCAATTTAGATTCTGTGGCCAGGTGCCCCAGGATTCTGAAAGCTGTCAGAGTTTTTGTGGCCCTATCATCTAGTTTGTCCTTCCTGGCCCAGAGTAAGCGGTGAGAACCTTAAAGGACTGGTTATTAGGGGCAATGTCTATCTCAGGGGTGATAGACTAGGGTACAGGTCCCAGTCCAGTTGGCTGGGAGACAGAGATAGGTATTGGTACCACACAGTAACAAGATTCCTTGATTTTTTAAGCAGAAGGTTTTTTCGATGGTGAAGAGGTGAGTGAGCTTGTTGTTTTCATTTTCCCAAACAGAAAGAGTTCCAGCTAAGGTTGCCCCCGTAAGGAGCTGAAAAGGGCCTTCAGGATTGACCTGTGTAGCCCCTGTGGTGGTATTCTCAAAAAATATATATTTTCTGTCAGTGTCTACCCAAAATTTGGAGTGTGTGAGGCCATAGGAGGGGATTTGGCGGCAGTTAGAACGTAATTGTGATTTGCAATCCTGCCAGGGGAAGTAGTTAATGCAGGAAAGAGGTCGACCTGAACAGAACTGGGAAGTGTCAGTTGTTGGGAAGGTTGCTGAGATGGTAGGCCAGGCTGAGAATTGAACAGGTTTTGAGAAGTAGGCTGTTTGGGTAACTATATAACTTGCCCAACGCTTGAAAGAGGGCTGAATTTCAAGAGTAAAGTGGCATAGGCGTTGATCAAGATATCCTAAAACCTTTCCTGCAGGGTGTGTCCTGTTGATGCAGAGAGGGGCCTGAGATACTATGACGGTGTTGGTTGTTATTGGTCTTAAGATGGGGACTTTGTTGGAGGAGTGCTCAGTTATGTTGTTTAAGTATGACTGGAGTAACTGTACGGCCCTGCCTGTGAGTGTTCCTTTAGTCATTTCTGTGATTTTGAAGTTATAAATTTCATCGAGGTGCATGAGTTGGAATGGGAGTCCTCCATGTACCTTGTAGTGGAAGGATAGACTGGAGTCGGCCCATGTATGTAGGGAGGCTGGGATTGCCGTGTAGCTAGCTGAAAAGAGGGGAAAACAGGTTATAATGAGGAGGTGATGTGTTAGGTCTAGGGTTCTAGAGAGATAGTGAGGACTTAGGAGGTTTTTTAGAGGTATGGGGTAAATCTGTGTACAGAGTAAGGGGAGAAGGATTAGGGAGATCATTGTACAACCCTAAGTGTTAAGCGTAGTTCCAACCAGGTGACATAAGGTAATGGTACATCAGAAGATCAAGGATGATAAGGATGACCCACAGGAAGACCAGGCACTAGAAGAGGGGAGATCTTATAGTGTCTTGGTCAATCATGGGGCCAGGTTTAACCAGGTTGTAATCTGTTCCCAGGAATAGTCAAGAAAATCCTCTGGGAGGAACGTGTCCCACAGGAAAGACAAGAGGTACGATTCCGTGGGGGTGGGGAGTGGATGCTGAGAGGGAGAGGAACAGCTGCTATGAGGTGCAGAGAGTGAGGCAGGGACCAGTACAGACAGAGCAGTGAGGGGCAATGGGGGGAGCCTGGCTTTTAGGGGATTAGGTAAAGGTCCGGGACTTACAGTTCCTTGGGAATTTTTGTGAACTTGAGGCGAGCTGGTCCGAGGCTGACACTCCAATACAAACGGACTGGTGGAGCTGGGGGTGCAGGGGCTCACTTCAACCTGGAGGAGTGGAGTGAGGAAGGACAGCCCTGTAACTTGGCCGCCTTCGTGTGGTCAGAAGTACCTGGTGTGGGCCGGTCCACCTGGGCTTTAGGGTCCCCCGGCTGTTGGATGCTGGAAGCATGTCCAGTCTCCCAGTTCCAGTGGAGGATCCAGGGGGGAGTGAGTGGCAGGCGTAGAAGCACTGTGTTGGCATGTTGCCCAAGGAGGTGACCAGTGAGGTCGAGGGTGGAGAGAGAATCCCCACAAAGGGCTAGAGGTGGTGGGGACGTGTCCAAGTAGGAAGGGTCTGCAGTGCAGACGCTGGAAAGGGCTGGAGGCTGGGCTGTCTGGAACCAGTGAGATGGGGCTCAGTAAGAAGGCTGAGGGGGTGGAGGAAGGGGTGGAGTCCAGAGACAGAGGGGCAGTGGGAGGAGGGCTGGGGGGGTCAGAGGGGAAGGGAGGGCCTGAGGGGCCGGACAGCCGGGGAAGGACTGACCAGAAGCCTCAGGGTTGCTGGAAAGGGCCAGGGCCGGTGGAAGGGGGCTTTGAGTGCAGGAGGAGGATCTGGTGGGTGGAGTAAGTATGACAAGAGAGAAGGTTGATTACAGAGAGTCAAGAACTGGAAAACTTTACCAAAAACCCTTCATTTCAGTTACACTTACTGTCTTAAATCTATGAGATTTTTTAAAAAATATATATTTTATTGATTTTTTACAGAGAGGAAGGGAGAAGGAGAGAGAGTTAGAAATACCAATGAGAGAAACATCCATCAGCTGCCTCCTGCACACCCTCCACTGGGGATGTGCCCGCAGCCAAGGTACATGCCCTTGACTGGAATCGAACCTGGGACCCTTGAGTCCGCAGGCCGATGCTCAATCCACTGAGCCACACCGGTCAGGGCTCTATGAGATTTTAAAGCCAATGATTACCTAAGCCATTTTCCTGATACATTTCTGTAACAGGGGTAACATGACCGTGACAACCTTAAGGAGGCTGGAATAAAGGTGGGGGGTCAGGCCCGGGCCCGGAAGTGAACCCCAGCCCCGGGCCCGCGGGCGTTCCTGGGGCAAAGCCAGCAAAGCAGAAGGTCAAGTGCCTCTTACCGCAAACTGGAGCGGCCGGTGTGGTCAGGAGGAGCCGGGAGGAGCCCGCAGCCGGGGGTGGGGGTCCCTACGGGCTCCTGTGCATCCTGGGTTCCAGCACCAAACTGTGGGGTCCCTGCCGGCAAGGAGCCAGGCCGAGGCCTCGTGAGAGTTTAGGAAGTTTTATTGCATTCTCGCGCAGTGGGCTGGGCCCAGTGCGGCCGTGTCGGCAGCAACAGGAGGGAGGGGGGGCGCGGTTGAGCCGTGGCGGGTGCCGGCGGCTGCGGGGCGCCGGGTCTAGAGCTGCTTTTCTCAGCCGTCCCGCTGCCTCCTGCGGGACCTGCAATGAGAGTAACAGGGAAATCGCAGGGAGGGCGGGAGCCCCGAGCGGGGCACAGGGGGCCGGGACTGAGCGCAGGGGGAAGGTTCCGGTCACGGGAAAGCCAAGACTAGGACATCATGGGGCTTCTAATAACCGCAACCTGGTGCTTGCTGTGCACACCTTCACATTTCTCCAACGGAAGAAAAGGTTTTATGATACCGCATCCCGAAAACCGAATGGAAACCATACACTCTCTGCGCACCAAAAAAAAAAAATCTCTTCGCTAGACTTACGGTGGCAAAACACGCAGCGATCCGGTTCAAACTTGAACCGCTGGTATCCCAGCGGCCACGCGGCCTGGCGTCTGCGCAGGCGCGGGAGGCAGCAGCCCGCGGAGGGCCGGAGTTGCGGGGCGGGGCGGGGCGGGGCGCGACGCCAGCCCCGCGCGCACGGTGTCCGTTGACCCTCCCCGGAAATGCCGCGTCCCCGGGCGTCGGAGGCGTAGGGAGTGCTTCCTGGAGCACAGAGGAGGTCACAAGTCATGTGACGGCGGCTTGCGGAGGAACCTGTCTTGGAAGCTTGTCCCTGAGGCGGTGGACAGCCACGAACCTTGCTGCGCAAAGAGCCGGGTAACTGGGCCCCTTTGCCGGATGGTCAGGCCTGGGCCCGCGGGTGGCGCGGGCGCTGAGCTGGAAGAGGAGTGGACGGCCTTCCCCTTCGCTGGGGACTTCGATCCAGGGGGCTGGGGAGGTGGAGTGGGCTGAGGCATGTCGGTGTCCGGGAACTCTGGCTCCCTTCGGTGTCCGCCAGTCCTGGAGGCGCGGGTTCTTGCCGCTTGCTAGGGTCGCGGTGGGGCGCGAGGGAATCTTGACGGGAGAGTCACCAGGAGTTTGTTTTTCAGGCGTGGATCTTGAACCCGCGGGAGAAAGGGGTGCATCATGGCGGATGTGAGTTACCCCCCAGCACAGGAGGAGGGAGAGGGTGGAGAGTTTGGAGGAGACTCCTGGGCGGGGAGAGGGAGCACTTCCCCTGTAGAAATTTGTTTTGTTTGGCCCCGCCCCCGTAATTATGTTCTGTAGGCTCTGCAGTGAGCGGCTAATATGAATGGGTTTGCCGGGGTCCTGAGTGGGTCTTGGAATGGGGGTGGAGGACACCAGGGCGCCTGTTCGTACTCCCCAAATCCCGCGGGTATAAGAGGCTCTGAACATTGCCATTTGAGTTTCTAAATTGTGGTTTGCTGCTCGGAATCCTTTTTTTCAGCAGTGGTCATGGTGTCTTTCTAGGTTCCTTGTAGCGATTTTAGTTGATTTCCAACTGACGTCTCTTTAGCGCAGTAACACAAGTCAAATGCTAAGCTTAGGTAGCTTGTGCTAGTTACTAGAAACAGCGTGCATTAATACCCACACGCATGGTGATGCTTTACCTCCTGTTACTTTGCTTACGTACATGCTGGGTGTTCTAAGTATTGAACATATATTCATTTCTTATAACTTTTGCGCGGTAGGCACTGTCACCCCTGTGATGATAAGGTACAGAAAGGTCAAGTAACGGGCCTCAGGTTACACAGCTAGTACTTGTGGAGTCAAGATACCAACTCGGGCAGTTTCGCTCCAGAGTCCATGCTCTTAACCATTACACTAAATAGTCATTCAGCATTAATATGAGTCTGATTTCTTTTCAGATTGCAAGATTATGTGTTTCAATATTAAGCAACATTTACTGCCCTTATCTCT
Source organism: Myotis lucifugus (assembly GCF_000147115.1). Classification (NCBI taxonomy): domain Eukaryota; kingdom Metazoa; phylum Chordata; class Mammalia; order Chiroptera; family Vespertilionidae; genus Myotis; species Myotis lucifugus. The sequence continues at coordinate 96,812 of NW_005871356.1, forward strand.
CCATTTTTGGGTGTCTTCCATTATATTTTTGAGACCTTATTAGTCAGGCATAATCAAATCACTTTCTATTGAGCATCTGCCTTGCAAAGCTTTCTGTCATAAGGGCTGGGGGTGAAATAATGAAGATTGAGGTATAATTCCTCTCCTTCAGAGTTTTACAACTTAAAAAAAATACTATGCAAGGGATCATAGATATGCATACATTACTGTGTGAAAACTTCAAGTGATTACCTCTGGTTTGTGTCTATCAGAATAGCCTGATTGGAGTATTTGGTGGTTGATATTAGCTCTAAATGATGAGTGGCAACTTTTTAAAAAGTAAGAGAGGGAGAATATTACTACTAGAATGAATAATCTAAGCAGACTTAGGGAGAGGTATGTATGGAAGAGCTGTGAATAGTCCAGTTTAGCTGGGGCTAAGGATATGTATGAGGGAGTGGTAGGAAGCAGGGCTGTAAACTTAGTCATAGGCCATGTTGTAGAGCAGCGGTTCTCAACCTGCGGGTCGCGACCCCTTTGGGGGTCGAACGACCCTTTCACAGGGGTCACCTAAGACCATCGGAAAACACATGTATAATTACATATTGTTTTTGTGATTCATCACTATGCTTTAATTATGTTCAGTTTGTAACAATGAAAATACATCCTGCATATCAGATATTTACATTACGATTCATAACAGTAGCAAAATTATCGTTATGAAGTGGCAACGAAAATAATTTTATGGTTGGGGGTCACCACAACATGAGGAAATGTATTAAAAGGTCGCGGCATTAGGAACGTTGAGAACCACTGTTGTAGAGTCTCAAATGTCTAAAGAATCGTCTATAATAATAAAAGCATAATATGCTAATTAGACCGGACTTCCTTCCTTCCGGACAAAGCCACAGTGGTTGGTGGGGGCGGAGGCAGAGGTGGCCACCGCAGGAGTTTCGTGCATTTGGCCTCTAGTTTGTACATAATTCAATGTACAGTTGAGAGCCTTTCAAAGATTGGTTCTGAACCTGGCTGCACAGGGAATCATCTGGGGAGCACCTCCAACCCCAGCATCAGAGTGTGTGTGTGTGTGTGTGTGTGTGTGTGTATTAATGCTCCTCATGTTATCCATAGCAAAGGTTGAAAATTACTGCAATTATGGCTTTAGAGAAGGAGGAAATATGACTCTTGGCACTGTGTAGACTGCATGGGATAGAAACATCAGATGGGTATACAAATTGGGAGGTTAGTGCAAGTCACAAATAGTAAAATGAAAGTAAACCATATGTCCATTGAAAAGGAGAAGAAATCGGTTTAAAAACATTGGACTTCACAGGTGATTTAAAATTGACAAATGTGAGGTTAGGGTTAACTATTACTCATAGTTTCAAACCTGAATAATGGGGTTGGTAGTGCCATTAGTGGGAACAAAGTGATTGTGAAATTTGGAATTTAGATGGCACCATGATAAGTAGAGATTTTCTTGTGTATGTTTAAAATGAGAGGAAAGGTAAACTGGTGGTGATAACATGAAATAAAATGAACATTAAGGTTTGGAGAATTGTAGGGTTTAGAGGTTCAAAACAACAGGTATCGTATTTATCTTTGTAGAGCTCTTAATTGATACCTGCTTGTCAATGAAATTCTCCAGATGAGAGAGTGTAATGAGACAAAGTAAAGTAGTTTTTTATTTCGTTTGTCGTAATTATGTCACATGCTAAACACTTGACATCATATATTTAGTCATGTGAGGAAATTAAATTTCAGAGAAATAAATGAATTTACCCAGGATTGTTAAAGTGATGTGTATACATGGAAAGATATTCATAATATATTCTCAAGTGAACACAACAATAGCACCAGGATTTGAAATAATATGAAAGTATGACGCAATTTTACAGCTAATATATATTTGTGTTTCCCATTTCCAGATATGCTAATCACTTTACATGCATCTTCTCAATAAACTTTAAAAACAATCTTAAGACCTAGGTTCTGCTATTGTCCCTACTCAACAAATAATGAAACTGAGGCTTAGAGAAAAAGGTTAACTTGCTTCAAGTCACACAACCAGTATCAAAATCAGAAAGGGAAAGAAAACACAAACAAGAAAGGTTAGGAATGATGACTGAAGGTCCCTGAAATGTGAATAGGACAGGATCTAGAGAATTAGTACAAGGCATGTTTTTACATGATTTGTTAATGTTCTCTTTCAGGACCTAAAGCGATTCCTGTATAAAAAGTTACCAAGGTAAAAAATTATTAATTTGTCATTAAATAAATTCTGCATAACGGTTAATTTTATGTAGCATTTTGTTTCTTGCTATTTTAGACTAAATATTGTGTGTATATAATGCTGTTGTTTAGCACTTTACCTAACATAGCCCTAGGTAGCATGAATAATATCCTTCGAATTTGCAGATAAATAACATGGGGCCTCGAGAGGTTACAAGAGTACATTTATTTCTCTGTAAAAAAACTTACCAGGAGTAGTTTGAACAGTGTTTGCCTACTTCTTTCCATATACCTTAAGACATATGAAAGCTATATGCTTAAGATAAGGAACAGGCAGCTTTTCTGTGCCATGGCAGATTGGCACGCTCCTAAGTCTGAGTCAGCTTTCAGCGTGTTGTCCAGTGTTGTGAAATATCTCCGCGAGTTCTTTAATAGGAAGCTTGTTTGCCAGTGTCATTTCCTCTGTCAGTTCCATTATCCTTTTCATCACAACCACTTTCTCATTTATGTCACTAAGTCCACCTTCACTAAGTTCTCTGGCTGTACATTTTGTGCAGAACAATGATAATGTCAACCTCTCAGCCAGCTATTTCTTTTCTAACTCCATTTAATTTCTATTCAAATTTCACTTCCAGTATTACCACTTTTCGTTTCTTTGCTATATTTCACCTTAATTGGCCTTATTTCAGTTATTTTTTTAAATATCACTGGACAATGAGATAATACTGCATGTTTTTGTTCTCTGCATAAATCAGACAGATGCTCAGTAATCAATCACCAACACTCTGAAAAAAGTGATGTGACTACTTATTGATCACAATGTGTGTCTGTTATATCAGTTATTTATATAGTAATGTGTGAACTAAAGAGATAGTGAAGTTAGTACTCTATATAATTATTCAGTTAATATATCATACTTACTGAAATTTGACCCATGCTGTTGAGGGGGAATGGTGTTATTTAATCTGGCAATTAAAATGTTTCTAAATTGGAACTTTACAAAAATGAGGGCTTTCTGTATTTGTATTTGCCTTCTTAAAAGTTTAGCATATTGAAAGGATGCTAAAATTGGTGATGGGCAGGGGAATATCACACTGATGACAAAATACAGAAATGGAGGCATAGCTGATATTTGTAAAAACATAATGAAAATCTTTTCATAATGGAAAGAAAATGATTAGTACAAAGTGGTGGTTTTTTTTTCATCATGACTGAGGCTAGTTTAATTCATATTCGTGACCATTTCTTCTTGATGATAGGTTTGCAACCCAAGAGCCAAAATAATGGAGAAATAATATCATTGAGCATTTATAAAGAAAAATATTAGAATACACACTGATTTGTTGCTAGATGTATGTAAGTTAAGGGTTTGGACACAGGCAGCCTAGCTTCAGAGCTGTGGGTCGTCCATGCTCTTAATTGTACTGCTATGCCTCTCAACGAAGTCAGTTTTTTGGTTTTTTTTAATTCTCTGTTAAATATAGTTCTTGTATTTGTATTTTTAAGTCTAGTTGTGACTCAAGCAGTCTCAGGCTTAAATAGTCACAACTTTGTGTTTTAAAATAACCAAATGTTTCATTACTGTATTAATAAAACTAAGTATGATATCTTTGATTACCAATGTAACATTTGCTTTTGGGGGGAGGGGGGATAAAAATGTTTTCGTGCTGGTGTTGCTCAGTCACGGGTCGATTCCCTGTCAGGGTACATGCCCAGGTTTCGGGCTGGATCCCCTGTAGGGGGTATGCAGGAGGCAGTGATTCTCTCTCATCAGTGATGTTTCTATCTCTCCCTTTCCCTTCTTTTCTGAAATCAATAAATACATGTTAAAAAATGTTTTAGTGCCAGGACCGGTTTGGCTCAGTGGATAGAGCGTCGGCCTGCGGACTGAGGGGTCCCAGATTCGGTTCTGGTCAAGGGCATGTACCTGGGTTGCGGGCACATCCCCAGTGGGGGGTGTGCAGGAGGCAGCTGATCGGTGTTTCTCTCTCATCGATGTTTCTAACTCTCTTTCTCTCTCCCTTCCTCTCTGTAAAGAAGCAATAAAATATATTTAAAAAAAAATGTTTTAGTAAGTGTAAGGTTTAGATTTCTACAGATTATTTCATACAATTTATTTCTTCTGAAAGTATAGTGTACCTATCAATGCATTATATATTTTTTCAATTATTAGTAAAAATCTATTCCGGTTATTCTTTGTTGACTGTGTGTAGAATGGAAAACACCTTTTATATTTGTGACCTGATTTCTTTTAAGTGGTTACTTTAAGTATGTGAGTAATTTTTCTACTTTTTTGGACAGTTATCTCGGTGAATTTGAAATTAAAAAGGAGATCTTTTTAATTTCTACCTCCTCTTTTGGTGCTTTAGTTGGCATTTAAGTTAATTACTACGAAAAGAAAAAAGGTAACTATGGTGACACAGATTTTTAAAACATTTTTGTAGTACTCTTTACCTGTTTTTTTAATTTGCTTATTTTTTGAGTAGGCAATGCATTCATAAAATTCAATATTCAAAAGTTAATTGAAGGGCATAGATAGAATGAGAAGTTTCCCATCACTGCCCTTCAGCCACATAGTTCCCCTCTCATAGGCACCCATTGTTACCTGCAGGCAAACATGTATATAAACATACATATTTGCATGTATACACAGAGGTCTCAGACTGCTATAATACAAAGTACCAGAGATTGGATATTTCTTTTTATTTTTATTGATTTCAGAGAGGGAGGGATAAAAACATCAATGATGAGTCAAAATCATAGATCGGCTGCCTCCTGCACACTCCTTTCTGGGGATTGAGCCAGCAATCGGGCATGTACCCTGACTGGGAATGGAACCATGACCTCCTGGTTCATAGATCTACATTCCGCCATCTGAGCCACACTGGCCAGGCTGGATATTTCTTACATGTAAAATGATCAAAATTTATTTCTCCTAGTTCTAGAGGCTGGAAGTCCCAAGATCAGGGCACCAGCATGCCTGGGTTCTGGTGAAGGCCCTCTTCGGGGTTGCAGATTGCAGACTTCTCATATTCTCAGACAGGGAAGGAGAACTAGCTAGCTTTCTTTCTAGCCTCTTATAAGGGCACTAAGTACATTCATGAGGGCTCCACCCTCATGGCCCAATGACCTCCCAAAGGCCCCACCTCCAAATACACATTGGGATTAGGGTTTCAACATATGAATTTGGAGGGTGACAAACATTTAATCTATTGTAATATACACATACAAATGCCTACATCGTGTTGTTGTATAAGTTGCTTCTTGTACACTATTCAAAACCATGTGCCTTTTCACTTAACATCTGTAAGTTTGAGATCAGTCCTTCCCAGTACATGAAGAGCTGCTGCTTTGTTTGCAGAGTATTCCATTGCATTTATGTGTCATAACTTACTTAACTTGTTCTTTTTGATGGTTAGTTAGGTTACCAGTCTTTTTCTATTTCAAGAGATGGTGCCGTTGGTAACTGCACAGAGTAGTGTGTGGGTGTCTCAAGTATCTGTAGGATATATTTTTCTGTAATCTAGTTTTTAACTTAGAAGAATATATTGTTTTATGTATTAATCACATAGGTTATGTTTCAATCAATAGATACTTTTAGGATTTAATGATAATAGAAAATAATAGTAAATATACACAATTTTTTCATCTTATTTTTAATGTGAGGCAGATAAATGGCTTTGTTTGTAACATTTTCTCAAATTGTAATAACACTTCTCTGACAAACATTTTTTGACAGTGGGATTTAAAAGCATAATTTCAGTAATATGAGTATAAGTTAATGTGAATATTATTCATTGCTTAGTTAAAATATTAAGGTTAACACAATAAGGACTGATAGTTCTAGGTTATATAGTAGGAACACTGAACATATTTCTGAGTTGCAACCTACATATGATATAGTTACAAGGCTCTAGATTTTACATAAATATTGAAAGTTTGAGAATGTTTCCTCATTATAATTTTTGACACTACTTTTATGCTCTAGCAATTCTTACTAATAATTTGATACTTAAACTGTAGTGATAAATTGTATCATTATCAGGGTGCACAGATGATACCCCGATATTAATAATAATTAGTATTTTAATGTAAACTATGTACCAACCTCTACATGTATTATTTTATTGAATTTTGCAATAGCCAAAAAGTACACTTATCCCCATTTTCAGATTGTTAACTGAGGCTTAGAGAGTTTTATAACTAGCCCATGGTAGCATAAATAGTAAGCAGGAGAACCTGGGTGCAACTCACCTTTTTAATTTCAGAGGTATAGTCTTGACCATTCTGCTTACTGCTCCTTATATAGACACTAGAGGCTCGGTGCATGAAGTTTGTGCACTCAGGGGGGTGGGGTCCCTTAGCTCGGCCTGCGCCCTCTCGCAGTCCGGGAGCCCTCAGGGGATGTGCGACTGATGGCTTCTGGCAGTGGGACATCCTTAGCGCTACCACAGAGGTGGGAGAGGCTTCTGCCACTGCTGCTGCGCTTGCCAGCCCTGAGCCTGGCTTCTGGCTGAGTGGCACTCCCCCTATGGGAGGGCACTGACCACCAGTGAGCAGCTCCTGTGTTGAGCGTCTGCCCCCTGATGGTCAGTGAGCGTCATAGCGACCTGTCGTTCCTCAGTTCAGTCGATTTGCATATTAGCCTTTTATTATATAGGATGGCTGAAAGGATTGCTGCATAACCTACATTCTTCCCATCCAGTTTCTTCAGCTTTGGATGATCTTTGTGCCCTTTTCTTAATCAGTGCCTTAACACCTAACCTGAGCTTTCACTTCCTCAGGGAAGCTTTCCTTGACCCACCTGGGCCTTCCCTCCCCTCTCCCCTGCGTTATAGGCTCTCATATCCCCACATATCACTTAATTGGCACTTGCCACAATTGTAGCTTTATATTTGTTAGTGCGAGATTATTTGATGGATAGTTACTCTCCTTTTAGATTGTAATTTTGTGAAGACAGTGACTTTATTTTTGCTTAGCACGGTATTATAAATATTCAGTGCCACAAATATTGGGCACTGTTATTAGAATGAATGAAAGAAAAAGTTTGTCTTTGCCATTGTATCCACTGCTAATAACCTGTCATACTTCAGTAAACCACAGAATAATTAGCAATTTTAATGGAAAATCAACTATGTTTTAGCTCTTCATCAATAAACTATAAATTGTAAAGATATATTGTCAGTGATACACATTCGTTCAATTTCTGGAAGAGTTTTAGTAAACAGGAGTTTATGCTGTCAAGAATTGAGTTTCCATGATTTTTCAGAAATACACATGAAAATTATCATTATGACTTTGAGGTACACATTTTCAGAAAGTGAAATGTTATATATTTTTCCTTTCTAGTGTTGAAGGGCTTCATGCTATTGTTGTGTCAGACAGAGACGGGGTGCCTGTTATTAAAGGTAAAACTGAGAACTTAACATGCCAGTGTTGCATTTGCTTTAGAATAAAGATGTACTTACATCTGAGTAGCACAGAAGCAAGCATATGAAACCCATTTCAGAAAATTTAGGAGAAGGTCTTTGGGGGGAAATGTTTGCTTTTGTATGTTGAAGGCTGTGTTGAAACTTAAACTTATTACATATTAAAAGTATCATGTTGCCATTCAGAGTTTAAGCATGGATTTAATCACAGGCCCAGTTTCCCATTAATGACATATTATGGTATAATATAAACTAAGCATGTCAAACTTGGGGCCCACAACGAATATTTTTGCAGCCCAGCCAATATAATGGTATGTAAGAAAGGTTTTAATAAAAATTTTGTAACTTAATTTTTACAATATCCTGTTATACATAATTATTAATAACGAACTGCAACGTTCACTAATCACTGATTACTATAATCGTGTTGCATTCATTTCTCTTATGCGCCTTACACGAAGGTGCACCATTTCTCTCCATTAATATTAGCAGAGAATATTTTAGCAGCCGATGGCCACATCGTTAGGCTTGTACTGACTTGTTTGGTGTACGCAACAGGAAATATTTTGCTTTCGGAGAACAAGGAAAATCGGTTTATTTGCATTAGACTTATTAATTTGTGCAGTTATTCAGTATCTGATAAGTTAATGTTCAAGAAAAAATATTAATTTTTATTAAAATGTTCTATTATTTTATGTTAATGATTACTCATTTACTTCAGCCCTTTGTATTCAGTATGTCTCTATCAAAATAAACCTACGTTTCTATGAAAATTGAAGTTTTTGTTTTTTTGCGGCCCACATAAACTTAAACCTTGTTTATTTGGTCTGTGTTAGCCTTTGAGTTTGACGTGCTTGATATAAACCATTAGTAAATCTAAGTGATGAGGCTGGGCATGTATGCAGCTAGATATATTATACATAAAGTCTCCTCTACCCCCCCAGCCCCATATATATTTTTATCAGTAGTTTTAGGATAAACATCCATATATTTGAATCAACATACTATTGGTTGTTTTTGTTTAATCTTTCTTGATTCTGTACTTTTTTACTGGAAGTAAGATTAAAAAAAAAACTTTTTATGTTTTACAAAACTTTTAGTTAACCAGAATCTAACAAGAGTTTTTTACCTAAAGAAGAGCTTGCTAACCTAAAAAAAGAACTTTTTACCTAATTTAAGCCTTTTTTTTTTTATTGTATATGATGTCACAGTCAGTATATATTAAGAACATTTTACTACTCTCTCTGGTATCATCAATGGATGTGTATAGTTATACTAGGACATTGTAATAGTGTTACCAAAGAAAGAGTAAATAATGCTCTACACATTTTATTGCCAATTTATTTTCTACCTGGGTTTATCATACATGTCAGGTAATTTTAGACTTGAGTTAAAGGAAGTTTAGAAATTATTTTGTTTTATAAATAAAGATTGTCAAGTGCAAAGAGTACATTGTTATTCCTAAGTTGCAATGTGAGTCAGTGACAAAATAATATTAGAACCCATCATTTCCTGATGTGTGGTTGGTCCAGTGTGCTTTCTAACTTACCATAAAACATTGGTGGCTATGGGCAAGTCACTTGTCTTTTCTTAGTTCTGTAATGAAGGCTTTAAACAAAATAATGTCAGATTTGCCAGCTCTAATGTTCTTTTCTGAGGTTCTCTATGTTAAAACCTTATGCTTGCACAACTAATTCCATGACTTAATGAGTGAAGGAAAAAGTTGGCCAGCTGCAGAATTATTAATACCGATAAGCAATACTACTATAGGTTTTATGAGAGCAAAGTTTTCTGAAACTTTTTAAACAATTCTAGCTTGGCCATCAGTTAACGAGAATATTCAGTTTATTAAATGTACTGATTGCTCTGTCTGGGTACTTCAGTTGTTTAGAACGGCTTCCCGATACACCAACATTGTGGATTTGATCTACAGTCAGGTCACATATAAGAAGCAACCAATGAATGCATAAATAAGTGGGACAACAGATTGCTGTACCTCTCTCTCTTCCCCTCCTTCCAAAATCAGTCACTCAATAAAATATATAAATGTACTGATTAATCTGTGTTTTAAGGTAGGTAGATATTAAAGAAATATAAACATTTAATATTCTTTTTAAACATAAAAAAATATTGTGAGAATCATCATTTTTTCCCTTAGTTTTGATCGCTCACTCAACATCTCAGCAGTTTTTCACACCTGAATTGATGAGACCCAGTTAGTGATATGATTTTAAATAAATATTGGAAACAGAACTCTTGTGCTTGGTATTTTTACAGATCTATGTCTTAAAAAGGTGCTGCAAATCTTTCTACCATGTCCACTGCGTAATTTTTACTTGAATCATTTGTATTTCCAGTGGCCAATGATAATGCTCCAGAGCATGCTTTGAGACCTGGTTTCTTATCTACTTTTGCCCTTGCAACAGACCAAGGGAGCAAACTTGGACTTTCAAAAAATAAAAGTATCATCTGTTACTATAATACCTACCAGGTAAGTTCATAACTATCGAATGGCTTGCTGATTTCAACTATTATTATGTTTTCTATATAAAATAGCTTGTGCTATCATTCTAAATTTGAGTTTTGAAAGGGATGGAATTTTAAGATCTTAGGCTTCAAATTTGACACCAGGAATTAATTACTGTGGAAAGTAATTAAAAAGATGTAATAATAAAGTAATGTTATCCTGGGAAGGGTAAGTCAGGTCACTCTTACCTCCAGTAGATGGTGCCCTTAGCTTAACAGTTGTGATATCTCAAATGACACTTGTGTTGTTGGTGACAGATAAAAATTTCTCTTGAAAGTCAAATGATAAGTTATTTAAATTGGTTATTTTAGCTAATTCCTTCATTTGGTTTGGGATATATGTAAAATATACAATTATATATAGGGTGTCCCAAGAAACGTATACATACACTTTGAAAAATTGTAAAGGCAGTGTTTATTAAAATACATTTTATTTTCAAAATTGAACTATCAGCTGTTAAAATATATATACATATTTTGTGGGAACACCCTGTATAAAAATAAGTGAGGTTATTAATTGTGGGAAAGAAATTAGTTGCTACATACTTCTTGATCTCCAGCTACATTTTTGTTAGAATAAATTAATCACTTGTCTATTTGAGTGATGCTTACCAAAGTATGACTTATGTACTACTGATGATACACAATTAACATCTTTTTATTTTAAAAGTTGTATATTCTGATGTATATTGGTAAAAAAAATAACCCATCTGGCCTTTAACTTGACTGATAAGGGTTAGATTGAAGCTAAGTTAAAGATAGTTGATTTAAAGTTAATTTAAATTTGTTTAAATTATAGTAGTACATAGGTGGCAGAAAAATCATAAAGATACAGCTACTTGAATGAGAAATACTTTCTTTAGCCATTTAATTATTAAATTTTTATTGAGCTCTTACTATGTAATTGATACTCTGCTGGTCTTTAGAGATTAAAAAAATGAAGACACAGTCCCACCTTAAAAACTTTCCAGGCTAAATGGTGGTGTCTCTAAGAGATACTCAGTGACTCCGTTTCATGGAAATATTTATTTTCATCGCTTTCATATTTCATGAGGTAATACCATGATACTGGACTGTTACCTTACACATTGACCATTTAAAGGTTTTTTGAAAGATTAGGATAGTTCATTGAATTATACTGCCTTTTCACAATACAACATAATATGTAGATCTTCTTTTCTTTTTAGGTGGTTCAGTTTAATCGTTTACCTTTGGTGGTGAGTTTCATAGCCAGCAGCAATGCCAATACAGGTGTGTTTTAATTACCTTAAATGCAGCTTTAAAATATATAAAGATATATATATATACACACATACACACACACACACACACACATATATATATACATAAATACACACACACATACATTGATTTCAGAGAGGAAGGGAGAGGGAGAGAAATATAGAAATATCAATGATGAGAGAATCATTGATCGGCTGCCTCCTGTTAAATGCAGCTTTTAATTCGTTATGATACCCTATCTGAATAGTCTAATATGATAGGATTAGTAGATTTAGGGTAAAAAGAAATCTGAATTTGGGGGCAAGGTCTTTGCTCTCCAAAAAAGTAAATTATCTCTTTTCCATATCTGTATAATGGAGCTAATATCTGCTTGTGTGGGTAAGTTATCCTTTAAGATAAAAAAGAAAATTAAATGTTATCTTGACCACTTGAATGCTATGTCTTGCTCACATTAAAAGAGCTTTAGAAAACAAAAAGTAGAGAACCAAAAAATAAAATGGTCACGGATGAGTTAAATTCCATATAGACCATTCTATTAGAATTTTTAAATCCTGGACGATAGTGAGCAAGATGACGGAGGATTGTGAATAGGTGAACATAATCACATTCTTCCTGAGGTTGAGGAATTGAGAACAAACACTAGAAAGCTGTATTTCCCATGGAAGATAGCAAGACCCCATTATATCCAGTAGCCTTCACTGGGCGTTTATGTGTAAAGTGACAGTATTTAGTTGAATTATATTTTTTTTACTCCCTTTGGATACAGTGGTGTTTTTTTTTAGGGTCTGTCTCCTTCAGATTTGACCACTATTTAGAATTTTTAGAGCAAGTTCTATTTCTATCTATGTCACTGAAGCCAGTCCTTAGATTCCTGGTATTTAAAAAGAGGGGTTTAGATTTGATGATCTATTAGTTCTCTTCCATTTCTAATGTATTGAAGCTGTAAAATATATATGTGAAAACACTTCGTAAATTATTCGGGGTGGGCAAAAGTAGGTTTATAGTTGTAATACAAATAAATAATACAAGAATTAATAAATAATACTAGAATGAACTCTTTATTTCATGTACTCACAACTGTAAACCTACTTTTGCTCACCCCTGTATAGGATAGTGGTATCTATTTTAAGTATATTAAACAGTAATTGTGATAAATCACCGTCACATACTAACTCATTGGTTGTTATAAATTATGATGTTGTACAGAATTATATTTTAGTACTTAGAACATTTTCTTGAGAATCCCAGATGCTTTTAATATTCTGTGAGAAAGAGGACGATCCATATTTATCTATAATAATAAAAGCGTAATATGCTAATTAGACCGGACGTCCTTCTGGACGACGCCAGGGCTGCGAGGGCTGAGGCAGTCGCCGCAGCCAGCAGGGTCAGAGGTAGAGGAGGTACCTTGGCTGCTGCAGCGGTGGGAACCAAGGCAGAGGCCCCTGGCCTCGGCGGCAGCGGGGGCCAAGGCCGCCAGCCACCACCGCAGTGGGGGCCGAGCCCCTTGCACGAATTTCGTGCATTGGGCCTCTAGTTTAAACATAAAATAAGCAGTGTCTACAATATGTAGCCTTTCACGCTGGTAAATTAAGGAGAAGCTAGACATGCTAATTTCTAGACTAGGTTGTCTTCCAGATTCATCATTGAACTTTCTTTTAACACTTGGAGTGCGGGTGAATTTCCCGCCAAAATATAAGATGGCTCTGTCTTTTGGTTTTGTTCCATCCACCAAAAGGGTGGATTACAAACAAATATTTGGTAATACGCAGTTACAATCGGCCCGAGTTTACACGTTTCCCGCACTCCACCGCAAATCTATATGAACCGAGTCAAAGACGGCTCCCGCGGAGTACGCGCAATTCACGCGAGCTGACTTAACTCGTTTCCCGCACTCCAAGTGTTAAACATGGAAGAAAGTTCATAATGAATATCAATTTTTTGGTTACTTTACTTAGAATATTTTGTTTTAGTTACGGGGAATAAACTATCTCATTTACTTTTTAGTAATAATTTCAGTCAAAGGGAATTTAAGTCAAAGACTTTTTTCATGAACATTTTTTCTAAGGTTCTAATTTTCTTAATCTCTTTGTTTTAGGACTAATTGTCAGCTTAGAAAAGGAACTTGCTCCATTATTTGAAGAATTGAGACAAGTTGTAGAAGTTTCTTAACCTGACAGTGGTTTTGATGTCTACCTTATCTTCATTATAATAGACAAGATATCAATCTAGCAATCTTGAGACCACAACATACTTGTATCCAGGTACCCAAAAAAGGGTCCCTTTTTTACCTTATACTAAAAATTTATGGACAGATTGTTATCTTTTCTTGTATAGATCTTATTTACTGAGATCTGAGGATACCACAGAAATGGTCCTCTCTATCACAGCTCCCGTGGAGTTAGTCCAGTCCCCAAATCTGCATGAGATTCTATTGGGTGGGTCGGAATCAAAATGGTCCTTTGATCCACTTGAGCCATGAAATGCTCCCCCTTGTACATTCTGCCAGGCCTGCAGATTGAAGCAGATCTATTTTATTGTGAATAATAATGAGGACATATTTTTTTCATGTTGTTTTATTTCTTTGCATTAAGTGTGGGGACATAAAATGGCTTAGTAAAAGTAATAAAATCAGTACAATCACTAACTTTCCTGTGTATATATTCTTTTGCAATATAGATGAACATTACTAATTGATTTGATTCTTCTCAGAGGGTGCTGCTGTATAATAAAAATGATAGCTAATGGTTTTCCACCCACTCTGCCTCCTATATAACCATTCAGTGTTTTAATGTTTGTGCATTGTTCGTAAAATTTAGATATGATTCATTATTGAGCTCTGTCCCCAATATTGGTACATATGTAAACATGATACTACAGCCATTTTTTTCAATACATGAATATAAATAAAATAGTATTTTTAAAAGTATAGTTTGAGCACTATAGTTTTTTCCCTCCCAGACTACTTTGAAAAGTTTAAAGATATAATTACTTATTTCACTCTTCTCAACCACACGAGTAAGTAGTGAGTGTTTCTTGTGGATATTGGTGTGGAGATAGTTTTATGTGGCATAAACTGTCAGTAGGAAAATAAATATTTATGAGCCTAATAACTATGAAATTGGTATCATATTTCTAGAATTTGCCCTGTATATTCAGGAATGCAGTCCGTCATTCACAGTGGTTAATTTCCTCCTGGGTTCTTTGACAGTCATTTTGTCCTGATACAGTTCAGTACACATGCATTGAGGACCTATTGCCATTCATAGAACTACCACATTGTAGAACTCTTAAGGAGCACAATTCACATCATATTTCCGTGCTCCAGGGTGCATTTTACATGGAATGTGTGCAAATGTGGTCCTTGCGTTGTGGAGTGAGGTAGTGGGCCAGGCACTGTGCCTGCTTCTTCCTCTCACTCCCTCTCCCTCCTTAAATCCTATACAAATATGAGACTAAATTGTGGTACCTACCTTTAAAGAACTTATTGTTCAGTAAATGAAATAGATATGTGAAATGCTGTGATAAAGGATGCTATAGAAACAAAATAGGGGCATTTATTTATTTAGCATTAGATTCTGCTTTATTTTAAGAGAGAATAAGGGCATTTGAATTGGGCAAGAACAAAAGCCTTTACAAAGAAGTGGAGGCAAGAGAGATGCTTTAACTGCAGGGAATTATACATGGTTAATTGTTACACGCTAATGAAGTATTAGACACACCAATTATAATCCAGAATTGCCATTATCTGGATTATTGGTGTCCAGGAAATTTTTGCCATTGCAATGATTCATAAAACAAGAAGGTCTTTTATAAATGAGGTGACACATTTTAATTGCAGTAATAAGTATGTATCTAAAAACCCTAGAAAAGGTAAGTAGAGATACTTAACCTCTGCATGGCAAATACTGCTACTATTACAATTTCTATTCGAAGGATAAGGTGAAAATCTCTTAAGAAGTTTTGAAAAGGTAGTATAAAACTAAATTAGGTACACAGCTAAACAGATCAATGAAACAGACTACCCCAGGAACAGGCCTTAGTACATACCGCATTTTGTGTATAAGATGCCCTCATATATAAGACGCCCCCCACTTTTCCAACCCAAAATTAAGAAATCAATATTTTAAACATAAAATAGAACACATTTTTATTTAGTAATTACTGCAGTAATGTTCACATACCAGTACTATGATATTATGCAGCATATCACTTTATTCAGCCTCTGTTGCATCACTGCTCTCTTCATCACTATTAGTTCCAGACATATCAATTTCTTCAACTTCTATTGTATCACTGCTGTCTTCTGAGTCACTGTCTATATATGTGAGATCATCCTCATAAACTGGTGGCATTTTCTGAGCTAACTTTGTGTTCTCATGGCCAATCCTTCTCTCCTCATGAAATTGAAGCACCATTTTGCCTTCCCTATAAAATCAACAATGTTCATTTCACTTGCAAACATTCTTGCCTGACATTGAATAAGCTTGGTTGACACGCATAAGCTACTCTGGCGCTGCTCCATAATCCAAGTCTTAAGCCTCTGCTCCAAGTTTGCCCGTTTTCTTGTTTTTCCTCTTAAGGCCTTCTTCTTTTTTGGCATCTTAAGGTATTGTTCTTCCTGTTTTCTCCACTGTCTGATCAGACACTCAGCGGGAGGAGGTCCAAATTGTCTCTTTGCAGCTCTATTTCCATGCTCTTTTGCATAGCTGATTACATTCAGTTTGAATTTTGCAGAGTAAGACAATTGCTTATCGGTATTTACCTTTTTATTTTTGACATCTTTATGGGTTCAGAACGCTCCAATCCCTGTTGCATCTGTGCACTCTCCACCTCCAATTATGGCATCAGCTGACGTCAGTAACAATAAGGCTCATGATTGGAGGAAGCCTGTTTGGTATGGGCAGCTACACACCCGCGTGGCTCTCGGCTGACTTCCGTGTATAAGGTGCCCCTTGTTTTTCAGTCTAATGATTTTAGAAAAAAATTGTGTCTTATATACAGAAAAATACGATACATATGAGGACTTAAAGATGACATCTTAAGTCAGTGGGGAAAGGATTATTTAATAGCTAGTAGGACAGGCATTTTTTATACTCTGTTTATAGAATTGCTATAGGAATTCTCTTTATGAGGGACAATTGGGCAATCTCTATCAAACTTTCAAATACTAGGATTCTCCAGAGAAACAACCCACAGACACAAAATAATATTTAATTTGGGTATTCCAGGGCCAGTCAAGTTGACACAAAATTAACCTTTATACCAGGGTTCTCAACCTTCTGGCCCTTTAAATACAGTTCCTCATGTTGTGACCCAACCATAAAATTATTTTTGTTGCTACTTCATAACTGTAATGTTGCTACTGTTATGAATCGTAATGTAAATATCTGATATGCAGGATGGCCTTAGGCGACCCCTGTGAAAGGGTCGTTTAACCGCCAAAGGGGTCACGACCCACAGGTTGAGAACCGCTGCTTTATACCCAACAATTCCACTTCTAGATATTTATCCTACTGACACATAAAGACATGCACAAAATTAGAAGGCCCTTAATTTTTTGTTGGACTTATTTCCTACCCTCAAGCACACAGATGTCTTACAAGGAAGCCTAGAGTACTTGGCTCACTATGTCCAAACAGTATAATGTCATCAGTGCAGTGGACCAATGTGAGAGAGTCTTGTAGAAAGAAAGGTGGTCAGGGTCTGCATGGACTAAATCACAACATAGGGTGGAGAACTGATCGACCTCTGAGGTAGGAAAGTGAAAGGTGTATTGCTGGTCTTGCCAAATAAACTGCTTCTGATGCTCTTTACTAATAAATATCAAGAAAAGAGGGGGGAAAAAACATCAGTTGCCAAATCAGTAATTGCTGTATACCAGGTATCAGGGGGTGTGTTAATTTGTTCAAGCAATGGAATCACATCTGGAACAGCTGCAATTGGAGTCACCCCCTGGTTAAATTTGTCATCATCCACTGTCATGCTCCAGGAGTCATCTATTTTCTGCACAGGCCAAGTAGGGGTGCCGAATGAGGATGTGGGAATCCCCACTCTTGCATCCTCTAGTCTGATGGTGGCACTAATCTCTGAAATCCCTCCATTGCTTTTGGTTTACTATCTTTCTAGGTAGAGGCAGTTGCAGTGGTCTACAGTCGTCCTTTCTAGCCCTTAGAGCCCTCATGCCATGGCTCAGAAAACCAATGTGGGTGTTTTGCCAGTTGCTGCGTATGCCTATACCAATGTTGCTTTCTGGAACTAGGGCAATGACCACAGGTTCCCGAGCCCACTGGACCACTGCTCTGGTTCCATCCTTGTTGCTTCTATGGAAAATCCAGTCCCTCTTAAAATGCCGTCCAGATATTTCTGGGAGTCCCCATAGGGCCCTTTACGTGTACTCCTGAAACCAGTTTTTGCAGGCACCACATGGCACCTGTCAATTTCATTTGCTCTTGTTTCTGTTCTCTGGGATGAGCTTTGCCCCCCAACCTTGGCCTTTGCTGCTGCTGCTGACTGAAGACAAGGATGCCTAGAGGCAACTGAAGGCTAAGGGTGTCATCTTCATGGCTGTAAATGGGACACAATCAGTGTCTGTCCCTTGAGACTAGTGAAAAAACTTCTTTAGGTTTTGCTAAGCATCTGAGTAGTCGACAAGAATGCTCAGATTCACCCTATGACATGTCCATAATTCATCAATAAAACATGGTCCTCGACCCTCTCTACCTCCAGGTGAATCCTTTCTCAAGAAGGCTTTTAGTTCTTTTACCTACCAGTTCTTTAGACCAGAGCTCCTCAAAACATGGTCCGCAGACTGGGCTGTTCTGTTCATTAGCAGTATGTGACAAGTACAGAAATTGAGAGCTGTAAAATCTTACAGCAATTTGACATAGTGACTTTATGTCTGTAGAACCTGATAATAAAACTGGGATTATGATATTTGTATTTTTATGTCATTTTTCTAACAATGTATTTTTATTGGATTTTATAAAATTCCAGTCTGAAATTAAAGGGGCGGGGGTGGATCTGGTCCTTCACCACAGATGATTTAGGAAACTCTGACACCATGCCCTGACAACCTGAATCTGTAGTGAGCAGGGTGGCCTCAAGCCTAGAAGTCCTCTATGTACTGTACTTGCTCAGGTGAGGATTTAAGAACCTGGTCTCTCACGTGCCACGTGGCGGGAAGAGAAGGGCTCTAGCCTACTGACTGTTCCAGTGGCTCTGGAGTAGGGGGGCAGGGTTCCTCAGAGGCAGTAATAGCCATCCCCACCATGGGGTGACTCTGGTCTGGAGTGAACATTGCTTCTGTGGGCAGGATATTCCCAGGGGAATTCTGAGAATACAGTAGTCCCCCTTTACTTACGGTCTTTCTTTCTGGAGTTTCAGTTACCTGTAGTCAATCATGGTCTGAAAATATTAAATGAAAATTCCAGATACATATAGAGAGAGACCACACTCACATGACTTTTATTACAGTGTATTATAATTGTTCTATTTTATTAGTTATTATTGTTTATTACTGTGCCTAATTTATAAATTAAATTTTATCATCGTTATGTATGTATAGGGAATTTATAGGGTTTGGTAGTACCAGTATCTGCAGTTTCAGGCATACACTGGGGGTCTGGATCATATTCCCCAGGAATAAGGGGACACTACTGTGTGTCTTAACACATTGCAGACCAGTAGTTTTATTGCTAGCTTTACCCAGTGGCCAGACAAGTTTCTATTGAACGAGTACAAAAATCATTTTACATAAATGTTAAAGGCATGCTTTAAAATTAAATACCCATTGCATTTTGAAGTTATTTCATGTTCTTACAAGCTAATATCTTTTTAAAGTATGATACTTTGTAAAACACTGTAATATGAAGCGAGAATTCTCATGATCCGTCCGCAGTGTGTTAGGAAGTACTGCCTTGATGCTAACCACATACCTAATAGCCCACATGGCCTGACACAGACACACGACTGGTGCATCTCCCTTATCTTGGACCTTGTAGAAATAACAGGGCCTCCTCTCAGGAGGTGAAATCATGACCACTTTTCAGGGCTGCTGACAGCAGCAGGTAAAACATATAGCACGGTACTAATGACGTAGTAGATATATGTTAGCTCACCTTTTTCATGTCAAACCCTCAAAAAAAAAAAAGCCATTATCCCGACCACAGCACACTCTCCATCATAGCTTTGTGTGCTTCACCTGCAGTACTTACCTTACGTACTTCTATATGTTATCATGTATTTATTATCTTTTCCATATTCAACTAAGAAATGCTTGAAAACCCAGACTACTTCTTCAACTTAGAATCCTTTGGAGCTCATAGTCTAACCGATATGGATGCTTCATTGCTATTTATGATATTGGTCAGTTGAATTTCTTTAAGTTACAGATATTAAAAACATTTTAATGGCAAAATATCACAGACACAGAAAAGCATGCTCTTTTTAATAAACATAACCAAAGAATATAAATAAACATGACATATTTTACAATAGGTAAAAAATGATATTGCCTACACAGAGAAACACCCTTGGTTCTGAGAAAACAAAACATAAATCTCAGTAAGGATTCATTTGTAACTCCTTACTTTGAAAACTTAACATAATACCCTTTAACTTGACATTTGCTTTATCTAATATACAAATATTACAAAATATACTAAACATCTTTTTTAAATATACAAAACTTTCTGAGACCTAGAAACTTAAATTAACAGAAAAACTAATTTATCAAGCCATTCCTTTGGACTGAAAGAGCAGTGTTATAGCTTTGCACCATTATCTTTGTATTTGGGGGTCCTGCCTCTACTTCCTCTCCCTTCATACTTCTTTCTTTAAAAAAGGGAGTGTTAAGAAAGATAATAGAATCTACTTATGAGCTTTGGATGATAATATTTCATTCCCCTACTTCAATCTCATTATTCTAGTCTGAAAATGCTATGTAACAAACGCACTGTTATACATTGCATGTGGACCTAGTATTGCTCCCTCAACTAACAACAGAAGTTGCCCTTGAATAAGGTGCAGGGTGATTCTTACTTCTCTTGGGCCAACACCTACAGTTTACTCTGGGGAAGGGATTGCTGTAGCACACTTTTCTTGAGAAGGCCCCTGCAGTCTGTCTGGAGAAATGTTGGATGAAGGTACCTTAGTGCTCACATGTGCTCTATTATCTACACCAGAGGTCCTCAAACTTTTTAAACAGGGGGCCAGTTCACTGTCCCTCAGACCATTGGAGGGCCGGACTATAGTTTAAAAAAAAAACTATGAACAAATTCCTATGCACACTGCACATATCTTATTTTGAAGTAAAAAAACAAAACGGGAACAAATACAATATTTGTATTTGCATGTGGCCCGCAGGCTGTAGTTTGAGGACCCCTGATCTACACTAATAAAAGAGAAACATGCAAATTGGTGTTACTCTGCTATGCCCACCAGCCAATCAGGATGGATATGCAAATTAACCCAACAAAGATGGTGGTTAATTTGCATATGCAGGCAAGGAGCGAAGACTGAAGACAACTGAAGACTGAAGAGGCTTGCCTTCTCCACTGCGGCTGGAGTGAAGGCCTGGGTCCTGGTTGTCGGAGGAAAACTGGTGCTGGCAGCTAGGGGAAGGAAGGCCTATTGCACGCATCTCTTCGTGCAACGGGCCTTTAGTTGTTCTAATAATAACTATAATACTATTATCATTAAACTATGTCATCTGCTACTTTATTACCTTTCCTCAATGTGTTTTCTGACTCTTTAAAACATTTTCTCCAAAATGGTTAAAGGACATTTTTTAAAAATATATTTTATTGATCTTTTACAGAGAGGAAGGGAGAGGGATAGAGAGTTAGAAACATCGATGAGAGAGAAACATCGATCAGCTGCCTCCTGCATACCCCCTACTGGGAATGTGCCCGCAACCAAGGTACATGCCCTTGACCGGAATCAAACCCGGGACTCTTCAGTCCCCAGGCCGACGCTCTATCCAGTGAGCCAAACCGGCAAGGGCTAAAGAACATTTTTTAGATTATACCTTCCTTTATGGTTCTACCTAATCATCCATAAGACATTTAGTTCTCACAGGTTTATCATTAGAAGGGAATGAAGAACCCACCAGATTTCTGAGCCTTTTACAAAGAGAAAATAAATACTGCAAACATTATCTATTATAGTTTGGAAATTGTTTTGTTTTTTGTATAAAAGGAGGGGGGGGGGAGAATAACCCTGTTTCCCCCTGCCCAACCCAATCTTTGTTGTTTGCTATCTCAATATACTTTCTAAAGAGGCAGCCTGAGCCTCAAAGTAGACAGCATTTTCCTTCCTGGGTAGTAGCACAACCTGGATGTCAGATAAGCTGACCATGACGCAGAGTGGGACTCGGGCAAACGAAGTCCACAAGCTTGGACCACGATAAGGGAAAACACAAGCCCGTTCTCTTCCGTTGTGTGTTCTGAGAGTGAAGCACACTGGGTGTGGCAGCTAGCTGCACCAGTTTTCCTCATAACAACGGCGACTCGGTATTCTGAAGGAGATGACGTCATCTTGAAGGGCAGCAGCTTCCCATGAGTCAGCAAATGTGGTGTGTTCAGGAAGATCCAAATCAGCATTTGCTTTTGATTTGTTTTTAAAGAAAAATCCGTAGTCAGTTTTCAGCCTGCTATGGATCACAGCAGTGGTGAGCATGCCACCCTGCTCTCCGGCCAGGGCATCCCCGAGGGAAAGGTCTACTTAAAGATGAATGAATGAGATCGGATTGTGCCTTCCCTTTGGTCGAGCTGTTTTCTTATTTGAGACTGTAATAAAATGCACATACATGTGTATGTATTATTGAGCAATTTGAAGATAATTCTCGCTTGAACAAATATTAAATAAGACATGCTGATTAGTAAGAAAACCATGCAATTATAAATTAATTATCATGTGCTCCCTCCCCAAGTTTTAATCTTTTTTTCCAGGAGAACTATAGTAAAGTGGTTGCTCAAACTTGTGCATATTGGGAATTGTTTTAATACTTATACTTATCCATAAAGTCCAATACTAGTAAATGAATCCAAAGAAGACAGAGATCTAAATTTATTGATATGGGAAGATGTTCATAGTATGTTATTAGGTAGAGTGAGCAGGTAAAGAACACTTAAGAATTATTATATTTTGTTTTAAAATATTTATTGGCATAGGGAAAAGTCTGAAACTATGTGCATTTGATGTATTTTTAACCTTAATTTTTCTATAATGATTATATGTTGCTTGCATAATTATAAAACAGAAAAAATAAGAAATTCACTCATATCTCAGCTAAGTTTACACATGGCAAAATATTTCCCACTGAATATCAAATACATTAGGACCATCTCAAATGAGTGGTATATTTATTTGGATTTCAAACTGAAAAGATAACCAAACCAAAAGTTCCAGTATCTAGAAAGGAAGTTTCAACAAGATTCTAATTATCAGCTAACTTCATAAAAACTTAATTAGGAAAATTTGTTTATGTTAAAAACATCCAGGGTTTCAAGATAATATGTCTACAGGAAACTTTAGAAAGCTTTAAGGCCAAGTTCTGGGATAACAGTTCACTAACTTACAAACACATATGAAAAATGTATGAGATCCATACATTTTTATAAGCATTCCATATTTCCCCTGGGAGGTATGTAGGAAGCAGTTAAATTACCTTTTGTCCTTGACCTGGATAAAGTAATGCTTATGGTGGAAATTAAACTAAGTACCCAGGGCAAGCCTTCTTCTCTGGCAATTTAAAAGGATTTTCTACTATAGAAATATATCAGCTTTCCTCTGTCTGACCTTCTGGTCCCACTTGTCCCCCTCCAGGCAAAATTGGCCAAGCCTGCACACTTAAAGGAAGACCGATAGACGCTCAGGTGCAAGGCGAAGGCTCTAGGGCTGAGACCCCAGTGCAGGTTCATCCTTTCTCTTTTTACCCCTTTCTGCAGCCCTTCCATGTCCCAAAAGAATGAACAGACTATTCTACAAGCCTGCAAGTAGATATCCCAGTGAGTCTCAGGCTTGTCTGATTCTTTCAACAGAAATATGTCTTAAATCATCGCCATGTTATTTCTGAGTAATAGGCATCCATCCAGAAAACTCGTTTAACTCACCAGTTTCCAGCGTAATATCTTGATCCACTCATCAGCTTCTACTCCTGTCTTTGCACAGAGGTAAAATGTCCTGAATGGAAATACTAAGCTGATAGGACAAAAGAAAGAAGGTAAGACACTCCAGGTGGTGAGCTGAATGTGTATTAGTTAAACACTAATTAGAGTACTCCCAAGAAAACAAGAATTGACAAAGGGCCTGGGAAGCAACCTGCTATTCCTGCCAGCACTCTGCAGAAATGTCAAGGGTGTTGTGGAGTCATGTTATCATTATGGGCTAGATTTATATTTTCTAATGAGAATTCAAAGAAGAGGAAAATATGTCCAGGACACCCCCACGTCCTTTTGTCATAGACTGCATACAACACTTCCAAGTTTATTCGGCTGATCTGTAAAATGACTCAGAACCTGTGCTATGAGTCAAAGAACATGCAACATAGAGAAGAGTTTGATGAAGGAACTCATTTGGGTTAGCGTGCTTCAGTGAGAAAAACGCTGCCCCCTGTGGATGTACGCTGTGTTAGCTATTTAAGATGGGGAGAAAAAGACAATGAAACAAACTCCTTAGCTAGTCCTGCCCATCTCTGGCCATGAGTTAGTCTCTGCTGGAGGGAAGATGAACTTTCCGACCAGGCACAAAAGACTTGTTCTAATATATGATAGCTCTTCATTTGATTGTCTCTTGGACTATAGAGTCAAATCATTTGACTAATAAGGTCAGCCTTAGCTTACATCTTGCCCATACTCCCTGTGCTTACAGTTGAGATGCAAAATACCAAACATCTTTTTCCCTCTCATGAAAAAAAAAAGCCTTGAACTAAAATTCAGAATGGTTTCTATATCCTAAAGCCCACACAGCATATTCTGTTTATACCAGTAATTAATGCTGAATAG
Source organism: Myotis lucifugus (assembly GCF_000147115.1). Taxonomy (NCBI): domain Eukaryota; kingdom Metazoa; phylum Chordata; class Mammalia; order Chiroptera; family Vespertilionidae; genus Myotis; species Myotis lucifugus. The sequence goes on from NW_005871356.1 coordinate 121,227, forward strand.
ATGAGAGTTCAGTCCTTGTGTACAGAAGGTACACCTTGATGCTAGTTCCAATCGGGGGGTGGGTGGGCTGTGGGGTGAGAGAGGGAGTGACATTGTACACACATTGTACAAAACTGGTTTCTGGAATCATCATTGTTTGGTATTCCCTGTGGGAGAGCTTATTACTTGGCTCTTAATACAGATATTTTCCTTTCTTCTTACCAACAGAATTCCATGGCCATGAGTTAGATGATAAATTATAATTAGTTGAAGCCAACTCTAATGATGCTAGTACCCTTTTCTTGCTTCCTCTGCTGCCGACAATAGCCATGGGACCCAGTCCAGGCCAATGAGATATGAGGGGAAATCTGATAGGAGACTTTCTGGGGAAATACCTGCCTTCCTGATAAAAATGGACAGGCATAGCTGATGCCACCCCTACATCTTCTGTCATGACTTACATGAAGTCTGGAGTAGCAAGCTTGAGGAAAAGGCCAACAAAACTGTAGAGGCACAGGCCTGACCTTGTCAAGACAGCTGCCTGCCTCCAAGTACTTTGTTATATGAGAAATATAAATCCTTTCTAGCTCATATGATTCCTTTATGCAAATTTTTGAAGATGTCTACTCTTGGTTGATACTATAGAATTAATGTTAATTTTCTTAGGTGTGATAATGGTATTGTAGTTGTATCAGTGACACTTTTATTCTTAGGAGATACATCTTGAAGTATTTAGGGATAGTGTGTCATGGTGCCTGCAATTTATCTTCAATTGGTTCAGGTAAAAATGTGATTAGATAGAGATAAAGCAAATATGGCAATATATTAACAATTGATGTATCTAGGTGAGGGATATATGTCAACTTTTGTATGCTTGAAAACTTTAAAATAAAAATTGGTGGGAAATAAGACACCTCTTTCTCAAGATACTTGACTTCTCCCAGTTAGAAAATTGGCATGCTAGACTGATTACGTTAGAACAAAACACTTTTGTGTCATCTCCCAGAAATTGTCATAACAATACAAATCGCCCATCATTGGAATTAACAAAGATATAATTGAGGAGAAAACTCCAAAGGAATAAAGCTGTTTACAGTGAACGGCATCCCCTTATGCGTATCACACTTGGGCAATGCACAGCCTAATCAATTGTACCTGGCAGACATGCACTCCTAACATAAATGCCCACGCCACCCAGATCAAAACATTTGTACACATTAAGACATAGTTTCTTATTCCTCAGTTAAAACACCTGGCAAGGAGACTTTAAAAACATTTTCCTTATAAAACAACTTACCAAAAACAGTTTACTCTTTCCTGTGAGTAATCAAACTGTACAGCTGAACATTCTGTTAAGTCTAGGATCCGAATTGGTTCTGGTGACTTAAAAAAACAACAAAAAGCAACCTATGTCATCATAAAAAACACAGATCTGTTCATCACTTATTTCCCTAACAAATCCTCCACTATGTGTAACTGTCAATTTCCCTTTCACCAAGGGGATGGATAATAGAAAACCTACTAAGGGAAGAAATGCAATCCTGGTTTGGAAGTTGGCCTACTGAGCACTACGAGAACATTGATTTAACAATTTTAATTTGATGAAGATGGATTTTAACATATGGAAGGGTGTCATTTTTCTCTTGTGGTTTTTAAATTTTAGTTTTATTTATTTTTTAAGATATATTTTTGTTGATTTCAGAGAAGAGAGAGATAGATACATCAATGATGAGAGAGAATCATTGATCAGCTGCCTCTGGCACTCCCCCTACTGGGGATCGAGCCCACAACCTGGGCATGTGCCCTTGACCGAAATCAAACCTGGGACCCTTCCATCCACAGGCAGATGCTCTGTCCACTGAGCCAAACCAGTGAGGGCATCTCTTGCGTTTTTAAACTTCTACTTACTCAGAAATTTTGCACTGGGGAAGTGAGAAGAAACAAAATAAATTTAAATTAGTTTAGTGAAATGGATATGGGACCTGGACATACTTTTAATAGGTGGAGAAATCGCTGTAAAAGGCAGTTAATACTTTGTGGCAGGAAAGGAATTCTATTGCCCTAGTTTAGCTGGTCCCAAAGAGCAGTTCCTGGGATACACATCTCATCTTTGAAAAAAAAAAAAAACCAAAACTTGGCTCATATCAGGAATCAAGAACTCACCTCTCCACTGATTTATTAGGTGTTTCAGGTGTTCATAAGGAAAATTTTAGGGATTTTAAAGGCAGATGTTCCTTTCATCTAGAGAGCTGATTTTTAAAGGGAAAATGTATTATTATGTTTCTCACCATCTGATCTTTGAAGTATTTCAGTTCATTCCTGTGCAAAGTGAACCACCTTGTTTTCCAGGTCTGAGAAAGAAATAATCAGAACATGTAGGTTTGGAATACAGAAATGCAGTATTTCAACGAGATAATTTCCTTTAGATTAAAACAAGTCTAAAAGATTAGATACAAGAAAATATTCTTGAGGTGTCACTTCTGATAAAAAGTTTCAAAATACCTAGAAAAATTACAATGATTCTGTGCATTAAGCTCATGGTAAAAGCAAGGATATCATTAGCATATTTAAACAAAAAATAGCCTACTGTAAATATTCAAGGTGTTTGAAAACAAACACTAAAATTTTCATCTTGTTAACTCTGTTAAAAGAATAATATATATCATTTTTGAGCATCTGCTGCGGGCTACATACTATCCTTGAAGGTTTACATAGAGCCAATTCTCATACAATGCCAAATATTATTATTCTTGTTTTAAAAATATGCAAATTGAGGTTTAGGAACCTCAAACCACACAGTACTCTAAATTTTGCCTAAGAATTCTACGGCATTGATGGCAAAAACTGTTGTTCCCCACATCTCTTTGTTTACTAACTGAACCCTAATCTTATGCTGAGTGCCAATGTGCCTGGTTAAAGAAGTAACAACGGATTTAAAAATAAATCTGCTGTGAATATGAATACTTCCTGTCCTCAGGGAGCATCCAGTCCAGTAGGGACACAAATAACTAAATAAATATGTAGGTTCAGTTCAAGCAGGGAAGTACCCTTGAGAGATGTTAAGTGCCCTGACTCTTTAAATAGGAAGGGTAGAGAGATTACATGAAGGTCTTCTTGGCACAGTAAAATAAAAGAGTAACTTCAAACATATGATCACATCAATGGAGGGACAATTAGATGGCCGGGAGTAGTCAAGTCCTAAATTGTGTTTTCTTTGGGATTTAAAAAAACACACACAATATAGTTACATTAATGCCAGTGATGGTTTTAGCCCACGTTTAGCCAACATTTTATACAATTTTAACTCCTTTGTTAATAAAATGTTTTTATATAAATTTGCTGGAGTTAACTTGCTCCTCCTCCTCCATCATTCCATTAAAAAAGGATTGTATTTTTTTTCTTGGGTATTAACTGTAGGCTACTCTGATACTTTTGGCTCTGTCAGAAAATAGTCAAGTAATTTTCCAGAATTTTAGCTAATACTGGCCATTAAGATGAACCCTTGAAACAGGTAAATCTTCTAACTAGGTCGAAATGAGCAGGCAATTATGCTTTTCAAAAGGGTCAAAGTGAGAACTGAGTCTACATGACGTGTTGTCTTTCTTCACGCTGGCACTAGCATCACACGCCTCCTTACCTTGACCAGGCCTCCCTGCTTGGTGAGGTAACCTTCCTTGGTGCCCAGCTGGAAAAGAGAGAAGCACCAAGTGAAGCCCAGAACTATGGCAACATGATCTTTGTCATTCTATTTCTGTCCTGCCTTTAAATAAAACACGTTTGCCTTTGATCTTTAAATAATCACCTTTCATTCTTCACCTAGGCCCTTGAAAATCCTTCCTGTGTTGTTAGAGACTGTCGGACTGGATTGTCTTGCATAATTCTGTAGCAACAGGCAACCACTGAAATACTCTCTTCGGACAGGACTTAGCTATTTGCACACAATAAACCACATCATGCCACTTATAAAAGTCAGTGTTGGGCAAAGTGTATCCTGTGAAACTCAGCGGCTTGGATTGCTGCAGGGTATTAGGCACACAGCATGCCGGCTCACACTGACGCTGGGTCATCACATTTGGGAAACTGGATTAAGCAAAATGAAGGAATTTCTTCACTTCCGTGCTTCCCGAAGTCTGTATTATGCTAATGTGACTTTTTAAAAGGGAATGTTGGAAATACCACTCCAATATTTATTTTATTGCACAATCCTCCACCAAACCCCTCTTCGGTTTTTCATAGACCATCTTTGGAGACCTGTATTCCATGGAACAGACTTCCTGGAATGCAGGTTTATTTATACTTCATTCATCCAAAAGGAATTGGAAGTGAGAATGAGTCATTTCTACTAACACATACATCATTCATTCAAGGGTAATAATATCATACACTTCCCCAGCAACTATAAAATGTAACAAATGGTAAGGGACTGTAGTAATAGAAATTTGCATAAAATAAGAACCCTAAGATGAAGAAATGTATAGGTTTTGGCAGAAATTGAACTCCTGGTAAGATATTTTGTTCTAGTATGGTGTTATAATATATCTTATATTAGTAAGGAAAAAGTGAGTAAAAATTGGGAAATAACTTAGTTGACGTCAAGGTTCTTTTTATGGGAGTTTCCAGAGTATTTTTTCCTGAGGTGAATTCTCCCTCCAAATAAAAAGAGGAACAACAACTACCACAGTAAAAAGAGTTAAAGCAAGAAATAAATATCAGCACTTCTTTTAAAATTCTTACGGCATTAAAGTAAGAATGAACTTCCCAAGTGTTCATTTAAATAATATTACAAGGGTCCCAGGTTCGATTCCGGTCAAGGGCATGTACCTTGGTTGTGGGCACATCCCTAATAGGGAGTGTGCAGGAGACAGCTGATTGATGTCTCTCTCATCAATGTTTCTAACTCTCTATCCCTCTCCCTTCCTCTCTGTGAAAAATCAATAAAATATATTAAAAAATAATAATAATAAAATAAAATTCTTGCAGCATTAAAGTAAGAATGAACTTCCCAAGTGTTCATTTAAATAATATTAAACAATATTGGTGACTTTGATTTAGCATAATCAGTTTGATTTATTTTGACATTTAAAGGAAATTGAAGTGACTGAAGTTAGTTTGGTTGTCATATTATGGAAATGGAAAAAAAATTAAGATTTTGGGTTGTTGCAGGCAAAATAATTAAGGGTAAATTGTTATATAGAAGGCCCTTATAGAATTGTTCATTGAAATCAAGCTAAGAAATTATGCTGCCCATTTCATCTTACCTCCATCCAAGCAATATGCTACAAATCTAGTATTTTTGTAAGGTTTTGGTAGATAAGTGGACGGTGGCAGAGGGAAGAGCTGAGAATATTAATTTTATTCATGTTCTCAGGAGGTAAGAAAGGAAATAATTATATAGCAGGTTCATCTTTTAAAAGATTTATGATCTGTAACAGGAAAGATATTTATACATGTCCCAAATTGGAAACCACCTAAATGTTTAAAAATAAAGGATGAGTCTTCCTACCATCCTTTTTATCTGCTGTGTGCCTGCCTGCCTTAACTTTAGTCAAAAGTCATTGGGTGGGGTGGAGCAAGAAGGTATCAATGTGAGGGCATCCACCTCAGAACTGGGTGAGACCAAGCAGGGTACAGAGAGCATCAGTGTGGACAACAGTGGCTGCAACAGCTTGGAATTTCATGTTGAAGGCTGGCAGGTGAGGAGGGCTTTCTGCCTGGGGGGATGAGGTGGCAGACAAGGCTTAGTTTTAGAGCCAAGTCAGGCTAGGTTGGCATCTGAGGTGAGGGTAGGAGTGGCAATGGCTGGGCAGTGGTTCCTGGGCAATAGGAGAGTGCTACATTTGGTTTATATTCCTCACTGTGGGAGAAGGGAGCTACAAATATGAAAAGTGGAAAAACTAGAATGAGCCTTATAGTGTTGGATCAGGGTTGGAGGTATTGGCAGGAACCCATAGATAGATGATGGATAGATAGGTATAGATATATAAATATATGTAGAGAGGTAGATATATAAATATATGTAGAGAGGTAGATCTAGAAATAGCAGTAGAAATAAATATAGATATCAGTATAGGTATGTGCTCAGAGTGGGCTGGGAGAGTGACATCCTAATAATAATAAGCATGGTACCCAGGTCTTGGCTTCTAAAGTACTGCTCTCCAGGAAAAAAGAACAGAATTTCTTGGAGAAATAGCTGACTTTAGATATGGATGTAAGGAATGTACAGGATAAGCCTGGAACATTTTTGCTATACCAGAAAGTAAGAAAATTCTCAAAGAATTATGAGGCTATAATGACATAGAAGTCACCTTGAATGGGTTCTTATTGGCCAATCTGGGAAAATGTAAAGGATCAAAATAAATAATGATAGTCATAATTATAAACATTGATATAAAAATAAATGATTGCAGAGATTCAGAAAATAAAAAGCTTTTTCTTATAGTAGAACTAGAGGCCCAGTGCACAAAAATTTGTGCACTGGGGGTGGGTCCCTCAGCCTGGCTTGCCCCCTCTCACAGTCCGGGAGCCCTCAGGGGATGTCTTACTGATGGCTTAGGCCCGCTCCCCACTTTATCCACTTCTACCTCCCCCACTCACTTCTCCCTCTGATAATCATGTTGTTGTCTGTGTCTATGAGGTTTTTTTCCTTTGCTTAATCCCTTCACCTTTTTCACCCAGCCCCCCAACCCTCTGAAAGTTGTCAGTTTGTTCTCTGTATCTATCAGTCTGTTTCTATTTTGTTTGTTTATTTTGCTCATTACATTCCACATATAAGTGAAATCATGTGGTCTTTCTCTGACTGGTTTATTTCACTTAGCATAATACTCTCCAGGTCTATCCATGCTGTTGCAAATGGTAAGGTTTCCTACTTGGCTATTATAAATAACACTGCTATGAACATAGGAGTAGATATATTCTTTTGAATGAGTGTTTCAGGTCTCTTCAGATATATTTTTAGAAGTGGAATCGCTGGGTCATATTTTCAATTTTTTGAGGTAACTCCATACTGCTTTCCACAGTGGCTGCACCAATCTGCATTCCTACCAATAGCACATGAGGTTACCCCTTCTCTGCATCATTGGCAAATATGTTCTCCCATTCAATGGATTGTCTTTTCATTTTGTTGGTGGTTTCCTTCATCTTGCAAAATCTTTTTAATTTAATGTATTCTCATTTGTGTATTTTTTGTTTTGTTTTCCTTGCTCAAAGCAAAAATATTGCTATGAGAAATGTCTGAGATTTTACTGCCTATATTTTCTTCTAGGATTTTTATGGTTTTGAGTCTAACATTTAAGTCTTTAATCCATTTTAAGTTTATTCTTGTGTATCATGTAATCTTTGTACTATTCCTGCAATTTTTTCTGTAAGTCTGAAATTATTTAAAATAATAAATAGCATGTATATTTTCAAAAAATCTTGAACAACCACCAAAACCAAAATATAAAAACGTAACAGAGGATTAACTAAATAAAAATGGTATATCCAAATATTGGAATTTTTAGAAATTTGTTTCAATGATGATTTAGAAGACTATGTAAGGACATGAAGATTCCATAGATAATTAATTAAACAAGCACATTGTAACTCTAATTACAAAGAAGAGCTCATTATATATAATATATTTGTTTTAAATATAATACTAGAGGCCTGGTGCACAAAATTTGTGTGCGGGTACAGTCCTTAGGCCTGGCCTGTGATCAGGGCCATCTTCCCCGGGTGCCTGCAGCCGGCCCCACCCCACGCCACCACCCACTCCTGGTTCCCCATTCGCTATTGGGTGATTGGTGCCTGACGGCCTGGGGAAGGGACCGAGAGGCCTGCTATTCCCGCCCGCTCACTGGCCCCGCCTCCGCCACAGATAGCCCTCTGTGTGTGGGGTGACCAGCAGGGCGGGGCCTTGGCCTGGCACCACCCATGCCCCCCGCCACCCACCCCTGGTTCCCCTTTCACCATCAGGTGATCGGAGCCTGCCGCGGGAAAGAGACCAAGAGGTGGTCAGTGCACCTCATAGTGATTGGTCCAGTGGTCATTCTGCCATTAGGGTCAATTTACATATCACCCTTTTATTATATAGGATATAACCTATTTGTTTATATATATAATATATAATCTTATTTAAGAAAAAGGCTAGAAAGATTGACACTAAATTGTTAACTGTGAGAAGAGCTTCAAAGACTGAATATTTAAAAGGCAAACATACGAGGGGAATGTCAAAGAAAAGCAACTATGAAATATGTTAAAGAGATAACAGAATAAAGAAAGTTATTGCAGAAGCCAAGGGAACGGAAATTTTAGAAGGAAGTTGTTAAAAATACCACAAAAGGAAAGCAATGAAGCTGGCATTTTAGATAGGACCTATGCTACATTAGGCACTTGGACTATATTATGTCACTTAATCTCTACCCACATAACTAATTGGTATTTTACATTTCCCAGGTTCAAACCCCACTCCTCCTGCAACCTTAGCCATCTCAGTAAATGGAGAAGTGTTTACCCTGTTGCTCTTTCTTTCACATAGCACAGTCAATCCGTCAGTAAGTCTTGTCTCTGCCTTATGACCCAGTGCTTCCACTTTGGGGAATATATCTGAAGAAATTCCAAACACTAATTTGAAAGAATATATGCAGCCCTATTTCATTGTAGCATTATTTACAATAGCCAAGGTTTGGAAGCAGCCCAAGTGCTCATCGGTAGGTAAGTAAATGCAAAAGCTGTGGTATGTTTACACAATAGAATACTACTCTTCTGGAAAAAAAAAAATGAAAGAAAATCTTACCTTTTACAATAGCATGGATGGACCTGGAGAGTATTATGCTACGTGAAATAAGTCAAAGAAAGACCATATGATTACACTTATATAGGAATCTAATGAACTAACAAACAAAATAGAAACAAACTCATAGATACAGAGAACAGACTGACAGCTGTCAGAGTGGAGTGAGGTTGAGGGGCTGGGTGAAGAGGGTAAATAGATTAAGCAAAACAAAAAAACCCTCATAGACAGACAACAGTATGGTGATTATCAGTGGGAAAGGGGGCTGGTGGAGAGAGAAGTGGGTAAAGTGGGGGTAAATGGTGATGGAAAAAGATATGACTTAGGGTGGTGAACACACAATACAATATACAGATGACGTATTACAGAATTGTACACCTGAAACCTATGTAATTTTATTAACCAGCGTCAACCCAATAAAGTCAATTAAAAAAGAAAAAACTTTAAATAAGTAAATTAGTTAAATTTCATCCTATCTCAGGAACCCAATCCTATATTGTTTATAACATAGACAAATAGTAATTTCCCCAAATGCAGTTGCCAAAGGATGTTAAGCAGTGTTACACAAGCATCTACATTTCTGGGCAATGGGACATCTGTTTTCATTTTCACTTCAAGCAAGTTCTTTTTTTCAGTAAATAGGACTTAATTTTCTTTCTCTACTGCTAGAGCTTATGAAAGACCTGCCTCCCAAAAGGGGAAGAAAGAAGTCTGGAAGCCCTCAGAGCTCTCAGTTTGGAGATGGTGGTACAGTATCATGTTGGCACTGAGGACAACAATGAAGGCTGATAACTCATGTTCATTAAGGGACAAGAGCATCTGATCCAACCAGGACTATTTCCCCAGCCAGCTGGTCCGGTGATCAATTATTCTCTAGTGAGGACTAGTAAGAGATACTTCAGTATCTACTAGAAACCCTTTATTTTTAAAAGATATTTTTATTAATTTCAGAGAGGAAGGAAGAGGAAGAGAGAGAGAGAAACATCAATGATGAGAGAGAATCATTAATCGGCTGCCTCCTGCTCACCTTCTACTGGGGATTGGGCCCACAACCTGGGCATGTGCCCTTGACCGGAATCGAACCCAGGACCCTTCAGTCCCCAGGTCGATGCTCTATCCACTGAGCCAAGCTGGTTAGGGCCACTAGAAACCCTTTATAATTTTCTGTCACAAAAAACTTCATGGACTTCTGATTATATAGTGTCAGTGCAGTCATTCTCAACCATTCACTCACCACTGTTTTAAAAACTCCCTTATACAGAACCTTCTATATACGCCATATTTAGATATTTGGGCAGGTAAATCATCTGATACCTGGAGTGAGCAAAGAAGGTAAGTAATAAGGCTTCCAGGTTTGAGTCTAAAGTGATCTGCTTCTCTCTACTTCTCATGCTCACAACAACCCTTCAAATTAGGTGTTACCTGCATTTTACTGTTGATAAAGGACACACATAAGGTATGGTACGATTGACCTTGAATGAAGATCTTTAGGAGAAGGGTAAAGGGGGGAATGTGATGTTAAACTGAGACTACAGGTGAATGAGATGGTGAAGTGATAGGTGGTGGGGTAAGGAAGGGTAAAGAAGAACGTTAAGAACGATGGGGTCTACAGGAAAAAAAAAAGAATTAAAAGGTAGGTCTTGATTTGTTCTTTGGTCCGATGACGATTTGTCTTATTTTCCGAAATTTCTTTAGTTCCGAGGTCTAATGCTTCCAACTCTAACAAAGCTAAAATATCTTTCTCAACCAATTTGCAGAATCTTAATTTTTGAGTAGATGTAGCTTCGTGACAAGAATGTAATGTGTGCTGTGAACCTGGTTAGGCTGTAAAGCTACACTCCAAGCTATGATTCCTGTCCTGAGAAGTGTCAGGCTGCTGGGAAGGGTAGTTAGCCTCCACTATGACGAGTCCAGAATGAAGGGAAACAAAGGGTGCTTGGGAGCACAGAAGAGGGGCATTTTACAGGAAACTAGGAGGAGCTTGGAAGTCTTTCTGGAAGATACTGATCCCTGATGCAAGTCTTGAAAAATGAGGAGAGAGTGTGGCGTTGGTAGCATTTCAGATGCAGGGCAGGAAGGAGGAGCACAATCAGAAATGCATGTTGTTGAGAGAGGCAGGTTCCACAGTGTGAGTGCGGGCATAGCCTGAGGTGAGGCCAGAGGTGTGAGCAGGGTCCAGGCCAGCTGAGAAGACCGTTGACACCACAGAAGGATGTTAACAGGAAGGTATGTGGTGAATCTGTTTTTTAAGAGAGGTGTCTTTGGTGGCAGAGTAGGAAAAGTGCCCCGGAGACAGAAAGGTCACACATATTTTAATAGAATTGAGGCTGAATATCTCCAAGTGGATGTTTTTCATGTGTAATGGTTGCTATCTAGAATTAGTTCTTGAGGTCTCATTTGTGTGTTGTCTTCTTTATTATCTGCGCAAATCCAGATGTCTTATACCAGGAGGAGTCAGCAAACAAAAAGAAAGAGAATAGAGGAGCCTTGAGCATAATGTAGGGCAGAGGGTGCTGGAGAGGAATCTTTGCAGGGTCACAGCTCACAGCAGAAACAGAAGTGGACTCTCAGAAGAACAATGAGTGCTCTGGGGGCACTCAGACTGCACAATGGCCCTGTTACAGAGAAGGGCCAGTGTTTTCTGTCAGTACCTTCATTCAGTGAAGGAGAAAAAGGCCAGGAAAAATAGCATTCCCGGGGGCTTGCAGGACATTATTTTTGAAAAATAGTTTTCTTCCATATACGGTTGAAATGTAGAAGAAAATTGTTTTCTTTATTTTAGAAACGTGTTGAAGAATAATAGTTCAGTCAACTATGTGAACTTAAATGCCTTTCACCTATTCTAGCATGAACTAGTTTGACTAAGTGAGGATGGAGATTTAAGGGCTATTTTCTAAGTATTTAAGATCCTCTCAATAATCGCATTTTTTTGTGTGTGTGTGTGATTTATGCCGAACCAGATAAACTGAGTCATAAGCTTCAAACCTTATGTTCCTTTTCAGGTTTTATATCCCAAGTGAGAATTTTTATGCGAGCAGACATACTTTGAAAGTGTATTACTCTTATTGCACTTTATTGCTATTGGACAGCGAGAAAGCTGTGCCAGATGGATGGCCACTTACCGAAGGCGCAGTGGGCACCAGATCGTTCTCCGTTCTTCCTGTCTGCATTGCTGTGTGAACCCGGACCGATTCATAAATGGAAGGCTCTTCCACTTTTCTTGGATAGGGATGTTTCAGAACAATCAGAGTGCCTGAATGGAGGGGAAACACATATTCATATAGTTTAACAATGAGATAGCTGTGCCTGGATCGTAGTCTCTTGTTTGTTCATGTATTCACTTGTCTATTTTCTCAGCATTCACTGAGTACCACCATGTGAGCTGGACACTGGAGATACGAGGTGTGATGAGATGATTTCTGGCTTCCTAGTGCTCAGAGAGAACTATCAATGGATATCACTTAACCTAATAGTCATTTACTTATTTCTTTTTCTTTCTTTTTTTGTTTTAATGAATAGTCATTTCAATGAGCAGGGTAAAAGACCAATGTCGGCGATATGAACAAAGCAGGCTGGTGGCTTTCGGAGAACTAACCCTGAAGAGCTAACCCTTCCATGGAATGAGTCAGAAAATCTTTCCTAGAAAAGGCGATATTGATCTAGACCTTAAGCAATAACTGGATGTTTCCCAGTAGACTTTACAAGAGTCACGAATCCAAACCCCACGAATGCACTGGAATATAGGAGGATTTATCCACTGCCCATATTTCTGACTTGCTTTAGAACAAACTTGTAACAAATCACTGGATCTCAAAAAAGTGTACTCACAGCTTCTCTCTACTGTCTCCTACCACCGAACTAATGAAATAAACTAACCAAAGCCTTTGCGTATCTAAGTGAATATTCACGTCTATTTGGAGGAGGGCAGTCCAGGCAGGAATCGAGCTCTGCCCAGAGCCAGGCTTGGGCATGTCCCTCAGGGGCTGAGAGCAGTTCTGACTCTATGCTTCCGACCGACCCCAAGTCCAAAGTTTCTCCACTCTGATCCTTCCCTTCCCCCAATCAATCAGTCAATCCGAAGCTAGAAACTCTGACTGCAAAAAAGTAAGTTAAGCTTTTCCCCCTACTTTGCTATGACTTCTTCCTTTTTATTTTCCTAGGGTCTCTTCTACAGCAGGCTGGGAATTGTGCTAGACACCGGGGTAGATTAAAGAATTCAGTAATTCATTCAGCAAATATTTACTGAGCTCTACTATGTGTCAGGCGCTTGTCTAGATACAACAGCAAACAAAGGAGGTATAGCATCTGCTCTGCGGCAGGGGAGACAGAAAAAAAATTAATATGTCAGGTGAGAGAAGTGCTTTGAACAAACTAATAGAGAAGGTAAAGGAATAGAGAGCCAAAAGCATGGGGTGGGGTGAGGGTGATATTTATATGGGTGGTCAGAAAGACTCCTTTGAAAAGGTAATTTGAAAAAGTATAGAAAGTACAGACCTTGAATTGGAGTCAGAGAAAGACAATGAGGAGAGAAAAATACCTCCTCTGTAATTATAAAACCATAATTAATAATGATAAACCTACAAACAAAACAAAACCTTTCTACAGTGCTTGAGTTCACATGAGGTCCTCACTGCCCAAACACAACTGCAGCCTCGGAGACCTGAGCCCAGATAACGCTCTGCTGCCACATCGAAAGGAGCACTGAGAAAAGCCATTGATTGTGACCCCCGTAATGAACGGGACACTCCGGGCTCCTCCTCTTTCTGCACTTAGCTCAGGTCAGTGGCGTTGGGACCACAATGAAAATGGCCTTTTGCTGTTATGAGAAGCCCCATTCCCACCCTGGCACATTGTCTGTGCTCTTTTGTCAATGTGATCCCTTCATGAGAACAGAGCGAGTCATATCAGGACAAGGGCCCGGTTACAGTTTTACAGTCAGAATGAAAGCATCGACACCTAAATCAAGAGCAGCCGTTGTGCAGGCGCAGGGCTCTGTGAACAGTCGTTAGATGGCAGATGCTTGATGAATTGGGAACTGGCACCTATGTGACCTACCCCAGAGAAACACCACCTGCGACATGCCTGGCACCACCCTGGTGTCTTGGAAAGAGCCAACACTACCACTTGGTACCTGTTGACCTTGGACAATCATTCTAGCTTTTGTTTCCTCCTCTGACAAGTGAGAATAATTACCCTTTCTTCACAAGCCTGTTTTAGGCACCTATAAAGAAGTGTTTGCGAAAGGATGGTAAAAATGTGTGATGTTATTCTATTTTGATGTAGAGCAGCGGTTCTCAACCTGTGGGTCGCGACCCCTTTGGGGGTCGAACGACCCTTTCACAGGGGTCGCCTAAGACCATCGGAAAACATATATATAATTACATATTGTTTTTGTGATTAATCACTATGCTTTAATTATGTTCAATTTGTAACTATGAAAATATATCCTGCATATCAAGTATTTACATTACGATTCATAACAGTAGCAAAATTACAGTTATGAAGTAGCAACGAAAATAATTTTATGGTTGGGGGTCACCACAACATGAGGAACTGTATTAAAGGGTCGCGGCATTAGGAAGGTTGAGAACCACTGATATAGAGTATTTTTAAATCCTAGCTGATTTGGCTCAGTGGATAGAGCGTCAGCCTGCAGACTGAAGGGTCCCGGGTTCAATTCCAATCAGGGGCACATGCCCAGGTTGCTGGCTCGATCCCCAGTGAGGGGCGTGCAGGAGGCAGCCGATCAATGATTCTCTCTCATCATTGATGTTTCTATCCCTCTCTCCCTCTCCCCTCCTCTCTGAAATCAATAATAATAATAATAATAATAATAATAATAATAATAAAGGACTAATGTGTAGCATTCTGCTAAGAATAACAATGAGAGTTGCCTGGTAGTCACTGACTACAGTGCTAAGACATATTAGTGCCTCTTGAACACTTGGGAGCCCAGGGGGACTGGAGGCCAGGGATCAGAGCAGCTCACAGATGAGAAAGAATGTGAAAGCTTGTGCTTGATCTTCAAGGTCGATGCCAAATTTTTTTATCTTGTTCCACATGAAAATAATTTTTTAAATGACGCTCTAGAAAGATGCACCGATTCAATCTTCCTTTTTGCAGATAACCAGCATTCATACCTCCCAGCATACTCCTATTGGCTCTATTTTCTTATTGCTGCTGTAACAAGTCACAAGCATAATGACTTAAAATAACTCAAATTTATAACCTGACAGTTCTGAGAGTCAGAAGTCTGAACTGAGTGTGACTAATCTAAAAACCAAGCTATTGCCTCGGCTGCTTCCTCCTGGAGGCTCTGGAGGAGATTCCATTCCTTTGCCTTTTCTAGCTCCCAGAGGCTGCCTGCGTTCCTTGGCTGGTGGCCCTACCCCTCCATCTTCTAAGCCAGCAACAGCAGGTCAAGTCTTCACATGCTGGTTCTCCCTCTTCCGCCTTTCCCTTCAGTTATAAGGACCCTGTGAGTACACTGGGCCCACCTGGACGATCCAGGATTATCTCCCCATCTCAATGCCAGCTGATTAGTGGCTTCAATTAATCTGAAAGCTTAACTCCCTCTCACCACGTAACATAGCTTATTCACAGGTCCAGGGAGAGATGTGGGCATCTTTGAGGAGGCTGTTATCCTGCCTACCAGTCTCAGTCCTGGGGGGGGCGGGGGGGTATAGCCATAGGGCCAGTTATGCTGCCACGGAAGCATCTCTGGGCCAGTGTTGCTCCCTGAGCCTGCACTGCTTTAACCACTTGGTATTATAAAGCCATTGTCTTTACAACAAGCACATTTCCAAACCCTGTAAGCCCCTCAGGGCAGATATGATTCCAAATTTATCTTTGTATCGCTACCTCTTGATAGAGTTTCCGACATAATGAAGTCTTGATGAGTGAGTGAATGAACGAACGAATGAATAAATGTCACAGTAATTCAGGTTTAAGGCAGGAGAGTCTGGGATGGACCAGCCTCCAAAGTTCACAACCATCCTTGCCTGGGGCAAGGACAAGGCAATAACTTCAAGTGTGGCTCTCCATATCTTCACTGGCGGGACCCAAATTCTATTTTGAAAGCCTCTTCTAAAGTTTAACCAATAGAAGCTAAACTGAAAGAAATGATATGAAGTCAATCAGGAAAGTAGAACTGACTATAAATTGATTTTAACTAGAGGAAGACCATGAAAGAGGTCAGATTGAATGGCACAATGAAGAAAATGAACTCCATACAAAATGGCAACTTCCGCTGATAAAAATCTGGCCTCCTTGCCCTGACCGGTTTGGCTCAGCGGATAGAGTGTCAGCCTGCTGACTGAAGGGTCCCAGGTTCGATTCCGGTCAAGGGCATGTACCTTGGTTGCGGGCACATCCCCAGCAGGGGTTGTGCAGGAGGCAGCTGATTGATGTTTCTCTCTCATCAATGTTTCTAACTCTCTATTCCTCTCCCTTCCTCTCTGTAAAAAATCAATAAAATATATATATATATTTTTAAAAATCTGGCCTCCTTAAAGACAGGTCTCCCTATTTGACCATTCTTCCCAAGGAAGGGCCAATATACAGACTTGTCGGCATGGCTGCTGGGCTTACGATGATTTCCCCTGGTGCAGAGACTGTCCCATCCCAATACAAAAGCAGAGCCCCACAGACCTGGCCCTCCCCCTAAATGCCTCACCTGAGCTGCACTCACTGGGCTCACTTCTTGGGGATCTGCTTAGTTGCTTCTCTGGAGAGAAGGTCCACTACCTTCAATTTCTGAACCACATGAAGGAAACTGCTATTTCCTGCCTTTGACATGAAACCTGGTTTCAGAAACACTTGGTGGAGGTACATTTTTGAAGTGATCAGAGTAAGACTAAGGCAGGCATTCTAATTTGCTAAAAGCTTCAGAGTTGCCATGGTCACTGGGATGATTCCTTATGTTTTTCAGCTTTGTCCTTAAATTCTGGGGTGAGATACTAATATCCTTCCCCAAAATTTCACTTCTCACCCTGTACCCCTCTTTTTTTTAAAAAAAAATTCAGCTTGTCAGGGTTGGTTTACATGATTTTCAATCAAAAAGAAGCTTCTATAGTTAAGCCACTGAAGACTCATTATAATTTCCACCCAAGGTTCAAGATAGTGCCTTGGCTCCATAGGAGAGGAACTCTGGGCTAATAATATTCAAAACAAATTAACTCCAGGACTTGGCTGGAAGATTCAGATAAAAAGGCAACCAGAGGCAGGGCTGGTAGAAGGAAAAGAGGGAGGAAGATCAGCAACCACAGGTCTTGGAAACTTGGCAGCTAGTTTTACCTCAGTTTCTGAACTACATGAAGTGTGCTGGGCTGCATATCTGGCGCTTTGGCCAGACGGGTCATGCTATGCTGTCTGTTCCTAAAACACATAGATAGGAAGGTACTGACATCAGGCCAGGCCTTGAGATATAGTCTCATGGCCCCTTCCCAGCATGCAGGCCTTCTTTCTGTACTCTCTGTTCCTAGAACACATAGATAGGAAGGTAGTCACTGTAATGATGCTGTACTGTGTCGGAACTAAGGTTTTGTAACTTTGTGGTTTTTGCAAATAAAAATGCTGTAACTCCTGTAGTCTGCGCTGCAGTTCAGCCTCTGCTTCGGCAGGGTGCTGTAACTGTAGTCAGCTGGCCAGCTTAATAAAGTCTCTTAAATTTAAATTCTGAGTTGGTGGTCTATCTCGTTGAGTGAACCCATAACAGAAGGAGACTGTTGTTTCCTGCTTTGGACTGAATTGATTTCAGAAATACTTGGTGGACGTACATTTTTGAGGTGATCAGAAGAGGAATGAGACAGGCATTTTGATGTGCTTTGACTGAATTGTAGCTTACAGGATACCTACTCTGTAATACTATGAGATTGCATTGAAGAGCTCATCTTATATTCCAGCAGGAAGAGTAAGAACCGTCTCCAGCCCAGGCATTGGTCTGATGTCTGAAACAGAGTGTAGTGCAAGAGCACACATCGCTCCTGAAAGGGGAACTTTTGTTTTGAGTATTTCTTTCATGCACTAAACCTAGTGCTTTACCCAGCAGGCTCCCCAGCTGGATGGTAAGATGTTTAAGGATGATATCTGATTCATCACTGAATTGTCAGTGGCTAACAAGTGCCAGTTCATAGTTGGCATTCAATATCTATTTGATGAATTATATTAAAACTAGAGGCCCGGTGCACAAAAATTTGTGCACTCCGGGGGGAAGGGGGGGTCCCTCAGCCCGGCCTGTGCCCTCTCGCAGTCTGGGACCCCTCAGGAGATAACGACCTGCTGGCTTAGGCCTGCTCCTGGGTGGCAGAGGGCAGGCCCAATCCCTAGGTGCAGCCCCTGGTCGGGCTCAGAGCAGGGCTGATTGGGGAGTTGGGGCGCTGCCCCCTGTCATGCACAGAGCAGGGCGGATTGGGAGGTTGCGATGCCACCCTCAGTCACGCTCAGGGTAGGGCTGATTGGGGGGTTGGGGCACCACCCCCTATCACACTCAAGGCAGGGTCAATGGGGAGGTTGCGGCGCCACCCCCTGTGATGCACAGAGCAGGGCCAATCAGGGGGTTGGGGCGCTGCCCCCTGTCACGCACAGAGCAGGGCCCATCAGGGGGTTGGGGAGCTCCCCCCTGTCACGCACGGAGTAGGGCTGATAGGGGAGTTAGGGCACCGCCCCCTGTCACACACACAGCAGGGCAGATCAGGGGGTTGGGGCGCCACCCTCTATCACCCACAGAGCAGGGCCGATCAGGGGGTTGGGGCGCCGCCACTGTCACACTCAGGGCAGGGCCGATGGGGAGGTTATGGCTCTACCCTGTCACACACAGAGCAGGGCCCGTCGGGGGGGGGGGGTTGGGGCGCCACCCCCTGTCACACACAGAGCAGGGCCGATCAGGGGGTTGGGACGCCACACCCTGTCACACACAGAGCCGCAGGGTGATCAGGGGGTTTGGGCGCTGCCCCCTGTCATGCTGATCCGGTGCCAGGAGGCCTCGCGGCTCCGCTGATCCTGGTGCTGGGAGGCATATTACCCTTTTACTATATAGGATAGAGGCCTGGGGGCCGGCTGGTTTGCCCTGAAGGGTGTCCTGGATCAGGGTGGGAGTCCCCACTGGGGTGCCTGGCCAGCCTGGATGAGGAGATGATGGCTGTTTGCAGCTGGTCACACACCCTTCAGGGTGGGGGTCCCCACTGGGGTGCCTGGCCAGTCTGGGTGAGGGGCTGAGGGCTGCTTTAAGGCTGGCGATTGACAGAAGCTCCCAACTGCTCCTTTTTTTCTTTTTTTTTTCTTCTGGGCCAGCTTTAGCTCTGGCTCTAGCTCTGAGGCTTCCGCTGCTGGTTTGTTTGCCATTCTATAATCGAAACAATGTATAACTTCAGCTCTGAGATCCCGGCCTATATTTGTTAGAATGTTTCAAACTGCCAGCTCAGAGGCCGGCAGCGCAGGCGGGGAACATTGGATTCTGCAGTCCCTGGAGGAAGCAAGCCTCATGTTCGCTTCTAGCTGCTTGGCTGCCGGCCGCCATCTTGGCTGACAGTTAACTTGCATAAGGATACGCTGATTAGCCAATGGGAAGGGTAGCGGTCGTACGCCAATTACCATTTTTCTCTTTTATTAGTGTAGATGAGATCACATCCATCCGTGTTTCATTATTGACCTCAGGCTCAGAAAATAAGCTCTGCAACTGGGCTTATGTGTGAGTTCCTCTGTCTCTTCCTGCCAATGGGAAGTGGCTTTCTAAGTGGAGTTTATAGGAATATTCAAGATTTGCCTCCATCCTTCTTTGCTCTGCAAATGGACTATAACCCATCATAAAATGGTGCTACCTCAACCACATTCATTTACATTAGAAGGAACTTAAAATTTGAAGAAGACATCATACACATTTGATAAATACACATTCAACTCTCCCTAAACTAACTCTTCATGATATACCAAAGAATTTATAGCTCTTGTGTATAGTATTATGGAATGAATTGCTACAAAGGGACTTCATTAAGTAACAATAATAATGATTGAGTATTTATGCCATGCGATGAATCATTCTAAATGTCTTACATGCCTAATCTCATTCAATCTTCACTGCAAGTCATGGCCTTTTAAGGTATGAACTATTACACCATCAGCTCAATTTTATAACATGATGAAACTGAAGCTTGGAGAGGTTATACAACTTGCATGAGGACACACAGCTGGTGAATGTTAGGACTGAAGTTGAACTGGGAATTCAATTGTTTACTCATTATACAATATATGATTCTCAGCTCTGGTGTCACCACCATGAAAACTCTGTATGGCATGTGAAATATTGTACTCTATTTATCGTGGGCAAGAGAGCATATGCATAAATCAAAATTAAGAAACTGATTCTTTAGGAGGCAGCTTCAGAAAAGGATGTGTGAGTTTTTGCCTCAACATTTCTCACTAGGGCTGTTTTTTCAATTCTAAAGAAAAGATTAAATGGTCTCTGAGGTCCCTGCCCCTTCTAACATCTGTAAATCTAGTTAAACTCCCCAATTGAGGAGCAAGAAATAGTAACTAAATTCACGTCCTATTTGCCATAGATGTACAATATTCATTTGAAATACTTTTTTTTCCTGGTGTCATTTTATCTTTGTGTCTCATTTTTCTTTTCCTCCATCAAACTTTACATTTTATTTTACCTTCTTGTATTTACAGAGGCTGTTTTATAGCCTTTCTGGAGTGACATGAACGAGAGGGGCCAAAGTATTTGGGAGATGTTTTCTAATCAGTCTTTTTCTGTTTTAAGATTTCCTCTAGTATAATTTCTCAAATAGCAATATGTACAAAGACAGATGTTCAAACCGATTTACATTCTTTAGGACAACGGCTTCACATCACGAGCCAAAAATATTATTATAGACTTTAGAGACAGAGGGATAGGACTAAAATGCGTATTGTAGCCTCACCATATCCTACAAACTTCCTATTATTACTGTGGCAGAGATCCTTCCCATTCAAATCTGTTTAAGGCCATGCTGCGCTGCGGCAATACTATACCGCTGTGTTACCACAAGAGTAGTTTCAGGAGAGAGCAAGCGGCATGAAAAGCTCCTACACTTTAGAACTAGGTTAGTCTGGATTCCAACCTCAGCTGTGATGCCTACTAGGTGTGTAATCTTGGGCAAATGATTTAAAAATCTCTGAGTTTTGATTTCCTCATTTGAAAATGGTACCACTTTACACATTATTGTGGGTGGTTCAGAAGATTAAAGAATTTTATATTTGTCACAATTTCTAATAGAATACCTAGAACTTAGTAAACACCACAAATATTGGTTTCATTCTCTTTTTTGCTTGCTTTTTTTCTTTTTCAAAAACACCTCTTTACAAACTAATAAAATATGTATTTTTGGCAAACATAAACTAAGAAGTGATTTCTGCTGATGGTTTCGCAAAATTCCAAGTTGTCACTCATTATTTTCAGAAATGTCACACAATTCTCAAATTAAAAATAGTTTTAACTTAATTATTTTAAAATGCTACCTGAGTAAAACGGTTGGTGTCACAAAATATAATAACAACCGTAGCAGTTAGCAAGAGGTTGGGAATCCCCACCTCAAAACAAAAAGAGAAGTGGAAATTTGACATTTAAGAAAGAACCAGATAGCATCTTTAAAACTGAGAACCAATTACTATAAAGGGTAAGTACAAACAAAGCATTTGACTAATATAATTTTTCATGCTGTTAGGTGATTAAAGTCACAACCTAGTTATTCCTGTCATAAATCATATATGGCAATTTTATGTACATAAGTATTGCAATAGAAACAAAGGGTAACAGAAAGGTAATTTTTGTTCTAATAATATTTAGAATTTAACATAAAGAGAATTATCTATATTTTCAAGACTATATAGGAAACTTAGTCAATCATAAGAGGATATGGTAAAAATTAATAATGGACTAAGCATATTTAAAAAAGTCAAATTTTCAAGCCTACTGGAGTTGAATTTAGAAGCCATGTACAAATATAAAGAGATGGTTTTATATAACATGTTAATATTAAAAATGAAAGGCAAATTCTGAATTTAATCATTATTGAGCATACATGCAACACATAACATCATTCAAATTATGATTTGTATAAACTTTGGAAGTAAACCCTAACTGTCAGGAGTCCGCCGGATGTGGGTTGCCATGCATCTGCAATGCAGGCATTGGTAATGCGATACCCAACATGAAATGTTGTGGATAATTGTTATCATTGATTCTTTTATGTGTTGGGACATACCAGGGAAATAAAACGGACGAAAATCTCTCTTCTCATAGAGTTTACATACTAGTACAAAGATTTTTTTAAAGTGAAATATACGCCCTCACCGGTTTGGCTCAGTGGACAGAGCGCCGGCCTGCGGACTGCAGGTCCCAGGTTCAATTCCAGTCAAGGGCATGTACCTTGGTTGCGGGCACATTCCCAGTAGGAGGTGTGCAGGAGGCAGCTGATCGATGTTTCTAGCTCTCTATCCCTCTCCCTTCCTCTCTGTAAAAAATCAATAAAATATATTTTAAAAAATAAAGTGAAATATACAATATGTGAGAAGATAAAAGGGTCATTGAGAAAAGTAAAGCAAGAGGGTACTTACTTATCTCTATGATATACTTGGGAAATGACTGGATTTTGAAAACTGGAAATAGCTTAAGAGTGCTTATGGTATTAGTAAGGAGAAATTAGAGTGAACAGAAACATTACTGGAGATTAGAGAGATTAAATGCAGATTATAGCAAGGGAAAGGGGAAATTATGCTAAGAGAATCTTAGAATTGTAGGAAAGTTAGATCTTGTTTAGGGAATCTTCATTCTCCAGAGAAGGAACCAGAAATTCTTTGAGTTTAAAGCTCAAAGTAGGGAATAGGAATAGAATGAAAAGAAAGATATCTTAAAATAGTATTCATCCCTTTAGATTAATATGTTTACCTATCTTGGCCACAAATATGTTTTTATGATCCAGAACCAAGTGTTCTGGGTTTTACTCAACTGACGACATTAAATGTAAATGTAAGGCACAGGTGTAAGGTTGTTGGCTATTTGCATCTTCTCTGTTATCCTCAGAGGTGGTGCCATCCCTGCCAGTGGATGAGTGTGAGAAAGTCTCTCTTAAATAAACTCACTCTCCAGGCCTTGCAGGGTGAGTCTGGTCTGAATGGGGCCTGGGCTGAGAGGAGAAGCCTGAAATACCCGTCTAGTCCTTCCCATTCCGAGGACCTGGAGGTGAGAACCTGGCAGGGCTTCATCCATTGGGCGGGCAAATGCTTCCCCAGGTGATATTTTATCTAACTAAAACTTTAAGAAGAATTTGCCCTTCATCTAATGGTACACAAGGAATCATCAGTTTGGAGATCTCCTGATCTCTGATCATAGGGAGCCAACACCAGAAGCCAATTTCAAAACAAAACAGAACACTGTACAACCTCCTTCAGTGCTCACAGCCCACAGATAAGAAGGCTAGGCAATGGTTCGAGGCCACAGTTTATTCTGGCATGGGAACACTATGAGAGGCCCACAGAGAAGGGCCTGCCATAAATCCATTACCATGCTGAAGAAGCCAATTCTTTCTTTCTTTCTTTTTTAATTGATTTTTTGAGAGAGGAAGGTAGACAGAAAGAGAAAGAGAAACATTGATTGGTTCCCTCCTGCATGTGCCCTGACTGGGAATCGAACCCACCACCTTTTGGTGTACAGGGTGATGCTCTAACAAACTGAGCCACACCAGCCAGGGCCAGAAGCCAACTCTTAAATGAACAAGAAGACACCTGTTTTTAGAAGGTGGCATCCAAGTTTCCATTCACCATTCTTTATAGGTCACAGAGCCTACTCTGCAGCTTCTGAGAACTTCTGTCCTTGAGTCATCATGACTTCAGCACATTATCTAGTTTCCTGGAGCCTATTACTCCCAGAGGGGCAAAATTGGAACACTTATTTGTCATGGGTTTTGCCCCTTGTTCCTAGCTTCAGTGGCTTTGTTTTCATCTGGCTGGGACAGATAAGAGGGATATTTCATAAGTTAGCAGAATCTAACTCAAGGGCTAGAAGCCAGTAAGTCATGTGCATATTCATCAGCACCAGGTTCCTGTAGCAGGGGTTCTGAAATACCCAAGATAGCCTCAGAATGGGAAGGACTGGACCTGGGTATTTCAGTAGCAACAAATTCTCTATTGGATAATGAATAGAACAGAGGAGATTCAGTGGAGAGTATTAAAACTTAGTTTCCTGAATTTTATTACCATCAATAAAATAATTATAGTACTATAAAATAATGATAATAATATAGCAAGCTTTAGCTTTGGAGAAAACTACTGTAGGAGTCAGGATTACAAATTCTTACAATCCCTAATGAACCTCCTTTAGCTAGATAAATGTATTTACGGGGTTTTTAGCATTGTCCCAAATTCACTGTCAATCTTAGGTGAGCCTCTTGCCTGGTGATTGGATCAGTGCCAGAAAGGTTCAACCAAAAAGCTCTGATTCACTTTCATCTTAAATTGTTTTGAAATCTGTTGGTAGGCAGAATGGGTAACTTTTCCCTAACTTCAAGAAAGTCCAGGAAAGAGTACAAAGAATGATTAAAGGGGTTGAAAATAGATTCTAGGAGGAGAGTTTAGAAGAAAGGAGCTGACTTTGGAGAAAGAAGAGAAAGCTGGAAGATAATAATTATAATGGTTTTGAAGGCTACAAAGAGTTCTTCTTCATAGTCATCCATCCATTTGTTCACCCAAAGTGCCATGCACTATATCAGGATCTGGGGGACATGGAGAAGGACAAAGATAGAAGTTGACAAAGTTTTTGGCTTCAGAAATCTCCTCTCTATTGCCAGTGACCAAGAATTGAATAATACTAAGTGTAGGGTTGGACACAAGTAGGAAATAAGTCACAAGTGAAGGGATTTGAGAAATTGAAATGCTTGCCAAGGCCAAAGTAGCAATGGAAATAAATACATCCCTACCTACCATTTGGTTATGAGAACTACTTCTGGTTAAATGGTGAAGTAATTTTCAGAGCTGATAGGGGGAATTTCCACCATAAAAATAATTATAGCTTCAATTTTATAGTTTGGGATATTCTATTATAGGCCTTGTATGGTCAGTATAAAGTAAGGCAAATATTTTGTGGTTTCTGCTGTGCTTTTCATCTCTACTTCACATTGCATGATTCATACCAGGGTCTATCCAGACCACAGAAATAGCAGAAAAGGAAAAGACAATGATGGCATCTCTTCCCACCACACTAAAGTTAACAAAAAGCCCCCTGGCCATGTTTACCAAGAAAACAGTATGTACAAGTTCACAGTAACCAGTTGTGTTATCAAGTCGTGAGTTCCTCTGTGCCATAGGTTCTTGGAATTGCCAACTTTTGATTAACTGAGAATTACCATTTTGGACATATAAAATTGTGACTCTATATCACAAATATAGGGATGATCATTTATTTAAAAAGTATGGACAAAAAAACTTTGATAATTCAAATACTAAGATAGTGTGTTTGTTTGCTTTTTAACTTTCATATTCTGCTTTGACTCTAACAACTCAAATAGACAAATTTAAAATGTTCTAGCCATATGTAAGTCCAATTTAAAAACTTAAGAGAAACCAAGACAAGACAAAGAGAATTTTATGATGAAATGAAGGAATTTCTCAGGACAGCAATTTTTAGTCAATATTTCAATATTCAGTGATCTTTCTGGAAATTTAAATACAAATTATGTTTTTAAGAAGGCTCAAACTTATCTGTTATGGGTCTCCCCGATATGCAAACTACCCTACCTAAAAATGGTGAGGCATCAAAAATTTATTCTTATTTTTGTTCTTTCTTTGTTTATTGTATATACTATTATAAAGTGACTAGGTCATTTTAAAGAAATTGTGTACTTTTAATCAATCCTTTAAATAATATTTCAACAAAAATTATTGTTTTCAGAAAGCACATTGTTTTCTCCTAAAGATAATACTGAGATACACATAAATATAAATTTATGTATATAATTTATTAATGTAGCATATGGCACAGTAATTGGGGAAAACTTTCAAAATAAATCCAATTGCCTGTTATACCCACATAATTCAATAGAATTGACAAGTATTTAATTGAAATCCACCTGTTCCTCCTCTGCCCAAAACAATGGCTCATAGGTCAAGGATCTATGTGTTCAGAGCTTACCTGTCTCGCTCCCAATCAAAGGCTGATTTGCAAAATGCTTGACAAAATCCTTCAAAGATGAGAATTCATTAAAGCCAAATTTAAATGAAAATCCGGTATATTCAACATGAAAGTGTTTGACAGAGTCTTTGGCTCTGAAAAGGAAAAATAAATGTTTACGTTATTATAACAAACTAGAGGCCTGGTGCATGAAAATTCGTGCACTGGGGTGGGGAGTCCCTCAGCCCGACCTGTGCCTCTCACAGTCCGGGAGCCCTCAGGGGATGCCCACCTGCCAGTTTAGGCCCACACCCAGGAGGATTGGGCCTAAGCTGGCAGCCAGACATCCCTCTGGCAGCCTGGGAGCCCTCGGGGAGGTCCGACTGATGGCTTAGCCATCAGTCAGATATCCTTAGTGCTGCCAAGGAGGTAGGAGAGGCTCCTGCCACCGTCACTGTGCTCACAGCCATCAGCCTGGCTTGTGGCTGAGCGGAGCTCCCCCTGTGGGAGTGCACTGACTGCTAGGGGGCAGCTCCTGCTTTAAGTGTCTGCCCCTTGGTGGTCAGTTCCCATCATAGCGACCGGTCATTCCCCTGTTAGGGTCAATTTGCATCTTACCCTTTTATTACATAGGATGAGTATCAGTTTTGAAGAAAAAATAGTAACCTTAGGTATTTTATATCAACATTCAATCCCCTTAAAAACTGAGAATTATGACATAATCATTGACATAGTTTCTTTTGGCAGAGTGTACTCTTGTGAATTTTTCACTCTGGTGGAAGATAAGAGACAATTCTCCCTATGCATTCTGTAACTTGTGGAAAGAGTCCTTGAACATTAACCTCCTTAAGGAGCAGGGATTTACTAAGAGCAGGGAAGAGAGATGATGGAAATGGCAGGTCGCATCTTCTCTGTCCTCAGCCCTCCTCCCTTACTTGTTTGGGAGTTGGTCTGAATTCTGCTTCTGTCACTTAATTAGTTGTGTAAGGCCAGCCCTTTTCCTTCCATGCCTGTTCCACTGCCTACTGACTAAAATATAAAATTCCCTACATTGTCATTTTTCATCTCATTTTTGGAATGTGGCAGAGCATTAAATAAATTATAAATTACATATAGTATATATATTTGAATCCCACTATTCTTCTCTTCTCTGTGCAGGGCATGCCCTATCTTTCACATGCTTCAGAAATCAGAATCAGCCCAGCTGGTGTAACTCAGTGGTTGAGCATCGACCTATGAACCAGGAGGTCACGATTCAATTTCCGGTTTGGGCACATGCCTGGGTTGCAGGCATGATCCCCAATGGAAGGCATGCAGGAGGCAGCCAATCGAAGATTGTGTCTCATCATTGATGTTTCTATCTCTCCTTCCCTCTTCCTTTCTCTCTGAAGTCAATTAAAAAAAAAGAAAGAAGTTAGAATCATCTGGAGGCCTGGTTAAAACCCTGATTTCTGGGCCTTGATTCAGTAGATCCAGGGTGGGGTCTGAGAATTTGCAGTCCTACCACATTCTTAGGTGATACTACTGGTCTGGGGACCACACCCTGAGACATGTAATTCTCCTAGGAGTTTAGCTCAGACAGTTCCTTCCACCTGCAACTTCTTCTCCTTTGTTTCTGATCAAGTGTCCATTCAAATGCCACCAACTCCATCAAGTATTGCAAGACCTGTCCAGCTTGTGTTACTTGCTTTTTCTCTTCTCAACAATCCAAGCACTTATTTTGCTTTCTTTCATGTCATTTACCACACTCTACTTTGCAGTGAGGTATTTGGAAATGTCTTATTGTTAATATGAAGCTACAATTCCTAAGAGCAAGTTCTTTGAATCTTCTATAATACTTGTCAAAGATGGTAGGCACAGATGTTCTTAAATATTTTTTTATTTTCCTGAGCTGGCCTATAGTTCCTGTCACCTCTGCTGATGAGTTTTTGTTTCTTTAGAGCAAAAGTTGCTGAGCTGGGTAGAAAAGAGGATTCAGAGAGAAAGGAGTATAGTTGTTGCTACTGAGTTAGTAACAAGGAGGCCTGCACCACGTGGAGCAGGAAAGAAAAGAGAAAACCTTATTGTGAGGGATCAGTGATCAACATGAGGGACTGCGACATGAAGGTAGATGGTGGCATCAAAAGAACAGTAATAAAATAGTAACAGTGTGAGATTATTGAGTAGGCGGACAAGGCAGTTTCATGGAGTCCTCACAGGCCTGGTCTAAGCCAGGGGCAAGTGCCTGTGAGCCCACGAAGACTTGCTACCTGCCACCAGAAGGCTAGGTGACAGATGCTGCTGAAGAACCAGCGACTCCCCCGGCTTATCTCTTGGCAAGGTCAACTTCTCTGGTAGGGAGGCCATCCAGGAGAAAGGGCGAGGAGAGAGACCCTGGGAGGACTGGGCAATCACTGTGTTTAGTGTACCTGGCAGGGACTAGGTTAATTTTGTTAACATCCAGGGGAAATGGGACCTGAGAAAGAAGGTCAGTGATTATGAAAGTGGCAAATCCCTCTGATTTTCCAGGAAGTAAAAAATATTATAAGGACACTAGGCCAGCATTCAGGGATCTGGATTCCGGTGCTGTTTGTATCGTTGGTTTATTGGGTATAGGATAATTTACCACTTCAGGTTTCTGTTTCTTTATCAGTCAAGCAAACGGTTTCGGTTGTCAACCTTTCGGACCTCACACACCACCAGTGGTTCGAGGAAAGTCTCCTTCGGCTCTACCATTTTTCACCTGCCAGTGGAAGGAGCCACAATGCGTTTTAACAGTCTCACCACTCAGAGCTGGGAATCCTTGGATGGGCTGGTCTACCAAGAACCGAGGATTTTGCTATCTGGCTATTTGAGTGTGTGATCAAGTCAATGGCCATGTCAGTAAGAGATGGGACCATGCTGAATTCATAGAGTTATTAAGCATCATACCTCACGGAGAGAGAGTACAGCCCGGTCCTCTCATTGCTGTCCCTCAGGAGGTAGCTACCGTCACATCCATTTGAGAGGAGAAGAGCTTCGGCTGCATGGCGTGTGAGATTGCCGTGGTACCACCTAGGAAGGAGAGAAAGTGCTTTCACTCAGGGCAAACCGCAAGATGACTCTCCTCTCACTGGCTTTTCCTCTCGAGGGTTACCTCAGCAATATTCCCCGCATAGGGAGCCTGGAGACTAAGCTCTCAGCGGGAACACCAGGACAAGGAAATTCCTGGGTGTGGCTAAAGGGGGGAGCAGAGAGGGTTGGCTCCTAGCAAAGGGTTAGGGCTTCAATTGTATTCTGAAAATTCATATGTTCAAGACCTAACCCCAAAACCGGAGAATGTGACCTTATTTGGAAATAAGGTATTTAGCAAGTTGTGAGATCATTGGCATGGGCCCTAATCAATATGACCGGTGCCCGCTCATACAAAGGGGACATTTGGTGACAGACTTGCAAATAGTGAGAGTGCCATGTGAATGTGAAGATGACCATTTACAAGTCTAGGAGGGAGGGTTGGAACAGCCTTCCCTCACAGCCCTCAGCAGGAACCAACCCCATGGACACCTTGATTTCAGGCTTCTAGTCTCCAGAACTGTGAGACAATACATTTCTTCTGTTGAAGCCACACATTTGGTGCTACTTTGTCATGGTAGTAGCAGACAAACATACAAAATTACTTTGTAAACAGGAAATATTTTAAAAGTCCAAGTCAAAAATAACAGTAAGAGTAGGCTTTGGTCAATTTCCGCTCTTTCATTTGTTTTCTCTCTCACAGTCTCTCTTGTAAGTGTGGTACCACCTTTTGCAGTGTGGAAAACCATTGGGCTTTTATTCTAGAGGCCATTGTCATGAGTGAAATGAAGTTGAGTACAAGGATTTCAGATGTTTTATGCAAGATGCAAGCCCCATCTAATACTGTTTCTAACTGACAAATATCTGAAGAGCTGGGAAAGTCCCAAAGAGATTCAAATTGATCTATGCGTTAAAAATAAAAGTCGTTTTAGAAAAGGTAACATATGTCCATGGTAGAAGAAAAAAATTCCAAATACTTTTCAAAAGTAGACAGTGAAAATAAAGCTTTTTTTCTTACCCTTAATCCTCAGTGTCCCTGGTCCTTTACCCAGAGGACACCTATAATAAACATTTTCCTGTGTTTTCTCCTAAGAGATATCCTATGTATCTAGAGCGGCTGTTTTCATTCAGTGTGCCACCAGAATTTTTAAAACATGCAATACCTGACTATTTAGTCAGGGGCACTGACCTCTTTTCTTTTAGATTGTCAAGTAAGAAAATGACAACAGCCAACACAATAGGCATCTGGTGTGAATGCCCTGTCTTAAACCATAAGTATATAGGTCATATAATAAATATAGGTCATATAATAGAGTTGCATATTATTGGTCATGTTGCATAATAAGGTTGCTTCTGATTGGCTAATTCTTTTTATTTTTATTGATTTCAGAGAGGAAGGAAAAGGGAGAGATAGAAACATCAATGATGAGAGAGAATCATTGATCAGCTGCCTCTTGCATGCTCCCGATTGAGCCCACAGACTGGGCATGTGCCCTGACCAGGAATTAATCCATGACCTCCTGGTTCATAGGTTGACGCTCAACCACTGAGCCACAGTGGCTAGGCTGATTGGTTAATTCTTGGTACCAGAAATCCTTATATACAAGTATAGGCACCTGATTTTTTCAAAAGTCACTTGGAGCAAATAATAATAATTATTATTATTATTTTGTAAGTCAATTAAAATTATACCCATTTTAAAAAATATATATTTTGATTGATTTCAGAGAGGAAGGGAGAGAGAGATAGAAACATCAAGATGAGAGAGAATCATTGATTGGCTGCTTCCTGGATGTCCCCTACTGGGGATTGAGCCTGCACCCTGAGCATGTGGCCTTGACTGGAATCAAACCTGGGACCTTTCAGTTCGCAGGCCAACACTCTATCCACTGAGCCAAACCAGCTAGGGCTATACCCATTTTTTGTCAGATCAGCAAATATACTTTTTGGTGTGCCACAGAATTTTAGTAATTAGTTTATGTGTGCCATGAGATAAAAAGGTGGAAAATTGTTAATCGAGAGGCATTTAGATATGTCCTCTCTCCTAACTCCATGGAAATAGAGCATTCTAGGCACACTCTTCTGCACCTTGCTCTTATTGCCTTAGTGACATGGTGGAGGCAGTCCGGCCTGGTGATTAAGATGTAGCCTCTGGAGCAGGTGATAACTCTTACTAGCTGTACAAGTTACATAATTAATCTGAACCTCAGTTTTCTCACTTCGAAAATAGGATTAATAATAGTCATACCTCGTTTCCTGGCTGGTGTGGGCTCAGTGGTTGGAACCTCAGCCTGTACACAGGATGATTGCGAGTTTGATTCCTGGTCGAGGGCACCTACCTAGGTTGCAGGTCTGTCCCCATCTCCAGTAGGGGCACATGCATCAATCTCTCTCTCTCTCTCTCTCTCTCTCTCTCTCTCTCTCTCTATTCTTCTCTTCTACTCTCTTTAAAATCATTGGAAAAAATATCCTCACTCCTTGGCTGAAGATTAAAAAAAAACAATAGTCATACCTCATGGGTCATTTGTGAGTACTGCTCACATTAACACACACGAAATAGTCAAAACAGGCCTGGCAAACAGCAAGACTTAGTACATATAGTTGTTAGCATGAAGCCATTGAGATCCAAAGAGCCACAACTTGGGATGTATCCTCTATGCTGTAATTTTCTTACTGCTCAAATATAATTTTTATCTTTCAATTTATTTCAGACAACAGAAAGCTAGGTACCAGGGACAGTTGCTACTGCAAAGGGACCCATAGTCCAGGGCAAGGGAGGGGAAGGGGATACAGGCAATTACATGAATAATGTCAATATCAGTCAATGAAGTGCTATTAGGGAAGCATGCATAGTGTACAAGACTTTCAAGGAAGAGCCTGATTCTGGGTGTGAGGGATCCTGCTGTTGTGAGCCACACTGGCATCCATTGTAACATCCCATGGCCCGAAATGTTAACCTTATAAGAAAAGCAAAATGTAAGACTGTCTGTGTAAGGAAGTTTCTACATAGGTCTCCAAGCTATTTTCTAAATCTGCATTTCCTAGTGTGTGTTTCTTTAGCACATTTCCTCTCTGGGGCAGAGATGCCTCTATCCTGTACTAGAAGTGTATTTGCCAGCTTAAAGGAATTGCAAGGAAAAACATTTTATAAGAAAACCTATTGAATTATTACCCACAAAGCAGCCTCATTCATTCAACTGATTCACTGACAGGTTCAAATCTTCTCACTACAAAACGCTTTCAAAGGACAATTGGAACCTAAAACTAATATAATGTTGTATGTCAATTATACTTTAATTTAAAAAAAGACAGTGGGAGGAATTAAAAGTGAAGCTATAAAAATACTTCAGGTTTGGCTACAATCAAAACTCTAATCTCTACAATGTTCTAAGTTCTTAAATACCTTTTGCCAATAATTAAATTTTGAATGAACATTTCAGAATAAGATTTAGTTCGAGCCAGTAGATTACATATTTGAAGCAACAAATTTTGATCAACAAAATTCTAAAACTAAGGATTTGAACATTCCTTTAGATGCTTTTCAATGAGATCTGAAGTCTGTGTTTAAAGCATTTACAGAATTCTTCGATAATTAGAGCTTGATGGCAGTTTTGCTAAGAATGTTTTTATTCTAATCTTTTAAATAATTATTTATCATAAATATATAAAAATACGGAGTATAAAGCAAGAAGAATCACAGTGAACATTTCAGTGACAGCTTGTTGAGTCAATCTTGACGTCTCTTGGATTTTATGGACTCCTGGGCCTGCCAGACAGTCACCTACATACACTTTCGGATGTCTGTGGGGCAGTGTGGATCCTCATTCCCCAAATAGCTCTTTCATAAGTGCCCAAACTTCCTCTTTTAATTGAGTTAAACATTTTCCCCCCAGAAACTTAGGATGAGCATATCTTCCAGGGAAGTAACTATAAAAACAAATAATATTACGTATCTTTTGTAGAAATATGTCCATTTGTGTCTATGAAGAACTAAAAGTTGAAAATATAGTAGAATGACATTGGTAGTTTTCTCACAATCAACCTTCTCTACCTTCTATCAAAATCTTTATTTATTAAGCTTCAAACCTGTGCAAAGCATTGTGCAAGGCATTGTGCTGGGCAGGTCCAAAGGACAAAAATGGGAAAGCCTTTGGCTGGGCTTCAAGAAACCATTAATCAAGTCGAGCACAAGACAAATACTTTGCAAACTATACTAGAGCAGGGGTGGGCAAACTTTTTGACTTGAGGGCCATAATGGGTTCTTAAACTGGACGGAGGGCCGGAACAAAAGCATGGATGGAGTGTTTGTGTGAACTAATATAAATTCAAAGTAAACATCATTACATAAAAGGGTACGGTCTTTTTTTTTTTTAGTTTTATTCATTTCAAATGGGCCGGATCTGGCCCGCAGGCTGTAGTTTGCCCACGGCTGTACTAGAGAGTAAAGCACCCAACGAAGACCATTCCCTAAGTGAGCCAACATGGAAGTAGGCCTTGAAGGACACAATGTTATTTTCTAACTAGAGGCCTGGTGCACAATAATTTGTGCACTCAGGGGGTCCCTCAGCCCGGCTTGTACCCTCTCGCAGTCTGGGACCCCTCGGGGGATGTCCCCTGGGGGATCGGGCCTAAGCTGGCAGTCAGACATCCCTCTGGCAACCCGGGAGCCCTTGAGGGATGTCCACTTGCCAGCGGGGAGCAGGCCTAAGCTGCAGTCAGACATCCTTAGCGCTGCTGAGGAGGCGGGAGAGGCTCCCGCCACCACCACTGTGCTGGCAGCCGACAGCCTGGCTTGTGGCTGAGCAGATCTCCCCCTGTGGGAGCCCACTGACCACCAGGGGGCAGCTCCTGCATTGAGCGTCTGCCCCCTGGTGGTTAGTGTGTGTCATAGTGACCAATCATTCCCAGTCGTTCTGCTGATAATGACGGGGAACTCACTATTTTATAGGTAAGTTCATTCCATGCTTCCATAATTGATGCCAGGAGACTCTTGCCTACATTGAATTGCTAGTTTCCTAATTTCAACAGATGGTCCAACAGCTGTTTTTTGGTGTTAGACTTAAACTTAAAAAAAAAAGATAAACAAATAGTTAAAAGCATTTAGAATGTATTCTCTTCCCTTTCCATCATCTTCAACTTCTCCTTTTATGACAGTCCTTCCGTCCCTTTAGCACCCAGGGACCTTATCACCCAGAAACCTTATCTCCTTTGACTATTTTGCAAATTCTTAGAATCAACTTAACGCTAAGGTCTGACGCTAAAGTCTGACTTGCAAAACAAAGCCTCACAGGTCCCCCTTATTCTAGTGGCCGGTACACCTGAAGGAAACCCAAGATTGCGCTACTTTCTGGACAGTTGCATCACGCTGCCGACTCACACTGAACCTACTGTTGATTACCTCTCACATGTAAGTCATTTTCCTCTGCTACTCCATTAGCACCCCCCCTGCCCCCCCGCCCCCGCCCCACATTTGAAGGGTGATGTCTTTAGAATTAAGGGCAAGAAGAAACCTTTTTACTATTGGGAAATGCTAAGTGAAAAGGAATGCTAGTAAGCGTCTAGCTTAGACCCGGAACATCCACGCAGTGCCAGTGGGAACTGTGGGGAGAAGATGCCTTTGTCTCCAGCCTTACTAGCATGTGACCCCACTCACATAGCAACCTCGGTTTTCTCTCATCTGTCAAGATGACTAGCATACTGCCTCGTAAGAAGACCCTCTTTATTTTCATGCGTTGGAACAGTCTTCTTTTATACATGTTTTATATGATTCTCTAACTTTTGCAGGAGAAAATAAGATATGAGAATTGCTAATTATACAACATATTCTGACTATACCAGACATTGTGCTAGGTGCTGGGAAGAGTTTGGAATAAGGTTCATTTTCCTAACACTTAAAACATTTTTGTTGTTGTTTCATTTTCCCTGGAGAGAAAAAAAAAAGCGTTTCCACCTTGTGAGGCTAGAAAGAGAAGTTGACTTTCTGCACCCTGGAAAGGGACCCTCACCAAAACCCAACCATGCTGGCACCCTGATCTCAAGCTTCAAGCCTCCAGAACTGTGAGCAATAAATGTTTTTTGTTTAAACCAAAAAAAAAAAAAAAAGCAAGGATTTGTAACAATACATTCAAACCAATGTTATATTCCACCCCCCACCCCCGCCCCATGGCCCACGTGTTGCCATTACTGTGTCTCAGAGCTGATAGAGGCAACAGAGCAGAGACTCATGAAGCTTCAAAGGAATATTTGTGCTGGGTTTTTGAGATGATCAAAACCAGCAGTTGACCCTGAAGGAAACGGTGGTATTATTCCTTCCGAGATACAGTCACAAATTAGGAAACACCCACCCACTACAGAATTTTCATAGCTGCCTCTCAGCGAGGTACAGGAAATAAGCTCAACCACAGAGAAAAAGGACAAGCTTGATCCAGAAAACTGGCTCCCAAATTCAGCCTCTTCTCCCTTTCCAGTACCCCTCCCTGCTGGAACCTTCTGGGAAGTCGCCCCAGCACAGTGGAACCTTCATAGATTCTTATCCCCGTGAGTTTTACTGTCTTAATTTACTGATAGAAGCTTATATCGCATTTTGCATTCAACTTTTTGAATTGGCCTGTGATATAAATACATTTTGTATTTCTCTCTCTCTCTCTCCATATGTATAAACACACATACAGATATACATTATAAACACACACAAAAAGCCAAAAATGTTATAGGAAACACTACTATTCTAGATGCTATTCACTGTTCTTTCCTCTTGCATTTCTTTTAACAAATACTGACCGTGACCCACTAAACTGACCTTAAGACACTTATAGGCGGCACCTGGTGTTTGAAAACAATGGGAAGCCTTGCTCCTCTGCCCTGAGGTCTTGTTAGAAACTCACATTCTCAGGCCCCCTACACCTGCTGAGGTATAACCTGTATTTATCAACAGCCTCATGTGATTGATATGCAGTTTAGACTTTGAAAATCGAAGCGGTAAAGGACTCTTGGTCCTAAACACTTCAATTCGTTCCAATAACCTTGGTGGTTTGACTTCACGGTGTGTGGCATCTGAGGAGGAGGACAAAGAGAGCAGAGTGCGAAGTGGCTTTCCAGTGGCAATGGGGAGGGAAGCGGAGGATTTGCAGGTCAGTGCTATCGGCAAGTCCGCGAATAGCTGCCATCTCAGTTAAGTGGACAGTAAATGGCACAGAAGGGCACTTCACAGGAGGCTGGGAGGATCAGGGAAAGCTTCCTGGAGGAGGAAGATCATGAGTTGGAGCCAGTTGAAACTGAGGGCCTCCGTGGAAGGGTCAGGCAAAAATGAAGCTAGCAAAATAATGGACACAGAAAGTGATCTTTCCCTTTAAAACATGAGCCACATATCCACTTAGATTACATACTTATTCATGAGAAAATTTCTTAGTGACCCCTGTCTACAGATTATTCATATATTTAATGAAGTATTTTCCTCCTTCCAGGCAAAGAGAAGTAATAGAGAACCTAGATTCTGTCCCATTAGAATTGTAATGAGACATACATTTTGAAATGTAAGGACATACATTTCAACCCAAAGCAATGGGTTCAACCCAATTGTGTGAAAGCAGCTGAAATGGCCTGGAATTGAGCAGCCAACAAAAGCACTCTTTTCTAGAGAATTTCCTCCTTTTCTTCACTTTCAAAATTACTTTCACTTTTCAATGACCCTGACACACTTTCTCAACTCTCTAGACCAGTGTTCTCAACCTTCTGGCCCTTTAAATATAGTTCCTCATGTTGTGACCCAACCATAAAATTATTTTCGTTGCTACTTCATAACTGTAATGTTGCTACTGTTATGAATCTTAATGTAAATATCTGATATGCAGGATGGTCTTAGGCGACCCCTGTGAAAGGGTCGTTCGACCGCCAAAGGGGTCGCGACCCACAGGTTGAGAACCGCTGCTCTAGACCAAAGTTAACAAACTCATAGCATATGATGCCACTCCCCTTTTCTAGGGCCATAGATAAAGCTTGCCGATCTGTCTTCTTTCTCGATAAGCCGATACTTGGCCTCAGAACCCTTCTGAAC
This sequence comes from Myotis lucifugus, assembly GCF_000147115.1. Classification (NCBI taxonomy): domain Eukaryota; kingdom Metazoa; phylum Chordata; class Mammalia; order Chiroptera; family Vespertilionidae; genus Myotis; species Myotis lucifugus. Next base: position 158,202 of record NW_005871356.1, read on the forward strand.
AAGGTGGAGATTGTTCTCTAAAATGACTCTGTTAGGTAATCCCACTCTAAGCAATCCTAACTTGAGTCAGTCTGTCCTTAAACCTTGAGTCATTCCGTAGGATTGTTTAGTTGCTGATTTCCTTCATGTTCATTTGTTTATGGAGTTGGTGCTAGGTTCTTTGATTTTGTGAAAAATAAAGCATTTGGCCCTTTCAACCATCAGAAATCATGGTTTAAGATAAGGAAATGTCTTATTTAGTTCAAGAGCTATCCATGTGGCAATTTACATTATAGGCAAACTGTGACATATGTATGAAAAGACAGTATGGTCCACTGATGAACATTAACTGCCATAATCACAAATGTGGGCTTATCTTTCCATTGACCATAGAGGTGGGCTCTGTCCAAGTACAGAGAACCAAGCAAAGGCTTTGCATAGAAGTTGGAAAGTTCTAATGAGGCCTCAGATAGGCATAGTGTAATCATAGGAGAGGCCGAAAGAAGGACTTGCCACAGTCTTTCCAGTAAGGAGGTTTCTGTGATGAAACCAGATTGTCTGTGGTTTTCCATGTTGCCATTTTAAATCTGCATGTGCTAATAGCAGAGCTAAATGGTGAGGCCAGCTGCCCTGGCTTTGAGAAGCATACCTGATCTGGTGACAGGCGGAATTATGTGAGTGTCTGGTCAAACAATGAAGTAAAGGTGGGCCCCAAGTTTTTTGTTGTTGTTTTGTTTGGGCTCACCTAAAGAGAGACAGGATTCAAAGGAGGAAGATAATTCTGTGGGAGTTGGAGACCCAGATAAACCTGTTCTTGAAGGAATTTGAGGAATGAGGTAAGAAGTTCTGAAAGATGGGAACACGGAGATAGAGAGAAAGACAGAGACTCAGAGATTCAGAGACACAGAGTGGCACAAAGACTCAAAGACACACAAGTTAAGAGCAATAGAGATAGAAAGCTAGAGACCAAAACTTGGAGACAGAGAAAGAAAGGCACACCAGCTCACATAAATAGTCGGAAGCATACAGGACAGTGATTTAGGAACACAAATAGGACCCAAACAGTATTCAAGAGACAAAGGCAGAAGCCAAAGAGGAGAAGGACAGAGACTCATAAAGAGTCCAATGCAGAGGTGGATCAACACCCAGGGTTGTCAGAGACCGGGAGAGACTGAGGGAGGGGCGGCAAATGGCATCTCATTCTAGCAGAGGCCCATCTGTCCAGTCCCCAGGTTGGCCTGCACGGTGCAGGCATGGCTACAAGACCAAAAGACCAGGGAATGTTTGTTTGATTTGGAATGGGACCCAAAGCTCGATGACTGACTAGAAAAAATATCTGTGGATAAGAACTTGAGGAGCACTAGCAGGGCTGCACAGAAATCCAAAACCAGAGGATCGCTCAGGAGGCCTCATGTCTGAGTAGAATCAAGCTTGACTCTGCACTTACTCTGGGCACTCTGGCAGCCTGTCCCTCGTAAAAGGCTGCATCAGGGCCATTGTTTTCGGGCGGCATTGCCCTTGACAATTTTGGGCTGGTACAGGAAACAGAGTGGGCCTCTTTTGGGAAGCTATGACTAGAGCAGTGGTTCTCAACCTTCCTAATGCCGAGACCCTTTAACACAGTTCCTCATGTTGTGGTGACCCCCAACCATAAAATTATTTTCGTTGCTACTTCGTAACTGTAATTTTGCTACTGTTATGAATCATAATGTAAATATCTGATATGCAGGATGTATTTTCATTGTTACAAATTGAATATAATTAAAGCATAGTGATTAATCACAAAAACAATATGTAATTATATATGTGTTTTCCGATGGTCTTAGGTGATCCCTGTGAAAGGGTCATTCGACCCCCAAATGGGTCACGACCCACAGGTTGAGAACCGCTGGACTAGAGGAAAGAGCCCCAAACGTTGGGGGATGCAGAAAGATTCCAGATTCCTTGTTTTATTAGCTATCTCCCCTCTATTTCATTGTTTTCTGACTTCAACTGACAACAAAATTCTATCAGTCCCAAGGGCGTCTTCTCCAGGTCCCATGACCCCCTTCCGCCCTGCTATATAACATACACTTTATGCAGACACTGTTCCCGCCCTCAAGCCACTCTACCTTGCATTCTCTAACTGCACAGGCCTGTGCATTCTCTGTTCTCTGTACTATAAACTCTGCCACGGACAGCCTTTTTTTTTTCTTCTTCTTAATTTCAGTATCCCTCACCAGCACTGCATATGTCAACAACAGATGGAGCCCTGAATGAATGGGAAAGTGAATGAATGAAACAAAGTGACCCCACTCAACATGAAGAACCTGTGTGAACAGATGTCCACATGTAAGGCGAAGGAAGTCACCATCACCCATAGAGGAACAGAAAACACAACAACTGAAGAGGAAATTTGCTTGAGTCAAAGAGAGAGCAAACTGCACACCAGTTACATATTCTCCTACCGCCCCAAGAGACGCACCTTCCGTTTTCAGACTCCAAGATTACAGAATTGTGCACAGAAGAGGAACAAGCGTTAGTGCTCTACTTGCTATCACAGATCTGTCATCAGATTCCTTTAAAGCTTTGACTTTTCTAGACTTTTCTTAGCCTTACCAATTTGTCTAGTGCCCCCGCCCCTATGAAATCTACACAAAATTCAATAAAGTTTTTTCTTAATTAGGATAATAACCTGGTTTTGTCTTGTGCATGTATGTGTATTACATGAATAATGTGAAAGAATGTCTTTTAGTAGTACAATTTGTTGGTTGTAGTGATCACAGAATTTTTGTATTTCTTTTAGTTCATGCTAGCACTAATATATCGTGCTAATATAATAAGAAAGAAGTTTGATGGAAATTAAGAAGTTTCATTAGTGGACAGGCGCATGGACTCTGGAGCAAAAATGAATTTGAAGCTTTTGAGCATGTAAAAACTTGGGCACGTCATCAAAGGTCTGTCCTTCACGTTCCTCATTTGTAAATGGGAATGACATGTTTAATAGTATCTATCTACAGTGGTGTGTGACTTTCATAAGTGCTACATGCCAAGGGCTTAAAACAGTGCCTGGCATATAGTGAGCACCCAGTGATTACGAGCTGCCATGATTAGAACATATACCTTCTTGGATCAGCGGAAAGAGCATCAGCTTTGGGGTCCTCTCCTAGGTGTGTCACTCAGCTGCATCACTATGAGGTCGGTAACCTGGACAGTTCACGGAACTAAACTGAAGTCACCCTCTGCATCTAGGAAATGGGCATAATTATACACATTGAACGTGTAATTGTGGAGGCTAAAGGACATTGTGGATGGGAATGGCACAATGCAGGCAGAGTAGGGGTCAGTGAAGAATGACTATCGCCACAAGAGAGAATCCTGGCTCGGATTCGGGACCCAAATTCGCTAGATGTCAGGCAGCTGATTCCTCTGTTACTGAGCCTCTGCATGTAAAGGTGGCATACCAATACCCAGTAGAGACCAGCGCTAGTGTGTGCCAAACGTCCGCTTCATCATAAGAACTCCTTGGGGTTGTTATCAGTTACTTCTTGGGTGAGCAAACCACCGCCTGAGGGCCAGTTCCTGCCAGAGCACATGTTGTTGTGTGTCCTGAAAGCCATTAGCTTATGCTTTTAAGTGGTGGGGGAGAGGAGGGAGAAAAAATATTTTGTGACTCATAAAAATTATATAAAATTCAAATTTCAGTGTCCAATAACAACATTTCGTTTGAGCACCATCATGGTCATTGTTCCTGTTGTCTCTGGCTGTTCTCCCACCACAAGGGCAGATGTGAAACGTTTTGGCGGAGATCACAGGCCTGCGAAGCCTAAAATAGTTATGACCTGGCTCTTTACAAAAAATTGTTCGCTGATCCCTGACCTATTCTAACCTTCTCTTTTATGTGAAGGTTAAGGGGTAGAGAAATGAGAGATGTTTCCATTTGTTTACTTAAATATCCAGCGGTTAGAGTCTAGTTTCTTGACACGGGCCAACACAGCCAGACACTGACACTTTCTTATAAAGAAAAGTATTTGGGAAAGTATATAGAAAAGAGGATAGTTATTGTATTTCTCAAATACAACACAAATAGTTATTGTATTTTCAGACATATTCAAATAATCTGAATATGTAATTTAAAAATATCCTAAATTATTTGCATTTCTCAGTATCCCTTTTGTGTCTGTAGTGACCCCTTTATAAACTATACAACTATATTATTTCTCCATTATCTTATAGGAAACTGTTATAGTCAGAGACTTTCTGGAATTTTAAGGTATTAACTGACAAGCAATCCCACACTGGTTTGTTATTTGGGTGCTGTCTCTGTTATTCGTCACTTGTTTCATTCCCTCATGGCTTCATTTTTGAAAGCAGCAAACAGCCCGACTGTTCCCAGCTCACCTCTTGCTTCTCCTGGGCCGTTCTCCACCCCCTTGCCCCTTACTGCTACCCACCCTCCCCCAACCCCATCCGCCAAGGTGTCAGTGAACCTGAGCAACAGTTGCAGATACTTTTGTTTTTTCTTGCTGCTGGACACACTGATACCTTCAAGATCAAAGGAAATAAATGTTTTTCATTTATGGATTTCTATAAATGAGACACAGAAATCCATCTGAGTTACAGAAGTACTTCAGAAGGAATAAGACTGTGCTCTGAGCAAGTCGTGTGTGTCCTAGACAGGCAGGTGAGGGATTGGCTGCAGGTCAGGGTTTAATTTTCAGAGTTTACATATTCTATAGCCTGAAGAAAACTAGGGACCAAAAGACAAAGACATCTGCTATCTCTTTAATTTAATCAACACCTGAGGGAATGTGTCTGACAAGTTATCTGTCTGTAGCTATCAAAAATCCAAATGTAAAAATCTAGCTATCTAATCAAACAACCTATTAAAATACTTTTAAAATGAAGCCATTAAAGCTATTCTTATCTTTCAAGTACATTAAATCATTTTTGTTTTTATGGAGCTTCAAAAAAATCTAAATTAACCAGAAATTTTGGTACAGGTCATACCTAACCAGTGACTTAATGGTTGGGGAACAAAGCTTCATTTATATTCAGAATTCTGCCAGAGGCAACGAGTCATTTTCAAGTCTTAGATGTTATTACCTAGAAAAGGTATATCAGTGATGTCCTGGAGGGGCAAGTACTGGCTCAAGTCAAATAGTAAATTTTCAGCAGTTTTGCAAGCTGGTTGTTAAATGGTGGCTTGACATGGTTAGAGGTAGGAGTATTTATATCAGGGAAATAGGCAGTACTACCCCTTGTCTATGTGGTTTGTCAGGACACCATTGAGTCCCTTTAAATCAGCCATGCTCCTCAGAGTTCTCCTCAGGGAGATGAAACTGTTCTAAAACTGACTTATGATGATGGTTGTATTCTCTTTAAAATCACTAAAAATTGTTGAGTTGGCCCTAACCGGTTTGGCTCAGTGGATAGAGCATTGGCCTGCGGACTGAGGGGTCCTGGGTTCGATTCCAGTCAAGGGCATGTACCTTGGTTGCGGGCACATCCCCAGTGGGAGGTGTGCAGAAGGCAGCTGATCGATGCTTCTCTCTCATCAATGTTTCTAACTCTCTATCCCTCTCCCTTCCTCTCTGTAAAAAATCAATAAAATATATTTTTAAAAAATATAAATAAATAAATAATAAAAATTTTTGAGTTGTCTACACTTGAAATGAGTGAGTTTTATAATCCCTAAAATATGCCTCAATAAAATTGTTCAACAAATTGCTCCCAATCAACAAACAAAATGTCAACATGTATAGATGGCGACAAGATCCAGTTACATACCCAATAAATGAGAAATAAAGCCACATTTGCTCAGCACTTCTGATGGGTTGATACTTTACACAGTGATTCCCAACCGTGTCTCACTCTGGAATCACTTGGAAAGTTTAATAAGAAAAAGTTAACTCCCAATATGTTGATGTCTTTTGTTTGGTCTGTGGTCTGAGCAGAAATTTTAAAAACTTCTTGGGTGATTCCAGTGTGCGGCCAAGGTTGAGAACCACAACTATAGAGCAATTTCCCCAGATAATTGTAGCTTGCCTGTTGTTACAGAAACTACCCTCAAATGCTTAATAAATTCCCAGGCGTTCTGAAATAGAGCAGTCTGGACGTAAATGCCTATTTGGGGGTTGTTTCTAGGTTGTATTGAACGTGTACTCTTTGTACATGGAGGGAAGATACAGATCTGTTTCCTTGTGGGTTTCCTATGTAGTTGCCATGGGCATTATGGTGGGGAGAAGGGACATCAGCTAGCTCACCTTGTCATCTAAGTGAGTGCCAACGAACTCAAACACAGAGTCTAAGCTCAGGGATTTTTGAATTAAAGGACCAGAGTTGAATATCTCCTTTGGGTCTCTTCTCTTTGGGGGCTTCCTACTGATTGTGGGCTGGGAATATAGATAAGGAAGCATGCACTAAAAAATTATCCTATATAATAAAAGCCTGATATGCAAATTGACTGAATGACGGACTGACCAGCGGAATGACCGGTCACCATGACATGCACTGACCACCAGGGGGCAGACACTCAATGCAGGAGCTGCCCCCAGCCCTCAGGCCCCAGGCCAGCCAAGGCAGGTGCTAGCTGGAGCCCCCTGATTACCCCGCTGGTTGCCCTACAGATCGGCCCTGATCGCCAGCCAAGACTAGGGACCCTACCCATGCACGAATTTCATGCACTGGGCCTCTAGTAGTTTAATAATTTAATAAGGCTACAAGTGAGAGCCCAGGCATCCACCTTCAGTGTCTGCACTTATGACACCCATTTTGTATGCTCAGGGACAGTTTACCTTTTCTCTTTGAGGAAACCTAGAAGGCTAGTGATGTCTTGGAACTCTGAATTCCCAAGGACAGGAGTTTACTTTATAGAAAACTTTAGCTAGTATATCTGATTTCCCTTCTGAAGGTAGAGTTCAATTCTGAGGCCTCAAATTTAAAATCTACAGACAGGACCTACTGAGATCTTTTACAACCGTGCAGCACCAAAGACACAATCTCTGCTTTCTTCATGCAGACAGATTTGACCCCTGCTTCAGCGTTTCCTGTTAAGAACATTGACTTTGGAAAGCTGGAATCCCAGCTTCGCCATTTAATTGATGTGTGATAGAGGCAAGTTATTCAACCCTTCGGTGCTCATTTTCTTCCTTTGTAAGATGGAGATGATAACAGTTCCTATGTCATTGGCTTGCTGTGAAGATTTGAGCTGTTTGTTCAGACATAAGGTGCAGGTCGCGCCTCTCATGAAGCCCAGGTGTGGAAACCAGCCTCACCAGGCTCTTCCCGGTACTTTAGGGTAAAGGTGCAGTGTCTCTAGGAAATCCCCTATTCCTCTCTGGGTCATGTTTGTTTCTCTAATTAAATATCCTGATGAGCTGTCTCATCTGGTCCCTTCTTAAAGACAGGACTATGACGGCTCCACCCATTGGAACTCACTACCTGCTTGAGGCAGAAATTGTATCCTCTTTCTGAGTTGCTAGTATTTAAAAGGCTCACAGTTGCCCCTGCAGATAAGCCTACAGACAAGAGCTCACAAATGCAGTGTCAGGAGAAAGAAAGGCATGCGGACATCGCTGTAGACACTTCCTCCTTTCTCTTGAAAAAGTCCCTCTCCTGTACAGTAGGAGTGGAGGCTTTCTGTTTATCTTACCCGCAACAGCTTAGAGCTCAACAATTTTAACAGCACATTTATTTATAAACCAGATCAACCGCAAGGAAACCAAGCAACATCAACTCACACATCCCAGCGCTATCCCTACTCTCCAAGAATGCCCAGCATTTAACTTTTGTCTCATTTTCCGCAGCTACCTGCTTTCACATCAGGGAAAAATAATATGTGCTTTGACAATGCCATTGGCCCCCAGCAGAAAGACACCTAACAGACACATGAGTAAAACGCGGAGGGGATAGAAGAGGGGGTGGCAGAGGGCTAAAGATCACCCTTCATCCAAGGGAGCATTAGGGTGGGAGCGGAGAGTCAATGTTCACCCACGAAGCGCTTTGAAAAGCGGATCTGCTCTCTTACCCCAAGTCCTGCAGCAGCTCAGCTTCTCCATCGGACGTGCTCCACAGATCTGCAGGATCCTGGGCGCTCATCTTGCCTTCTAGAGACTCCGCTCTGCCCATTCACGCTCCTCACGTCTGGTCGGCGCAGCCCCTGGCAGGTGCTATGAGGGAAGCGGCAGAGAAATGAGCTCTGCCGCTCCTCACACTCCTCCTCCTTGAGAGAAGCCAGCTTTGAGTCTCCACTGGCAAGGAAGTGAAACTTGCTTACTCCTCCCACCGACACTCGCCACCCTGGCCCCCAGGCACTGGTGGGAGTGTTCTATCAGTCAGGAAGCATGCGAACGGAGCTCCCACCTCTGAGGACACCCACACTGATCACGCAACCTGCAGTGTCTGTCCAAGGAAATAAACATGACAGCACTCCAACCGGGACGGCACCATTAATTCAAACTCCTCTCCTGAGGCCGGACCGCAGCGTCTCCCCAGTGCGTCAGCCTCTGCTTTGTAGAGGGCGGGGCATGCACTCATTCACCCCACCTTCGGCCTCACACATGAACACACACAACACGGAGGAAGCTTCTATTTCAGGAACATCATTAGCGTGGGTAAACAAATCAGAGTCAAGTCACTAACTTCGATCCTGAAGTCTGGTTTTTCGCACTTTCTCAGTATTTCTGCTTCAGTTATCCAAGTTTCCAACATACGCTTGACTTTCAGGTAGGCATGACTCAGAGACAATTATTGTTTCCTCCGTGGAAGAAAGATAAGGGGAGAAGAAGGAACGTAGGAAAAGTAGGATGGGGGCAGCCTGCGGCCAACTACTGGGGCGTGTGAGAACTCCCCCGCCACTTCCTTCACAGGGCAGGCGTACAACTGGGGTTGCTTTTGTTGTTGCTTGGTGTCCAGACTCATGGGTAGAGAATGCCATCTGCCTGGGAGTCCTTAAGGGAGACTGCAGTAACTGAATCCTGGAGAGCTGGACAAAGTGCAGTGATCCATGGATAAGAACATGTGTGCTACCTGCCTTCTCTGTGTACCTGCCAGCAGGAGAGGGTGTGCTTCTGGTCTCTCTCTCTCTCTCTCTCTCTCTCTCTTCTCTCTCTCTCTCTCTCTCTCTCTCTCTCTCTCTCTCTGTCTAGTCACGCCCTGACTCACTCAGGGTTCACCAGAGGGCTCTATAACTTGCTTTTCCCAGCGGCCGTCCCTGTAGGAGGAACAGGACCATTGGCAGCTTATCGGAATGCAGAATTTCGGGTTCATCCCAGCCCTTCTGAACCAGCATTTGCATTGGAACCAGATCCCCAAAGTGACTCCTGCACATTGATGTGTGAGGAGACTGCTCTCTAGGATACCAAGACCACAGAGCGTTCTAAAGGAGAGGCTGATTGGGGCCTGCTAGCATTCTACCTCTCCTTAATGTCCTTCCCTATGTGACAGGATTCCAGGGCGGGAGGAATAGGGAAACTGAGACAGGAAAGTTACAATCATGTCAGGCAGTGTGGGCAATTTGCAGCCAGCTTGTAACTAACCAGTCATGATCTTCCCAGCCAAGGACACTTGAGAGCAGATGGTTAAAAACTTCCCCAAGGAGAGAATGCAGAGAGGGGCAGGGAAAGGAGAAAGGAAAAAAAAGGACAGTGTCACTCCCTAAGCAGAGAAGCCAGCAGTCTCAAGGCTTGGCAAGACAAAGTTGCCAGTTGCTTCTCAAGAATTCTGGGAAGGCCACAACAAAGTGAAAAAAGGGACCTTGAGAATTAATCTGCACTAAAATATTCAGCAGAGGAATTTTGAAACCGATAGCCAAGAGGGTATAGAACGCCTCAGACCCCACCCAACTCTCTCTTCAGGTGGCTAAGAGCCTGCCTGTGCTTCATAAGCCAGATGGATAGGTTTGCTGGCTTTGCTTTTCAATAAGGTAGATGCTTTAATAAATTGGCTTTTCACAAAGCAGTCAAGGTCTCTCATATAAATTCACTTATATGAGAAGACAAGGATGGAGGTTAGGGACAGCCCTCTCCCACGGACGTGGGGTGCTGTCTGGTAACACCTCTGCTGTAGGTGAGAGGTGCCTCTAAAAGCTATTACTTCTGGGCATCTGAGATTTGTGAGACCCTGGATTCCTCTGATTGCCAGAAATTCCTGAGTGTCTGGAGACAGCCTGGGGGAGATGAGGCTCTGATAACACGTGCTGATTGTATGTGCGCATTTAAAATTCTTTCAGCTTCAGTTTGTTAGGAGAGAAGTGCAGGATCCACGTGTAACAGCCGCCAGTCCTGGCCAGGGAGGTGCAGAACGTGCCTGCCTGCGGCAGAGACAGGAGACCAGCAGGCAGCAGATTTCCTGTTCTCCTTCTATAGCCCTTTGTTCAGTGTTTTAGTATCTATTTTGTTCCCGTTTTAGCAAATTCTCTTTTTTCTTTTTTTAGCCTTTTTTTCTTTTCTTTTCAGAAAAGTAGCAGTTTACTAAGACAAGCCTCTTCCTTTCTTCAATCTTCCGGCCACTCCCCCTTTCTCATTTTGCTGTCCTATCTGTTGTCCTCCCCTGTGACGGCATTGTTTCATTGTGTCCCTTATTTCATTTTCCCAGGATCCCTCTCTTCCCCATCCCCCATCAACCCCCTGCTCCACGAAGTACACGTTCAGCGTTGTGGTGGAACCAGTTGCTGCACCATCACTAGGTGGTTTCAACAGAATTACTGGACGTTCATAAAACCGTCTGGTATTATATTTTACATTAGACCGTTGCTTCTAAACAAGTGCAAGTATATTTTTAAAAACCACATAATTCACGTCTTATTCATTTTGATAATCTCTTCAGTGGTGCCGGTTCATAGTGCCTAATTCTTTCCATGCCGATATTGGACACGGAAACAGACATGAACAATCCACCTTGTTTTAACAATTTTGGAAAATCTTATTCTTTGTTGGAAAATATCTTACTTATCAAAAATATTAGGCCTTTTTTGGAATGGCAATCACACTCAAATCATCAATTTTCTCATAAAGAGAATTTGGAGAGAGCTATTTCATCCCGATTTGAATTTCTTTATTAGAAGAATGAGCTTCTAACACTCAAGACTCCTCTAAAGAGAACTTTTTGACAGAAACAACTCCATGTAGTGGAAGATCCTTTTCTTCCTTTTTTAAAAAAAATGTATTTATTTATTTTTAATTGTTTAAAGTATTACAAGTCTCCTTTTTCCCCCCATTGACACCACTCCCCCACCAGCCACTCCCACCTCCAGGGGTCAAGCCCCCACTGCCCCAGTGTCTGTATCCATTGGTTATGCTAATATGCATGCATACAGGTCCTTTAGTTGATCTCTAACTTCCCCCCACCCTGCCTTCTCTATGAGGTTGGACGGTCTGTTCAGTGCTACCTTGTCTCTGGAGCTATTTTCTTTCATCAGTTTATGTTGCTCATTATATCCCACATATGAGTGAGATCATGTGATATTTATCTTTCTCCGACTGGCTTATTTTGCTTAGCATACTGCTGGTAGACCCTTTTTGATCTTTTTCTAATTTATTTATTTCTACAGAAAACTAACATATCACAATGTCTGATTTTCCCCTGGTCACCCGGCAATGGCAGTTCTACTCAAGCCCTCCACAGTGGGAATGGTTCTATGAGCGCCCTTGTTACCTATTTACCGTTCACTAAGCACTCTTTCTTCTCCATCATCTATGATGGTGGAAAATAAAAGATACATTCTTGAAAGGGAAACCATGGCTTAGAATTATCATGGACTAAGGTTAGCATAGCTTGGGGTTGAGGGACCCTTACTGTTTCTCACAGTCTGGTTCTTCCCACCCATGAAAAAGAAGAAATTTCAAGTTCAATTGGAACAGAAGCATAGCAGACAAAGAAAGAACTGACCATTGTTTTTTAGCTGCAGGTCATCTCTCCAAAAGGGGGCTTCTGTCTCTCCTCCTAATTCTGTGGCAAGCTCAGGGATGCCATATTGCTTTTAAAAATATTGGAGATTTTTGTTTTGTTTTGTTTTCGTTAAGCCTCACATGAGAATATTTTTTCCTTGGATTTCTAGAGAGAGTGGAAGGGAAGGAGGGGGAGAGAGAGAGAAACATTGATGTGAGAGAGACACACTGATTGGTTGCCTCCTGCATGTGCCCTGAATGGGGACTGGGATTGAACTTGCAACCCAGGTACCTGCCCTTGACCAGGAATTGAACCGGTGACCCTTTGGTGTGCAGGCGAACACTCTAACCACTGAGCAACACCAGCCAGGGCAAAAATAATGGCGTTTTACTTCAAGCCACAACCTCCGTGTTCTCTGCTCCAGTTATGTGATCACTTAATACAGTGTCACAGGCTAAGGCAATTGGCTTTTTAAAAATTAATTGGGACCTTATTTTATTTTCTTCACCTGTCCATACAAGTAGTCCTAGCTTCTGTGTTGACTAAGGGTGTCTGGGTATGGCTATAACTCATCAAGTTCACTCTAACCCCTGCTTCTTCCGGGAGAGTGGGAAACTGGAAACAGAGAAATAGAGTTTCCACAGAAAGAGAAAGAAAAGATCTAAACACTTTGTATTTTACCTTTATAGTACATTCTTTACAATAAAAAACAAAACAGTTTCCTGGATGATTTAAAATTCTGAAAAATTAAGCCCAGTAGAGCCATGGTATGAGCTCCCGGGTGCTCAGGAAATATTTTATAAAGGTATATTTTGGTCACTGAGAAATGACAATGACAGGCAAGTGGATATCTCAACTAGGCAGATGACTATCCAAGTGGTGGCAAGAAGGCAGCTCAGCTCTTCCCCTTTGAGCCTGCGGGTCGAGACTGGTCACACACTTCACCCTCTGCTGAACGCTGCCACCCCACCCTGGCTTCTCTTCTCACCATGCCTCCTGGGAATCATTCTACTTGCGTCGGTCAGTTTTTCTTCCACCGACCCATTTAGGCCATGTGGTATACAGACCTGACTTTGAACTCTGACTTGTGTTTTGGTTTCCACTCCCTTCTCGGCTGCTATGTGGAACCCCAGCATCGGCTGCTCCCAGACACCTCACTATATATTGGGCCTGCACCAAGCCATCATGGTCCATGTTCTGTCTATGTGGGTGTCATTGCTCCTTCCTGATCTCCTAAGTTCCTTGGGGTAGCTACTCAAGCTACAGTCCTCATCTCTATCTCTACAGAGATATCTCCAGATCTCTGTGTCTACATGACTCACTCTTTTTTGAGAATGTGCGGTGGGGCGGGGAAGCTGTTCCAGCGTTGCACTGGTTGGAGGTGACCCATTTCTCCAAGTTGGTGAGCTAGGGCCATATCCAGACAGCCTGAGCATAGCTTCCTCCATGGAGCTGGATTAAGCTAGGTTTGAGAATTCTCTCATATTCTATCCAGAACCATTCTTCAGGCCTCATTGGTAAGTAATATTGATCAGATCACACTCCTTCCTTACTTAGACATTTTTCTCTCATTGATAAATTCAGGCAAAGGCAAACAGATTTTTACTGGATTCCTCAGACCTTCAGTCATATCTGTGTCTGTCTAACTCCCAACCCCAGACAGGGTCTCCAAAATCTCATGCCAAACAAGGAACGAGTCTGGATAAGGAGTGAGGAGTAGGGGTAGATTTAGGAAAGTTCCACATTGTATCCTCAGCACCAGCACAACTCAAAACCCACTCCTGAGAAACTATCTGGCCATGTTTTATCCTTTCTTCTTCCCCAAGGTGGAGGAGACTCAAACTCCACTTAAATGTAGTCCCATGAAGAATACATTTGTTTTGTACACACTCTCCTTCTGTTCTGTGTGCCCTCCCCTGTGCTTCCTCCGGCTAACTCCTTTGCATCTTCCAGCCTCAGCACAGTTTTATACTCCTTCTTGTGATGGTTTTCTGCCCCCCTCTTCCCTCGCCTGGGTTGTGGCCTTCATCTCCTTCATCTGTACTGCTTGTGCCCTGGCCGGGAATCGAACCAACAACCTTTTGGTGCACGAAATGATGCCCAGCCAACTGAGCTACAATGTCCAGGGTCAGAACATAACTGTTATGTTCAAGCCCCTCTGTGGCAGCCACACAAACTCTCTTCTAGAAAGAACCTGGTGTGAGGGTGTAGCAATAAAGGTACTAAAGCTGGACTGTTCTTGCCCAATGTCAACGTCTCTCATGGGCAGCTTTTGTCCTGGGGCTGCCTGTTGGCCTGATGGAGATTTTCTTAGAACTGAGGCTCTTTGTACCCCATTCCCCTTTTTCCTCTTTCTCTCCCTTCACAGGTGTCAGCGTGTACTGTGTTGAACAGTGCCCCTCCCCGCAAATTCATGTCCACCTAGCACCTCAGAATGTGATGTTACTTGGAAATAGATTCTTTACAGATATAATTCGTTAAGCTGAGGTCATACTGGATTAGGGTGGTCCTTAATACCAATGACTCGTGTCCTCACAAGAAGGTCTTTAGAAGACACGGAGGGAAGACAGTGGTGTGAAGACAGTGGCAAAGACTGGAGTGATGTATCTACCCACCAAGGAAAACGAAGGGCTGCCAGCAACCACCAGGAGCCAGGAAAGGGGACAGATTCTTCCACAACAGAGAGCTGCCAGAAGAAACCAGTGCTGCAGACGCCTCGATTTCAGATTTCCGACCTCCCAAATGGAGGGAGAATAGATTTCAATTGTTTGTGGCTACTCAGGGCAGGCACTTTGCTGTGGCAGCTCTAGAACCTAGCACATGGCTCCACACTGTGGTCTGGGGCCCTCCAGGTCTTCTCCTCTCCTCCTCCTCTTCATCCTTCACAGGCATTCCCAACTAAGACATATCCTGCTCGTCTAGTTCCATCTTGGCATCTAGTTTCTATCCAGAAACTCAAACTGACACAATGACAAAATAAAAAGTTAGCTCAATTGTCATCTTTCTACCAAAATCTTCAGACAAGGCTCTTTACCATCAATCAAACAAGAATTGTCAAGCTGCCACTATTGACTCCCAAGGTCCTGTGCTGAGTGGAAGGGGCACAAAAGTGAACGAAACATAAGCTCTCCTCTCAGTGGTCCCTCACACTAATGGATGGAGTTTTGTCTTGAGGAATTCATCAAGAAGAAAACATTTCAATCTCAGTACAGTGGCAAAAGTTGTGCTTGATCCCAGGTAGGGGGTATACAGGAAGCAGCTGATCAACATTAAGCTCTCACATTGATGTTTCTCCCTTCTTCTCTCTCTAAAAATCAACAAACTATTCTTTTTAAAAAATGTTATATTCTCTTTGTTAACATAAGAAGCATCCAAACCTGTAGAGAATTTTTGTAAGAGTTTATTTGAGCCGGACTGACAGCATATGCCAGGGAGCAAGATCTCAGATCCTCTTAAGATGAATAGTTTTGCAGCTATTTTTTTAATGCCTTTGAAATTAAAGAAGGGACATAAGTGTTATGCCCAGATTTCAAGATCCCCAAAGACCACCAGGGAGCCAGCCGAGTCCGATGCAAAAGCAAAAAGTCTTTATTCGAGCTAGCTTGGCTCCCCGACCACACTCACAGATGCAGCGGCAAGCGGCAGAGAGAGAGAACTCTGTGTGGAGAGGGGTTTTATAGGGGGGTTGGAGTAAGGGGAGGAGAAAGGACTGTGGGCCCTGCCAATTGGCCAGGTGCAAGTCGGTGTCTTGTTACACAGGATGTGGTCATATCTATGGCCTATGGTGTGCACTTCCCTTGATTGTCATTGGTTAGTTTAAAGAAATCCTGGGTGTGGCTAGCAGAGGCTTGGGCTTCCGGGAAGAAGCTCCTTGCTGAGCACATGGCTGCCCAAAAATGGAGGATCCAGGGTAAGATGGAGGGCATAGCCCTTACCCTGGGGCAAGATGGAGGGCATAGCCCTCGCCCTTTCAATAAGGAAGATTGGAGAAAGCAAGGTGGGCATTGGATTTTAGTATGGTTCTTTAGTTTGGTGCTCTCTTGAAGGTGGTTATGGTTTATTTCCAAGGTGTATTAAATTATATGCATGGAAACAATGGTCAGGGCTTGCTTAAGGCAAAGAACCTTTTATTAAAAAATTATAGCCTGTGGCATGACTATGCACCATGACCTGCCAGTTAGTAATTTATGATCAGATCACCTGTGAGGTTACTTTCCATAGAACCCCTCTTTTCATCCACACCTCTCCTCCTTTTTATCAAATAATGTCGAGAGAAGTGCTAGCTCTGGAGCAGCTGAAAGACTGCAGTGAGCACCTCCCAGTGTCCCAGGCCACTGATCTCCTCTGGAAGAAAGTCTGTGTAACAGTCCACCATGGCTTTCCAGAGTCTGGGCTCCCAGGGTCCAGGCACTCCAGACAAACCAGACATCTGCCAGAAGCATACACTGCGCAGAAACCTTCCCGACCTCTCCCCTTTCCTCTTTCTTATTCTCCTCTTCTCTGTTGTTTTCCCACTTTTTACGTTCAATATTCAGTCTGGAACGCCATTCGCAGCCTCCTTTACTTAATGTGAAATATTTGCTCCATTCACTAAAC
The DNA here is from genome assembly GCF_000147115.1 of Myotis lucifugus. Taxonomy (NCBI): domain Eukaryota; kingdom Metazoa; phylum Chordata; class Mammalia; order Chiroptera; family Vespertilionidae; genus Myotis; species Myotis lucifugus. The sequence goes on from NW_005871356.1 coordinate 174,645, forward strand.
CAGTGCCTTGATTGAATTCCTCTATGTCATCTTCCAATATGTGAAGGTTATGCAGCTGTG